>NC_064870.1:10332500-10649364 GCF_943734695.1 Anopheles maculipalpis | reverse complement strand
AACCGCTGTTTTAACGGTTTTTACAAATTATTGCATAACTGTTGGCGTTTTTCGGAGCCACTATAGATGTAACCCAGGTAAAAGACACGAAAAGGCCCACCCCTGGTGAAATTTATTCATCACTATGCGAAACACGCCTCCATGTATGCAAAGCGCAGTACATCTCACCAAGAATGAACAGTATGTCTTAAAGGCTAAGTCAAAAATGATTGAATTAGTTGAAAATATAGTTAGAATTTGAACATAGATCTTTAATCTTTTCATCACGACCTCTAGTTTTTTACCTCAGGATGTTACTCCTACTTCTCAGCTCCGGTTGAGTAACACGCCCGATGTGTTGCCCTTAGTCCTTTAAACATAATTCTTCGGTACAGAGCTTCGGAACTTTAAGGAAGAAGCAAAAAATTTTGGAGGATTGGCCACTTACTAAAATGCTAATTTTTCTTCACTTTTCGTGTATTACTTGGTGCCTAGGAACCATTTAAATTCATATCACACAAAGTTTTGACCACCCCAAAAATACACTGTCCAAAACAATTAACATCTCTCTGCCTTTTACCGTAACCTTAAAATTCATAAAACAAGCGCTTAAATAAAACGCCTAAAATTATGCAATCTGCAGATTTGTTACATTTGTTTCTTTTATTTTTGAAGCAAGTTTTTGAGTGTAGTTTCGCGTAAAGAACATAAATGTTCGTGCTGTAACAGACTCAATGTAGAAAAAAAAATGGCCCCACTGTATTAGTATTCCAATTTTGCCTTCACACACTACAAAACTCGTTACAACGCGTCTTGTTTCATTCATCCCTAAATGGTTAATGTTTCAGTCTGCAAAACGTCTATTGCACTGATAGTGCGGAACACAACCCAACCCAAAACTGTCAACCGTTAACCTTCTACGAAACGTTGCGAAACAAAAACCCCCACCGAAAACCTGACAGGTGGTAGGTCTCTTCCACGTCCCGCACCACAAACAAAACACAACCAACGTCTAAGACGATTCGACAATGTGCTGCCGGTTCGCATAAAGCGTCGAGAGCCCCTATAAGCGGATCACCGGACCGGTCGGTGAGTCCCTGCGAAAAAAAAACATCGACTCAACACAACCCCTTTTCATACGCCACGCCAGTATATCACTCTCCTCATCCAGCACTCGAGACAGCAGAACGGGACGAGAGGGCGAACGATGCCAGTCGTTAGCCCCCGCCAGAGCTCACGAAACGGCATTCCAGTGCTGCCGGGAGGCTTAGGACAAAAATTTTCATTTACTATTTACAATTTAATTTCACCGTCTGCCGAAAGCGTAATGTGCTTTCCCACCGCGGTGCGAGCGTCCTCCACATCGAACACCCGGAAAACCTGGCGTTGCTCCGGGGCGCCTGGGCCCAGCTTTAACGGTGCGCCTTATCGGAAGCACTGGAACGCACACCACGAGGTTTTTGCATTGTTTTCTCCGACTTGCCGAGTTTCCCGAGCATCCGGAGCCACACATTTTATGCGTCCGGGTGGGTGAGTCAATTGATTTTTGCACGCCGGGATTAAATTGAGCAGCAGCGGTACCAATTTGTATCGCTGTATGCCACTGCTTGGATGGAATGTTAGCAGAAACAGTATTATCTTTCGTATTTTAAGACTGGTGTGTGTTCTGCGTGGAATGTATTCGAGTTTTGGAAGTGTTACATACTGATTCACTTAGCGTCGTGAAGGATGGCAACACTGGCTTGTGAAGGCCATTATACTATTTCTTCATGTTCATTAGTGTTAGCTATTGCTAGATAATTGCGTTATGTCTTTACAAGCCTGCTATTTCTTAGCATTTGGTGGCTGATGTTGAGCTATGCTTGAATCCTGATTAAAGTATGCATTGAAAAAAGCGATAAAAGACAAAAAAAATTGTCAACTTTATATTTTAATTTGCAGCAACTAAAATGAGAACAGAAAACGTTATTTACGCAAAAGTTTTTTTCGCACCGTCTGCTCAATCCCCTGATCCGAGAAACAACCGAGTGCTGTGTTACATTTTCTGTCGGCCGAATACGATCGGACAAATATCGATCAGATTCTTGTCTTTCTGGAGAAGGGAAAGTGTTTCGAGTGGGAGCCTGGATCTGATCATTCGACCATTTTAAGCCCCTGGAACATTCAACAGAAGCTGCGGTTCACAATCAATGAAAAGGACGTCACATCCCGTTTTATTTTCTCCAGGAATGGCAATGATAAATGTGATTCATACTACTAGCAGCCTCCCAATGGTTACCACATTCGTTAAAAAGTACCACAAAGAGGGCGAAGAGGTGTTTTTGCTGTTATCTATCTACGCTGGAAAAACGGAGCGTTTGAGGATTGTGGGTGATCTCAAACAGCCAACCGTAAGTGTGCCCAGTACAATTAGATCGCAATTTTTTAGATCATTTTGAAGAAGGGAATCTATCTAAATAATTGCTTGATCAAAATCAGAGATGAATTGATGAACTAGGCAACCTGTCAACAGAAAAAATATACAATACAACTTATACTCTTAGTGTCTTAGAAATCCCAGTGCCTCAAAAAACCGATAAAATCTCTTTATTTCAACGTGTATAGTAAAGCCTTCAATGATAGTCCAATTTCTTGAAGTTTTGATGCAAGTTTATAATAAGCTGTGTCCTACTTCCAATAAAATCTCCGATCTCCCAAGGATATACCATTCAAAGTATCTTTGAGACTTCAAAATGGCGCTCAAAGCTACAGAATGGTGTATAGCTTCCCTCCTATTTGGCAGACGAACTAATTTTGCTGATATATTATAAACGAACGTTTACGCTACGTGCCTCCGAAAGGAATCAATATGATACGACTACGTGGATAACGCGAATCTACGGTCAACTATAAACCGTTGGTCAGCTCCAGCTCTGCAGATAGACACACACATCTAGCGTTAACGTTCACGTACAGCACCACCGGGTTCAGTACTAATTCGAGAGCAAACAAAAACAACACACAGAAGAAAAAAATCACTGTGACAGTTCATCGTTCCAGTTTCATTTTCGGACAGATTGTCGAACCTGCCACGGGTAGGTTAGGATTTGCAGCTCAGCGATACTGGCACGCACGGATAGAAAAATGAAATTATTGATTAAATATCTGTTATCTATCCGCCAACCTAGAGCGCGCACAGCCACACAGCCACCCAGGCTGTGAGCACAGTGTTGCTTTTTTGGACCGTGTGTGCCAACGAGATCAAACACGTAAAGCGACCGATATATTATTGGACAGGGTTGTCGGTAGCTTCGGGTTCGGTGCTAAGTGAACCGACACTTGGAATCACACGTTTCACACGTCCGGACACGTCCGAAGCACGCGATCGGTTTCAAAACTGTGTACCACAGACATGCCCATGGCCACACACGCCTAATGCCCACATTCCGTACTAAAGTCTTTCAATTGCAGCGGTTTCCCGCAACGAAGCCCCAGATTATTGGTAAAGAGAGAGAGAGAGAGAGAGAGAGAGAGAGAGAGAGAGAGAACGAGAGTGACTGTGTGTATTGCAGCATCACTAACCCTAGTCCTGGTGTCTATTTCGTTCGAATACTTGTGGAACGCCAAGAAAATGAGATGATATAGAACCGACAAATACTGCAGTTCCTGCCAGAAATGCTTCCAACAGCTTCAATAGTTTTATTGAAAACGAACCATTATTAGACTGGAGGCACTGGGAACACACATGGAGAACACACACAACCAAAAACAAAAAGACAAAATGGACCCAAAGTCACGATCCATTGACACCGTGAACCTTTACCGTACACTGGACACCCCATCTTATAACTTCCAACGTTCTCGTTTGACAGTGTTTCAGAACTCTAAGAGTCAAAATGTAAGCGCGACGTGCAGTGCCAATATTTCCGGGGCGTCCCGTTTTCCTAATTTCTTGCGAAAATTCCCTCGAAAATCAAATTGCAATGCTTGCTACCTCCATTTTTTCCCTCGATTACCAAGCGCAGTGTCAGTTTACGCTATCCATTTGCTAGAATTGCTTCCAGCTCATACGCCACCATAAATGCTAGACCCTGCCCGGACGGCTAACTTTTCCTCGTGCGCTGCCTTCTGCGATGCTTATAAAATTTGAACGTAACATGTGCCTCTACCACCGGCCGAACGTGGCTTTGATTTGTAGCAGTGTACAACCCGCCACAGCCGTGTGTTTGCATTTTTTTGTCTTCTTTCGTTTTTATTTTATGCAGAGAAAAACACAATTTTCCAGCGTAGTTCCTCATTTCCGATCGTGTGTATCCAGCCGGAAGATAAGCTAGAAAGCTGTAGCGCAGCTATAGCAATCAGCTAATGTAGCGCTCGCTTCCTCGCTTCTCGCTGATGTGTGCAGTAGGTAATGCAAGGTGCTGATCACAGGCTCACGCGGCTCTACATCTTCAAACACATGCACCGCCAGCACTGGGATGAACGTTCTGCCCTATGGGAAAGGAAAAAGAGGTAGATTCGGTACGGGCTAGACCACATCCGGTCCTACCTGGACTCGCGGCAAGTTTACTTACGCTTTTGACACTACGCCGTTGCCAGATGCTGCGTGACGTGACGAGCGAGGGGGGGGGGGGGGGGCAAAAAGATATTACACCAAATGTCGTACTGCAACGGTGGATCACTCTCTTCGGTGGATCTCATTGAGTGCATCTCCGTCCTCGTCACGTGGAAATGGTTCATAAAAATTAGGAACATTAGACTGGTGGGCACCGGCATCAAGGAAGCTCGTCAGCAATAAAAAAAAAGTAGCCACGTACGCAACAATGTTGCATCTGGTGTTGGCGAAACGTTAGCGCGTATCGTGTCGCAGTTTTCCGGACAATGGCGTTTTTTTCCCAGGCCATGCTGGTAACATTCCCGCACAAAGGTAGCCATTTTGAAAATTAAAAATCTACCCATGAAAGCTAATGTACTTCAAAACGATGCTTTCAGTGTTGTGAACTGATGTTTAATGTGACTTATCGTTGCTGCTACAAAATGAGCCGAGACGTAATAATAATCTGCACAACGTATTTTTTAAATCTAATTTCACTTACTTACTACATGTAGCTCCATCGGAGCTTACTGATGATTGAGCGCCGTCATCCGTTCTTGTAGACGAACGCTATAAAGGCTTAACAGGCCGTCATCATTCGCATGACGTGACTAGCCCACCAAGGCTAGTCTCACAATTTGTCCAATACGAAGCAACTCCTGGCACGAAGGTCAAAATCTTAACCCGCCCATACCTGAACGAAGAGCGACGCTCCATTATTGTGCCTTTCCCTGCCTGTGCTGTTGGTCCACCAGGGGCCAAAAAGTTTTTTTTGCTGTGCTAGAAAGCATCAGCAATGACAGCAATCAAACATTCATTATCCATTTCCTGCCAAACCTGGTCGTCTCGGACGGAATAGCGACAGCTGTCCTCGATAATGCGAAGCCGGCGATTGCGAGAAAGTTTTTTCGCTTTCATGCCTCTATTACCGTCACCGGACACACTCACACACGTTGATGAAGATGTTCACAGTCCAAATGCACACAACGTGCCACCGGTGAGTGCAAACTGTTCTGAATCATTTACTATCGCTCTCATCGGACCACTTTACAGTGGATTTGTTTCGGTGCCGAGTGTGTGTGTGAGGACTTACTGTGTGCTACTGAACTTGGCTGTGCTCCTGTATCTTTTGCCAAACCCCATCGTCAGGTGTTAAGATTTGTTTCTCTCTGTTACGTTTACTTGCTCGGTTCTTGGTTCGGCAACGGTACGTCTCTCGATTATCGACCAGCACACGCGGCAGATCAGTAGAGTTTCGCCAAAGTGTAATAACACTGAACAAAGCACATAAAATCAAATTGGTAAAATATTGGCTACGGTGCGAAGTTCGATTGGCTTGACGGTACCACGGGATTTTGGCAGTTTGATTTTGGCACACCCGTCATCTTAGGCAATGGGATGCGATGTCCATGCAATTGTAAGTATATTCACACATTCGAACTGGACGGGTGAGTTCGAAGAGATAGTAAACGCTCATCGTCGTAAATTCTACCGAATGCATCAACTGAATCACAGATGTGTGGCAGAGAGACTCTTGAAGCTGCTAGCCAGCTCGTAAACTTTGCTTGATCTTGCTTCGTACGGCAGTGGTCGGCAAAGACTCTTTTCTACACTTGTGTAAATAATATTGCGAATTTATTGACCAGACTCAGCGACCTGGAGGGTTCGAGCCGTAGATGACCGCAGCGACCGTTGGAGGCTGGATCAGGTGGTGTCGAATCTGTTGGTAATAGGATGCATCCCTGTCCCTAGTTCCCTGGAACCAGATTGATGATGATGATAAGTCCCACCTCTTACCCCAACACAGGTTTGAGAAGAACGGAAATGTCTTTACGATATTTTTACTCTAATTGTATCATAAAAAAATAATAATCCTTAAGTGGGGGTGTCAAAGAGCATTTCGAGGAATGCAACAAGCCATCAACATATCTACATATACAGTTTGTTTGACATACACAGCACACCTACGCTTGAACTCCTGTAAGCTGCTCGCGTTTTTTAATTCCCAGGGCATTCTGTTGTACCGTAGAATCCCTTTGAAATACAAAGAGTTCCTAGCACAATGAGATAGTAAGTTTGGGACTCTGGCCTCATCAGCTCTGCGTGTACAGTACCTGTGAACGTCAGATCCCCGCACTTTTCTCTCTCCCAGATACTCTGGCAATAGGTTGTTCAATAGTCGATTTACACATGTCATGGTCTGATACAAAATCCTTTGCTCTACAGACATCCATCGCAGGATATCCAGCATAACAGCGGATGATGTACGACGACCACAACCCAAAATAAGCCTCATAATACGATTTTGCAACCGTTGAAGCCGAATAATTTGCCCCTTGTTGCCGAGAAACAAAATGGACGAGCAGAAATCAAAGTGTGGGGATATTAGTGATTTGTAGAGGTGGACTTTCCCGAAAAAAATCGAGTTCGTTCGCCAGCCTACTAATTTCTCCACACGTCTTTGCCACTTTGCTGATGACCCATTCTATGTGAGCGTGGAATTTCAACTTGTCGTCTTATATAACCCCCAAATATTTCACCTGACGAGTTCTTTTGATTGTTTCCATATTTATAACGATAGATGGAGGATTGGTTAAACCACTGGTAGTCATTATCATGTAACTTGTCTTTTTCATGTTTAATGCCAGCTTTTTGTACTTCAACCAAGCATCTAGAGCGTTCAAATCTAGATTAATGAGAGACTCCGCTTGTTTTATGTCTTTGTGCGAGATAAACATAACAGTATCGTCAGCAAAAAGATTGATCTCACAAGATTTCAAAACCTGTTTCATGTCGTTAATGTACATGATAAACAAAATTGGCCCAAGAACACTTCCTTGCGGAACTCCAAGGGTGTTTTCTATAGCATCTGATTTATAGTTTAAAAAAAAAAGTTCTTTGAGTTCTATCCTTTATATATCTTTCGAACCAATTGAGCTCCCTCCCCACAATACCAAAACGTTTTAGTGTTGACAATAATAACGTTCTTGATATTGTCTCAAATGCTCGTTTTAGATCCAAAAAGACAGCAATTATAGTCTCCTTTCGTTCCATCAACAGTTTCCATCTCGCCAGTACAAGATTCAAAGCAGTTTCACTAGAGTGCCCCTGCCTATATCCCGACTGCTCGCGAATCAATAGCTCTAGAATCAAAAAGAATAAGAAGCTAGATCCTTTCAATTTTTCGTAGAACCGAACGTTCTGAGTCGGCATGGCCATCGAATTGCGCACCTGATGTCTTGGTACCACGTAGTCGAAGAGTAAAAGCCCTCATGACGAGGGAACGGATCCGAGTGGGATTTGAGTCACATTCCTGCCGTGTGAATGAGATGGTGAAGATGGTCTGGTAAGCGTGGAATTTACAACAGTTGGATGAAATATTCTCTTATATTAATATCTTTTAGGGTCCAAACGCTTTGCGATTTGTCTATCCGTATGTCACCCTTACTCCGAGCCCACAGGACATCACTAGTTCGACAGCATACATATCATCAAATTTAGGCACTTTTTACGCTTGTCGACCACTGTACAATCATCAACCCGTCACCTTTCTACTGCAAATGGTAAACCCCTGTCCGTGATTGTTAAACACATCGGCCTCCCCGCTGGCCTCTCTCAAGAGCGGGTGACAAATTTGTGACCGCTTCACTGCTCACTGGAAGCCGCACACTTGCAACCGGAAGCTCCTGGATACGACGGGAAAGACGGGAAACAGTAAGCAATAAAAATCTCAAAACCTGGAGTGTAAAATTTCCAAAAAGGGGTGTTTTTTTTTTCTCCTATCCACACACCAGCCACCATACCAAAAACCAATCCAATAAATTCTAAGCAGGGAGTAAAATCTAGAAAAGTTTCTACCCTCTGATTTGTTTTGCTACCGTAAGACGAGGGCCTCTGTTTGACAACACTTTTCCGATTCAATTTTAGAGCGCTAAATTATTATCCCCATCGTACTGGAAATTGAACGGTGCTAAGAAAGATTGGTCCTGGAATCGATTTGGTTGCTTGTTTTAAGTACGTATGTCGGTTGTTTGTTTGTTTTTCTATCGATTTTGGCCATTTGTTTTCTTTACGTTTTTTCTTTCACTTGTTCTGCAGTAACTTTCATGACCATTTGTTTAGAAAGCGATATCTTGGAGTATTTAGATATAGTCTTTCCTACTTTTCCCAACTTTTGCTTTCCTTTTGTGTATTTTTGTGTTTTTTTTTTGCGTCAAGTGCAGAGGGTTGACAAATATATTCCAGAAAATTCGTATTTATATATAACGGAGCGTACTTTTTTCTTAAAATCTTTAAGATTTGTTTTCAACTTCTTGCCTTGTACGGGATGTTAAAGCTTTTTTTGACGTGGGAAAAATTTAAGAAGCGCATTCTGTTATTCTGTAGAACGAGATAAAACTCAATAAACAATACACCTAATAAATGAAACCTAATGGGTCCAAGAGTACAGATGCTGTGCCTTTAAATGGAATGTCACAATTTTCCATTCGCAAGGACTACTGATTTCCCCCCCACAAAAATGCTTCAAAACAACATCCCGAAACGGGAACATTTCTTACGCTATTTTTAGCCTACCGAATGCGACCCGAAAAGTAAACCGCACGCTTGTCAGTCGCTAGTATCTGCCGCTTCCTGGCTGACGTTTAATTTCCGGCCGTTCGCCACCAGGATTGTCAACGGTTTCAATCAAACAACACAAAATGCCGGCGGCAGCTCACTGTCCGCCTCCGGTTGCCTATTGGCAGACGTTTTTTCTCCAAGCTCTAACAAAAAAAAAAAACGTCTCCGATGACCTTAAGCTGCTGCCAGTAGTAGTCCTCGGTGGCAAGATATAGATAGCGAACTATCGACCCTAGCGGTTGCCTTCATTAAATGATTTGCGCTATCTTTTATGCTATTGACTGGCTTTGGCGTGCGACGTCCACAATCTTTGGGGATTGAAGCATCAAAAGGACGCACTTCTGGTAGAATTTTACCAGAAACATTTTACCAGAGCAGAATAAAAACGCTACGCAAGGTAGCAGTAATACAAAATTGGTAAATTTAATTAAAATGCCGATGGTACAAATCGCCATAGCAGCACTAGGAGCTGCAGCTCTGCTTTCCATGCATGGCAACGATGTCAGCATTGTGGAAGATTGCAGCAGGAAGTTACGTTGACGACTTCACGCTTTTATTGCACCAAAATGAAATTCATGACAGATTGACAGCTGCGGTTGATTGTCAGGATTTAGATTTAGGCCGTTTTATACTACGTTGAGCTGCTCTTCATAACATACGTTCATCTCTTCCTGCTTTAATTTTGATATGCGTGACATTCTATCTTAGTTTCACCAATTAAACTAATCTCATCTTCTGATAAGCGTATCGACATTATCGGCCGTTTAAATTCTCTAAACTGTAAAGTTAGATAACGAAAACTTTAAAAAGCTAAAAGCACAATCCTAACATTCATTGATAGTCAATCAGTAAAGCAGGTAAAGCGATCTCTAGCAGTGGAATAGAAACGAATGGTGTACCCACTGACCTGTAGTCAAAGTTTCAATTGGTCGCCCAACACAGAGAACTCGTCGAAAGCGAATCCCCAGCTGCAGCAAACGCAATGGAATGAAGATATGGATAAAGTCCTCCATAGCAACGCTGGACAAGAACTGAATGTTATCCGCCAGCTTCTTGCAGTGATCCCCCCCCCCTCTAAACCCTCCACCATTCTGACCAAACTTTACTGCGCCGGCATTACTGTGCAAGTTCACCATGTTTCCGCCTTCGTGGTGTGCCCGTTAGCCCTCCCCCCCCCCCCCCCTCACACCAAGACTAGATGAAACAATGTTTAACCGACTGTTAGGGAAGCATATTAAAATTCGCTCGATGCTCAAGTGCTGAACAAATCCTCGCCCAATCTCCCAAACCCGTCTCCGTGGCGCACAAAATGGCCGCCCGGCAAATGCGTCCCGACCGAAACTCAATGAATGCATTGACTCCCGGGTCAGACGATGACAACAAACTCGAGGTCCGCCAGGTTTTGTCTTCCCGTGCTCACTCTGGTCGCCTGCTCGGGGACATGAAAGGACAGGGATATTGTTTGGCCGAGGGATTAATGCCATTACCTGAACGTTGCTGCGGATTTGCGGAGAGACAAAGCGGTGAGGAGAAGGGAAGTAGTATTCAGGTACGCGTACCGGAACAATAGCAGCATTTGTCGATTGGTACGAATTGACCATGTACCATGTTGCCTCTTGAAGTCTTCTTGCCGGTGGAGTTTGCTGGGTTGGAATGGAAACCACCCCGGAAATAGTAAACTCACCGGTGTTTATTGGTTTTACGGTCGTCACTACATACCATCCCACTACACTTTTGGCTACTCTCTACCCTTGGCTGGCGCCTTCTGATGACCAAGTTTGGGTTGCGAAAGAGGGAAGAAGAATATTTTGAACACCAGAGCCAAACTTATTGGTAATGTCCGAAAGGTCCTCACAGAAATGTTGCAAACGGTGCTAAGAACCAATCGGAACAATCTTAGGTGCTTTCTTCTCTGGTAGTCTAGCAGGGGAAATTTCTAAACAGAGACACCTGGGATGTTAAACATTTATGCAAGTCCTCGGTATATCCGGTCACTGGATAATCAATCCAGATTGAAGGATCCCGTGATATAGTAGCTCTTGTTTAATTCTGGAACACCTTGAACAACCGTTTTATGATTCAAATCGAATAAACATCCAAAGAGATCCACAAATCTAGTCATTTTGTGAAATTAATTTCCGTTGGACAACTCACCTTAGCGCCATTTAATTCTGACAAGCATACACCGGAACCTCCCAATTTCGTTGTCTCTATACCAGAAATTATAATTGAAATATCAACTCAATAAAAAAACTTCAAAAAATTAAGAGCATTTTTAACCATCAAAAGACTAGGTGACTACCTCGTACAATATTTGGTGGTGACACCTATCACACGCTACCTTGCCTTCCGTCCAGGAGTATATTGCTAAACAACAACGAAAAAGTCCGCTTTCTCCCAATAGAATTTTTTAAACAAACGCCAACATTGATGTACCAACCTGCTTTCTGACGACTGTTGTGATCCTATTCTCCAAAAAGAACTTGTTAGCGGTACAGCATATTGGCAAGGTATTGTGTTTGTGGTACATCGCCGAAAAACTGGACAATAACTTCACTCTTTCCGAACTCAAAAGCGAACCCCCAACCACCTCCAAAAAACCCACCTGGGAAAAAGGATGAACAATTTCACGGCAGCAAAAATAATAAACGTAATCTGATTGATGATGGGCTCAACATTGGGGTGTGCCACCAACCCTGGAGAGAGAAGGTGTGGTATGTTCGGTGCCACGAGTCAACCATTTGTTGCTGTGTAGTGGCGTGTAAAAGTGAATATTTATGCAATTCAATCGAAAACAATGGTCGCCCAATTTGCTGCCTCATAGCGCACTCGGCCGGTCACACACACACGCACACACGCGCGCGCGCTTGTTCGGGGTTTAGTTGCTAACAATGAAATCAATGTTTCGGAAAGTGGATGAAACGCGGCAACCGATTAGAGGAAGCACTAAAGGTAGCCTTACGTATAATGGATGACTCTGTAGTGCATCCTGCCCCGTAGATATTGGTAGCGCGAGTTGTTATTTTATGATGCCCGGCAAAATAGTGGCAGCAAGGAAAGATTCTAAAAAGCTAAAGGCTTTTACTAACAGACAGACGCGCATAGAAGAAAGAAAAAAATGAACTACTCTACTCTCACTCAAAAACCCATTTGACAGTGGTTTTTGACACGAGTGGAACCTTTACGCAGCTTTTATGCAGCACCTAACCAGCGTCCACGTACCCATGCGGTGACAGTGTGCTCATCGCTGTACAAAACCGCACTGCGGCGAACGCACTGCACTTTGATCACTGTACGCCTCGCTTTAAATGGCTTCCAGTTCCAGTTGCAAAATCAAAGACTCGCCCGGTATTCCTTCCCCCACCTCCCCTCCCCCCCTCCCCACGCTCGTGTCGTCGAGTCCACACATTTCGACGCCTACTATCCAGCGTAAGAGTGTGAGACGAGAGAACGCGGATAACGAGGGAAGGATTCAGCTTTACCACGATGGTTCCACACACGCACGCACCGGGAATGCAGTGGGCAGTAATCAATTAGCAAACATCGGTTCGATTCCTGGTTTTCGGATACAGGGAGGGTTTAACGCGTCCGTAACCTACACGCACGGCACCGTTGCACGCCCTATAAACCAAAACCGCCCCACGAACGCACACGTAAATATTAGCCACAAAACAAACGGCTTACCCTTACACACGTGTACGTCGCGTAACCGCCTCTGCCCTTCCATACGAGAATTGCGGTACGGAAGCCCATTAATGGCGGTACAAACAAACATTCATTTCAGTTTGAACTATCCCTAATTCAAACATAAATAAATATATCGACGCTATCATTCTTCCGTTTGAAGCCATACACACACACAAACACACCTTGCTGGAAGCCGATATCACTTGGTTGGTATGCGTGTGTGTGGTGAAAAAAACCCATTCACCCGGCAAGCGGCTGCGGTTGTTGGTGCTCAGTTTCTTCTACGCTGTTTAACACCCAACCCTCTCACATCGCAACTATTTATCGTTGCTGCCGGCTACTGAAGGGTGAAAGAGGTGTCTACCTTTGCTTACCGAACGGAACGTGCTGTAACGGCCAAATCAAGCACGAGCAACCTGCTAGCGCCCGAAAGGTAGGCAACCTGCTACACAAGAAGTTCAACAAGGGGTTTAGGGGGTAGGTGTGAATCTTAGTTGCACTCATGGGGTAGAGCAAAAGCAAGCCGAAGAGAGGATTGAACAATAGGAAAGCGGGACAGGAAAATGCCATAAAGCCATCCCTAGTCAAAGAAGCAGCAGATTATTGATGAACTTCTTCTGAGTTTTGTTGGGTGGCGAGAGTATTTATGTGCTCGGCGGATGATTTATGTCATCGAGCACTAACTACTTTTTCGATTAATTTCATATTTTTACGTTATTTTCGTTGTTTGCTTCACATTGCTTAGACTGTGTCATCTTTTACTACCAAGTGATCAGCTTGCAAACTAGTACGAAGGCAAGACATCCTGTATTCTAATAGATCTTTTCAAGCAATAATTAAATCCTTAACCATACACGAAGCAGCTGTTCTCACTTTCTCATTAGGATTTTTTTGTAAACAAGAATAATACATCTTTTACCTCAATTAAAACAATTGTGATGCATATAAATAAACTAATACCGATGGTGCCGTGACCAGGATACACTGCTGCATGCGAGTTCTGGACCATTCAGGGTACCTTGTACATTTCGTGAAATAATTCTGTAAAATTTTAAGCTAAAATTTTCCCTGATTTCATGTAAATGCTATACTAGGCTATCTTTTTTTTTTTTTCAAAATAAACTCTTTTACAAAGTGGACTGTAAAACATGATCGCCGTACTACAAAACTTCTCACCTCCCACCCATCCCGACTAGGTAAAACGATTAAACTGCACTGCATGTAAGGTTTAGGGTGACGTGAAGGTGCACGTTCCGAACGTTCAGAAGCAATGCAAAATATGAGCCTTGGCGCAGGAGAACCGCATCACAAAAGCTGCACCGCGAAGCATTCCTCACCGTACGTAGACGGGTGCGCTTGGATGAATAGACAGCAGGCTTCTTTTTTCTCTCTTTCTTTCTCTCTCTCTCCTTTTCTATTTTCACTCCATTTTCCCTCATCTCCCACACTTTCCACATCTCCACTTTGCAACTGTAGCAAAAGCAAGCGACCCCGGCACGCCGGCAAACACGCGCGCCGTTGTCTTCCACGCTGCATAACGGCAGGCGCAAAACGCCACTGTTGCACAACAGCACTACCAACGTCACCCAACCATTTTCTGCATGCATTGAATTCCATTTTTCGCGAAACCGGTTTTCTATTCATTCCTGTGGCGTTGTGCCGAAATGCTTCCAACTTTCGTTACACACAGCCGGGAAGCGTAAAAAAAAAACATCGCGGATAGTTGCGGGTCCGCTAGCGCCATTACGGTTATTGTTTTTCTTTCCATTTCGGTGGACTTTTTTCTCTCTCTCCTGGTTTGTGTGTGTGTGTGTCTCAGTACATTCTGTTCCCTGTGGTCTGCCGTTGTTTCTGTTACTGAACCGTGCAATAACGCATCACCCTGACAGGCTGCCCTGGTCCATGAAAACGCTTGCCGAACCCCGACTGTCAATCACACTTTCGCTTCGCCCGCTGACACAATGACTTTTCTTTCTTTCTTTTTTTTTAGTACTGTGTGTGTACGAGAAACTGCGAAAAGCTGGACACTGGTGGTCGATGTTACGAAGGGGAGTTTGAAAAAGGAACTGTGTATGAAGCTGCACATCACAAGGTTAAGGTCCTGTGGGCATATCGAGTATTGTCAAAGGCTAAAGCATAGTTACTATTTTTAAAAAAAGTAAAGGAAGTCCGAAAGTCAGTTTAGGCAATATCACTAGGAACACTCGTTTCGATACGCTTCCCAGTGTAGTGGAACTTGTCATCATATGTACCAAATTCGGGCGTATCCATACAACTCACCAGCAATCGCAATAGAAAATTTGACAAATTGTTTCACATATTTTACTTTTTAACCGTAACCACTCTCCACAAGTGTAGCAGATGTTCCCTTCCCTCAAAGTTGACGCGTACAGCGCCTTCGACCTTCGTCCGTGATTTTCTCTCCCCACCCAAAGGTTGACAATGCGCTGAACTTTGCCACACTTGTGGAGTTGATTTCGGATGTTGCGGAAGCTGTCGTGCCATCCGTGCAAGATCGTACGATAAGTGGAAGCACTCTAACCGGTCGGTGTACGGGGGGCTAGCCTACCTTCCAGGCGTACCACGGTGACGGTGAAAACACTAAGCCACGGATTCGATATCCGCTTGGCAAAACCAATGCTTCGAGCCGTGTTAGGTTAGGTTCGCGTCGTCCCACACACTCTTCGACAAACCTCTTCCCCTCCCCCCCTCCGCTCCCCTTCCCTCCTTCCCTATCCGAAGTAGTGCGGTAAGTCGACAGGAGCTCCAGCTAAATGAACTTCTCATCCGCTTGGCTTCAATCTCGTGATGCATCTTCTACGGAAAAGGAAAGCGAAACCGGGAAGGGAGCGTCTCGATCCCAGTATAGTAGCCAACCGGCAGTCCAGCACAAAACCGTTGTCTGTAGCTGCTGTCGGGTTTAGTGTTCCACCAGCGGAGAAGATAATAAAGTGCCGACAGTATATTACTACACCGCACTTCAACGTCAATGGCTCTCGAAGCCACCCACTCGGCGTTCGCAAGTGGTACCGAAGCATTCCGAAACACTTCCAACACGTGTGTGTGTGTGTGTGTGTGTGTGTGCTTGCCGTGGTGTTGTTGTACACACTTCAGCACCGTTCCCATCTCCCGCGGTTCCAAGAACCGAGCGTTCCACGTAACGGGTTTTGTGCGGGTATTGTAAATTTCTCGCTTAAAGGAGAGTGCGCTTAAATTTAATATGTGTATGTGTACGCTAAATAGAAAATTAACACGAAATTCATTAGTTAAGCATACGCTACGCTCCATTCGCGGCGGCAAAGTATGGGTGGTCCACACTTGCTCCCTAAAATTTCACCCCATAAGCAGGAGAAGTGCACTCTTCGAGTAAGTGATGGTGCCACCTTTCGGTTGCGATTCACTACAAGCAACCTTCAGTTTTAGGAGGCGGAGGGGGGAGGGTGTGGCAGATGGGTTAGTTGGTGGTGAAATTAAAACAAAGCCCCACACGTTGAGCAGAAGAAAAAAAAAGAGCCAAAACCGATCCCGAAAGTTGGCCGACAGTGAATGAAGAGGCGACGTCTGTACGAGGTCCATCGGAGGGTGGGTTTTTTTTTTGGAGGGGGATGGGAAGGTGAAATCAATCATGCCCAACTGTGGGCAGGGAAATGTTGGATGGTAGTGGTTAGTGGTGAAGAAAGAAAGATTCACTGGTTGGTTGGGAACA
The DNA here is from genome assembly GCF_943734695.1 of Anopheles maculipalpis. Taxonomy (NCBI): domain Eukaryota; kingdom Metazoa; phylum Arthropoda; class Insecta; order Diptera; family Culicidae; genus Anopheles; species Anopheles maculipalpis. Next base: position 10,632,799 of record NC_064870.1, on the reverse strand, counting down.
CTGGTACCGAAACCCAAGCACAACCCTCAGGAACCATGTGTACTGGGTATGTGTTGTTTTGAATTCTATTTCATTACTGTCAAGTTGCTTCACCAAGTTAAACGTTCGCCCGGAGTTTGTTTCAATTGGGTTGACTCGTTTATCTTGTACGGAGCACTGCTGGAGAGAAATTGCAGCAGCAGCAGCAACTTAAAAATCATTTTAAAAAGAATTGGTTTACATCAAATTTGATTCTTTTGGGCACAACTTAAATTCAAAAAATTATGTATGAATACATTTTTTCTAAAAATACTCTAAATTGTCTATAAAAAAATTAAAAGCAAATTTTGTTTACTCTCTCTCAATCAAGTTTCTATTGTGTGTAACTTCCTTGAAAATATGCAATAGGATTCAATTTTAAGGCTGCTGCCCCTAAGGTCATTTCTACAGCATTTATTAGAAAGGTATTTTAAGCAATACTGCCTGGCCGTAGTTTACGAATTAAAAAAAAAAATAGAAAGGTATTTCGGAAACGCATTAAATCGCAAGTTGAAATTCATCCCAAGTTTATTAAAACACTTTGTGAGAGAATCATCATCAATTATTTAATCCTTAATTTACTTATACCACAAAATTTAAAAAAGAACTTCTTATTAGCTACTCGCACGATTAACGAGCTGAAGAGAAGTTTGTAGAAGCTGTTAAATATAAACCCTAATCAATCTCACCCGTGTATACTATCACTAACGAGATTTTAGGAATATTTTGCATACATTTAGGCGCTCAGATTTTGAATAACGTGAAGGATAGATTAAAAAATTCGAAGATTTTTAGCTGCTTCTCTAGTAAAGCTTGTTAGATAAGTAAAACTCACCTTTCACCTCAAACTACTTACGGTAGTTTATAGAAAATGAGTATCTGTGCTATAGTTTGGCACGTGCCGTGCCAAACTGAATAGCTCGTTGTTCGGGTGTAAACTTCACCGTTCGATTTCTGATGCTACTCCCCCTACCAAAGCATAGTTCGAGATCGAATACTAATAAAAATAAAATAAACCACATAGTGCGCATCGCACGGGACCGGAGACTATACTAACGGCAGGTTTGGCAGCCTAGCCAAGGTAACCCTTCAATATCCATTAACGGACCGCATTAAGCGATGGTACGCCGAAGCTGAAAAGGTTCACATTAAAGGTACACCTATGCGCTACTAAAAACCTTTTGCTAGTCCTAGATGCAGACACCATGTGTGTGTTTGTGTGCAAGGGTGCCTGACCCAAAGAGCGAGAGAGTGCGAATTGTTGAACCACTTATCGGGAAAGTATACCCCATCCCCTATGCCCCAAGTAAGAGCAAGGGTATGTAGGGACCTAGGTAGGGCAAGGTAACGAAAGACTCATTTTCGAGAAAGGATTCGCAGATTAGAAACGATCTCTTTTGCATCCTTTTTAATTAGGAAGATTGATCTCTCGCTCTCTCCCTCTTTCCCTCTCTCTCTCTCTCTCTCTGTCTCTCATCCTCACTTCGTGTCTCGTGTTTTTGGAGAGGTTTTTGCTGTGAATCTTCACCAAACACCACGCCGGTAGGTCCACACACTGGGAGGAAGTCCTGTACGAGCTGACAGTTCCCAGCTGTACCGTGTGTGTTTGGCTGAAGGCGTACCGGTCCTGACGAGATGCTATCGATCAAAGCGTGCATCACCCGAGTGAAGTTGCCCTCGAGGGGGCATCGACAAAAACTACTTCATCCGAAATTTCCATTCAAACGATCGCACCACACACACGCGCGCGCTGGTGGAAGTGCTTGGAATGTCAGAATGAAAACGTTTTTTTCACAATTTCTCGCATCTATCCGTTCTGGAGTTTAAAATCAATCACCGGTGGTCCGGTTTTGTTCGGCAAATAGCAAATAAGAGTGGGAGAACAGGTGGCAGGAAGTCATCTGACAGAAGCAAGATGCCGTAAAGGTCTCTCCACAAAAAAAGCCTTCAGCCCCCAGAATAAAAAACGAGAAGCTTAATTTAGGCTTGCTAAACCGCTCTCAATTTTATTGGACCCTTTTTGGTAGGTTTGTGGAAGAGAAAACGAACCACATACGGTGAAAGCTATACTTCACGACGAAACCGCAACACAGACAAAAGGTTTGCCAGCTGTCTAGTGCTGATGGCAAATTATAAAGAGGTTCTCGTTTTTTATATCTTGGAAAGACTTCACTATTCCAAAATGCTTTAAACTTAGATAAAAACTAACCTCCAAGCCTATTAATAAGGTGGTTGAAGTTCACTGCTAATCAAGAACAGCTTCGAATGATATTCATCCGTCCCGCCCCGCCTTGCATCCTCCATTAGAAATTAGTACGCCAATATTCTTCCACTCGCATTGGACGGCATCCTGGACCGGAGGTTGGAATATCATCTCCTATCAATTACAACTCACCGCACTTGTTACTTTTCCGATTTCGATTCCAACCACTTGGTGCGAAGATATTGGAAAAGTTTTGGTCGCGCTGAGCTTCATGCTATTGGGGGAAATCTGTCCCATCAAACGGCGATAGGACGGTTTTGTCGGTGAAGGATCGGAAGGAAGGAAAGTTAATCTAAGATTGTGTCATTTTCATTTGTCTTGTTCCGACACCCGCAACATCAACGTTCCCATGGTTGAAGCTGGAAGCGCGAATGATTGGCTCTGGGCATTGGGGCGGCAGTAACACAGGCACAGTTGACAGCGCGCCACTGGGACAACATCGCACCACTGACACTGTTACGGTCGAACGGTTCTTCCCCTTATCGGCAACTCACACTCTCCCTGTACGCGCCGCGGAGTAGCGTTAAGCAAATAAATTAATAAAAGCAAAAACTAATTTTCATCAAGCAGTTCAGGCGCCAGCAGCTCCTGGGTAGGGAAGCTCGAGAAGCGCACAGAATTGCTCACACATTAGCGCCACCCGGAGGGATTTGGCTGGAGCTAGCGCGAGCGAGAGCTTTTCTTCGGAATCAAAGCAATAAAAATTATCGCGTGGAAAATGACACCCTGGGCAACAGGGAGGGACTACTTCAGTGTGGCCCGGTCTAAATCGTACAGTCGGACAGTGTGACCGGAAGCGAGAGCGCCGGAGTCTACCATTTTGCCGTGGCGATGCACCATACCGACTTCGAGTTAGTTTTAATTGGATTTGCAGTGCAGCGAGTACGGGCGCAAAGGAGGGCGAATCGGGACTGGAAAGCGACAGATGATGGCAATTATCGGGAAAAATTAATCTAGTGTGTCAAACCAATGCCGCGAATAAACTGATCTGACGTTCATTTGTTGTGGCAAAAATTCTGGCCATCCTTAAACACTCTAAATGAAAATACCTAAAAGATATTAGGTATTTTATGACTATTTTTGAAAAAAAACAAAAGGTCTGTATTAGATTCCTTTAACAGATCTACAAAACATCTCTTAGTGTTTACTTATCAACTCAGCTAGGCTCAAGCTTTGATAATAAAAAGAGTAATCAAACTTATTCAGCAAAGCAGTAAGTAATGAAGGAGAAGTCATCTTCCGCCTACTATCGTCTTTTTAAACGAATAAAAAATTAGGACTACATTTACAGACATCTGAAAAGAAAAAAATGGAGCACGAAAGCAACTAGGATTCCGAGTCATTGCAGTGCTGAATGCTGAAAAGATTAGGTAACTAATACTCTTGTGCAGTCTCTTAACTCTTAATGAGATCCTCCAAAAATGTCGAGCTCAGTAGACCGCCCAACACCATATTTGAGATATTCTATGTCTTCATAGATCGAATCGAACTAAAGGACGCTAGCACGCTAAGTCTTCTTGACTTCTTGACTCGAATGACATCGACATTATTGACCTTTCAACTGAGGTGATGTGTGGGGCATATACTGAACTAGCTAGCGTAGGTCATTGGATTCGATAGAGGGTCACTGCGACGAAGACATAGTAACTGCTGGCCGCATATGCTACCTGACTCGGAACCAGAGTAGCAGCAAGCTCGATCACGATCGTAACTTCGGATTACTACTATGTTATCCAAACAACTCCAACTACATCAAACGTGCGATGTATCGCAGATGGCAACATCCAGTAGTACTAGAAGTACTACTTCCAGTAGAATACTAGAGCACGAATCCTGGACTGTTCTACTGAAAGATACTAATGCACTCGCCAGTTTTCAGCGGCTAATGATTAAAGTCTTCAGCGGTAATGTGCATCCAGCACGTGTGAAAAAGGCGAATCTACTACGAACTAGACGGCGACCTGTTTGATGCGAGGTGTAGAAAACCACAGCGAATGCGTTGGCTAGAACAAGTGGCCTGGACCAACTTTTCTACTAACGGATTGACGACGATTAAACAGAATAGAAGTACTTTATCGCACTTTGAAATAATTCACTTAACAATTTAAACAAACAAACAATTAAATAGTATTTATGTGCATCAGAAAATATCACATCTAACTCACCTTATTTAACCATGGGAGTTCCTGATGGACCTTTATATAGCGTGGAAGCTACTCGCGGGTGTTGGAGTTCCCGGAGCTATTTTGATGCACTCACACTAAGAGTTAAGCAACCTTGAAATGTCAGATCTTTCAAATTGATGCGATTCCTAACCAGATCACGTATCGTTTCGGGCAATTTTTCTCTCCGTACTCACCACGGGACCGTTACGAAGAAACAAGTTTATGTTTTATTGTCCACCGAGGGTAGTTTATGCTGGTGTGAGAAATTTAAGAATAATTTATACCACCACCGTGCCCGTTCGTACGCAAGGTAAACCGAAGCATCAAAACAAAACAAACACCAGCGCAACGAGATAATCATAATTTATTACATCAGTCCGGCACCAACCTTGGACGGAATGTTACGACGAGTGTTGCTTTCAGTCGGACACGCGTGCATAATGCCCGGACGATAAAAGCCTCCGCGAAAACAAAAATATGCCTACGTATGCATCCGCCAGTCATTAGTTGTCATCAAACGCAGGTGGGGCAGATCGGGCAATCGGGAGCCGGCGTACCGAAACCCGGGGGTGAAACGGATACTGGGCGATATATTCGGGGGGTTTTCCTTTTTTTTTCTCCATTTCGCTCCCTGACGCTCGCTTTCCTGATTACACTCATATTCATCAAAAGCGTTTCGGAACACATTACCGATAGGAGAAGCGGGTGTCGGAAAAGGCAGAAGAAAAAACATTTTTCCCCGGTCACCTTTTTTTTATGGCAGAAGAATCGGTGGAGTACGCTGATGTTGAAGGTGGGAATAAATTTTAATTTCAGCAGAATGAATGTAATTAATTATGGCATGAGTTGTTTCGGCACATTTTTACTTTTCATTTTAATTCTGGCTCCATAATGCTTATCCAAGTGACTATTTGGCGCGCGTACGCATAAATTCACGAGGATGACTTATATTTTCCGCGAACTGTGTTCAATAGATTGTAGCTTTTTCATGGCATATCAGCAATTTTTCTATTGAAATTTATCAAAACGAATCTAATGTTGCAATGGAACACTGTAAGAATAATTATTCTGACACGCATGATGTATACTTTTAGGCGCTAAATCTAACTTTATGCAGAAAACGCCTGAATGTATGCAATATTATTTTCGAATCAACTATCGATTGAAAAGAGCCGTAAAGCTATGTAAAAGAGAAGTAACACTAACACGCCCACTAACACGAAACAATACCTTTCAATTTGTCGATCGTTGTCGGTAGCTAAATCATTCAAAAACTTAGAAATATACGAGGAAATAAATATGCTCCCCAACCCAACCAACCGTCAAGTTTAGCAGCTCGAATGCACTGGCAGCACTAATCGACAGCATCCCCATTCTTTCTCCCAGCTGGCAATTTTTATTTATTTATTTAACTCTAACACCATCCTCTCCCGACACTCCTTCTGTGTTCCTCGAATGATTTACGCTGCAAAGCGGGTATTCCGATGTTCCTCGTTAAGCAGGGCCGCCTAAACTAGAACAAAACATAGACAGACAAAGCATAGTGCGAAACGGCGTGCGTACGATTCGTTTTTCATCATATTTTTTCCACCACCACTTTGCTTCCATCCAGTTACCCATACCTGCCCATTCCGATCGGTGGTGAGTTAATTCACTCAGCACACATTTGGTACTTAATTACTGTCAGCGTACGGAATCGTTCCTAATTCCGATTCCTGACCCGATCGCTCAACACGTTCTTCCCCCAAAAAGAACCCCCCCAGAAGACCTGGTTGACGCCGTACCGGCCGTTGTTAGGCCACCCCGGAAGGATTACGGTGGAATGTGACGGCATGCCAGTGCAAATGCTTGTCGGGCAGAGGCATCCTTCCCGCCTCGGATGCCATTTATCACCGAGTGTTCGGTGTTGTTGTTTTGTTTGTGGGCAAAAATGTAAGCCAAATGAACCAAATTATCATCTACCACGAAGTCACGAACAGGGGCGCAAAAATCGCTGACCGAGCACGTGTAGAATAATTTAATTCTTCTTTCGTGCGGCAAAGAATTGACCATTTTGAGTGGAAAAGGGCAAGTAAGTTGAGCTGCGGACATGTGAAATATCTGCTGGCAGGTGCGAAAGACTAAGGAAAGATAATAAATACCTGCCATGAGTTCGATTTTGTTCATACCGTTCATGAGCTGCGAATAGTACGGCAAAGATGCAGTAGTATCTGTATGATTGATTGATATGAAACAGCTAAATGTTTAGCAAAAGCGCCTGAGCGTATGCAATACATTTTTTAAATGAGTAGCACCGGCCAAGGAATGTTCAAAAAAAAAATCATGACATAAAAAAACAAGTTTTCAAATGTAGTCAAAGTGAAAAAGAACGCCTTTAGCTATGCAATGTTTGTGACAAAAGAAGACTTTTTGCCTTGTTTTGGTAAAAAAGCTTGGGACAAGCCTCGTCGGAGAGTCTAAAAGATTTTCTCCTTGAGACCACAAGACTGCCGACTACAAGACAATCGACATGCCATTTTCGTCGAATAAAAAGTTGGAAACTACCAGACATGACTCCTGAAACGGCAAGACTGGAAAGAGCCCAGCAATAACAAGGCGTTTAGAGTGTTGAGTACACGGGGATTTCCTCCCTAATACATTCGTCGAACAGAACTTACTACCGCCATTTTTCACACTATCACTAAGGGTCTTCACCTACTCTTTAATCTAGAAAGTACTAGAGAGGACCTCTAGAGACCTTTAAGTGAAAAAGTTCTCTCTTATACCTCTGAAATATGTCCTACGCTGTTTAATTCCTCCTAGAATTTGGATTGAAGGATTTTTGACATCTACTGTGTGAAACAACAGCGCATCAGGCCTACCAGTGAGTGGACTGGTCATATTATGATAATGGCACCAGACGATGCAATTCAAAAAATCTTTTCCAGTCGTCCCCTTGGACATAAGATGCGTGATAGACCAAAATTAATGTGAAGAGATGGCGTTGGTATGTCCACTAGCAATACCAGGATATAGTAAGTAAGTATTATTTCTGTAGTTTATTGTATATATTGCTGTAATTGTTTTACAAACTGACAACATGATACTCAGAATTAAGCCTGACCTTCTTTATTTCACAACTAAACCAGCTGAAGCCAAAAACTAAACCTCCGGAACTAAATAGACTCAAGGGTCAAACCATTTTGTCGGTACGGTTCATTGCTTTTGGGAACTGAAAGAAATTTATATCACTTTCGTATAGCAGTCAGCTTCCTCTGCCGACACTTCCGACTCATTTTGAAGGACGCACCAAACAACACACGCACAAACAAAATAAAAAAAAATCAAGCCCAGATGAAAAGCAAACAGCAAACAAACACGTGCCAGCAGCAGATATAATGGCATTACCAGTAGTGTGTTTCACATCCGCCAGGATTGAAGTCACTTTCCGTACCCAGACTTAACCCAGATCCAGAGAGACGAAGCCAGAATGCTTATGCGTCATCTCTTCCCGCTTCCGGCACAAAAGCGTCCTTCTACTTCGGCTCAATGGCGAAACAACAACAACAAAAATGGCTACCCAAAAAATGTCTGAATCGCTCCGGTAAACGTCCCAGCACGCAAACACCTCAACAATCAGGGCAGTGGCGTTCTCACACCTCATGCGTGGCGTTAAATTGTGTTTCACACCTAGCCGACGGTACGGACCTCATCCAGGTCCTGACTGTGTGTGAGAGACGTGCTTACTCCTTCACACAAGTGTGACCAAAAACAAAAAAATACACCGACTGACGGCATGTCAAAAAATGTCATGACATTGTTTTATTTTTTCCCTCGTTTCCTCTAGCTATCACAGCTTCCCGCACAGACTCACTTTCTCTTTAGTGCATGTGTGTTTAGTACACTCAGCCAGCAGCCAAAACCTTAAAACCCGTAACATAAGCAACGCGTATCAGCAAGCCAATTCTAACCGGTAAACACGTCAACCTAAGGAGAGGACACACACACACACATTCAGTCAGTTTCATCTTATCGGTCCCAGAGCCCCTGCTCGTTCGGAAGATTATGTGCTCGAGATTAAATTAAGCTTATCGTTCCTTCCGGCTTTTGCCGTGCCGTGCCGTGCACGACACTAACTTCACCATGCGGCACCTAGACATGGTGAAGAATGGGGCGCTTCTTTCTTCACTACTACTACTCCTAGAGTGCTCCAAAAAGCGTGCCGTGCTTAGTAGACGAGCACACTGCGGAAAGGAACCAGGCAGAGCTAGAAACTGCGTGTACGTGTGCTGGAATTTTATGGCCACCTTTGACGATTGGCAGGCTCCGAAAAAGTCACCTTTTGAGAGGGTTTTTTTGTTCGCCTATGTTGCCTTCCAGCCTGGCCTACAACATCGTCGACAGGGAGTTGGAGGAAAATTTCATTTACCTTCCGGTCGTCGATTTCGTCTACTTTTATATGGCGCCCGTGCGAGCATTATGTTCTACTGTTCGATGATGCCAGTGACGGTTTTGTTTGTTTGTTTGTTTGGGGCGAGATTAGAAATTGATTATTAAACACTGACGAGTGCTTTAGTGCTACGTTGATAGTTGCCTAACTATCAAGCATTCCGAGGCTTCGGCGATATGCCTGCGGGAAGGACACACCTTTAAAGTTAGTTTATTTACCTTGGTGCCGATGGGTTTTATTTCTTCCTAAGCTATCGATGTCACTCTGGCAGGTGAGAGGGATAATGTAAACGAGAATAATCGGGATGTTTACTCTTTGTATTTCGAGATCAATCGCTGGAGTGGTGTAATCTTTCAAGAACTTCTAATAGATTAACATTTCGAGAATTGTTAGACATTCAAAGGACGTGTTAGCTTCCCGATTAAGTAAACCTAACCGGACCCGGGCCTAACCGGGTGGGAGAAGGGGTTCGGTCCGAGAGGCGACATCGTCGCCGGTTTTCATAAGGCAGAACTTGGGATAAAATCCCAACCGGACCGTTGGGTCAGCAAGTCTAATAAGTCATTCGACGACCAGTATGACCTAGAAGGAATTTAAACCAAGAAAAAGAATATCTGCCAAATTCCTAGCGGTAGCGTAGAATCCACAGAAATCCTAAGTACACTTGTGCCTACACATGAACTCTGCGAATGTTGCACTAGATTAAAGCAACCCTATTGCACCGCTACTAACTCCTCACCAATGAATGAGAGCTGTCAAAACTGGTTCACCCAAGTTTGCCCACTAAATCTTCCTCCACCCCCAAACTGCTGGAGGTGTTTATTTGAGCCAGGATTTATAGCGCACCCTGTTCCGTTTTTGTGACCGCTCGCACTCTCCCCTCCACTCCACCCAATCTGCATAAATAAACTGGCGACGCTCGATTATGACTTTTCTTCCGGTGGCAAGTAGCAAAACACATCCAAATACACATCTTCCCATCATTTCGGTGCATACCATTAACAGGGGTAAAAGCAAATGTCTCTAATTCTCGCATCCATAATGCATGAGCGTGAAGATGATCTCACAAACATAAACTCATACTCTCTCCTCCCCCTTTCAAAGCATTGAAGCTTCTTGCCTTGGCGAGATGAAAATGATAGAATTTGGGTAGCGACTGGCGTGGGTATTATAGTCGATGCACCAAATGTATTTGTTGCATGCATTACTTCTGGCTGACGATATCGGACATTGCACTAGCTGCTGGAGGCACTGGATAAGCTGCTTCGGCACAACCGGGTGGGCACAGATCTGGTAACTGTAATTGAAAAGTCGACTTCTTCGCAACTGGTGGTGGAGTGGCATTATTAGTGGTCAGTCAGCAACAGACAAAAACCCAAACTCACCCCTCCCCAAAGACTACAAGTGACGGGATAGCCGGGTGTCGGGGTTTGGGTAGTAGTTGAAAAGTTTGTGTGTGTGGACAGAAGTTTGCAAATTTTGAAACGGCCCAACGACCAGACCTAAACCTCGGAGAAAGTCTTCACTTCCCGGGAAGACTTGTACGGGAGTTTCTATTCCCTCGCCGAAACACACATATCCCAAAACTGTTGACGACCCTTTAGCAGTGAGCTTCAACATGTACTGGATGATGCACACGCACATTTAGCAAGTAAGTACCGTCTGCAGTAGCTTCTCGCCAACTCGGGAGATCTAGGTTCCATCACGAACCATGCATTTGGGTGGAGGAAGGCCTTGCCAAATGGAACCGTTATGGGCATCAAACTGTCACAAGCAGTGTACACTATAACAAGCTCATGTCGGTCGAACCCGCAGCCATCGATGGATGGGTGTTTTGTTGAGCGAGAAGGGTGCCCAACATGACACATAAACAGTTTTGCAGTGTAGTTGCGCATAAATATAGCATCGAACTTGCAAGTCTTTCGCATCTGCCACACGGCCAAGCAAACCACCTGGTGTGTGGCGTGGGTGAGGAACGCAACGGCCAGCAGTTTAGGGCATCATTCTTCCGAGATCGCACCACCCATTAGCCGAGTGTTTACGTGTACCGGAGCTGGTCCTGCGGCAGCTTGCAAGAGCTTTGGCAAGAGTGGACAAATAAATCAAATCAGGTAATCAAATTTTCCACCACTTTCTAGGTCAGGCTTGTTTCGTGGCCGGACATTTTCTTACAAAGTTCACCACTTGGCGTGTGCCATGATGGCGAGGGTCGTTCAAACGTCTCGCACGACTATCCCAGTGTCTTCGAGAATGTTACGAAATAGACAAGACCAGCACCATACCTGAGCAACTGTGAAAAAACGGTCCAGAAAGTAGCTAAAGTAAACCATTATGTTCCGTGTGTGTATGTGTACCTCAGTGTGACAGGTTCTTTTATCCCCAGCGCTCGGCCAAATGGTTGGGCAGAAAGCTTGAGTGGTAATTGAAGCAATCAGAACAGAATGGCAGAACGGTTCGGTCCGTTTCAGTGGGGTTTGTGTGGCATCATCTTTCCTCCCACTACCTACCTACATGAAGTCGTGAAGAAGACGCGTGCCGGTACGTAATTGAATTGAATTATGAAAGCAAACCGGCAACAAAGTGAACTGTGAACCGCACACAGTTTGAGCAGCGGTGACGTGCAACAAATGTTGCGTGGGGTCCACGAGTCCTCGGTTACGCCCGCTATGCCGCATGGCACGATTGCAGATAAATCTGATCATCGGCGTTAGGCTCGTAAGTACTATTAAGCGACTAGAGTTCATCCACCGTTCACACTTACCGTTTGGGCTGTGGGGATCCTAATTGGTTCACTCGATTAAATGGCGATCTGTCAAACAGTCCCGTGTGTGGGCAATATGATTTGCCCTGTTTTGTTTGATATCTGTATCGGTATGGTCGCCTTTAAAGCTCATCAGCATGGCATTCGGCGCCATCTTAAAGAGAGTACAGTAACGTGAACTCTTGGATGATTTGCTCCACAAAAACATTCTGTTTGGCACCGGGTACAGTATCCAAAAAACGAAAACATGGAGCTCTTATAATGCAGGAAAACAATTACTGCACAACACCTGCTGATGTAGCAGAAGCAGCATCCAGACTTCACTAGCAGTAACGCATCGAGTTGCACACTCGCCAAATATTTGGAATGAAAATTAATAGAATAAATATATTAAATTTTCACCAGCATCGTAGTACCGTAGGGCTCCACGGATCTGACACCTCCGGTTTGGGGTTTGGTAAGCTGCGGAGGAGAAGATAGAGATCCGTGATTTTACGTCCCTGAGGGTGGCTCTTTTTTTTTGGTACCGAACGGACCACCATTTTGCATGTTCACGCCTGGTCTAGTTGTACAGCGGCCTCGGGCATTGCCTGCTGGACACACCGCTGGGAAATCGAAGGCCTTTTTCATGCAAAGTAAAACAAGAATACGAAAAAAAGCGCACGCTTGCTTGCCATGCTTGGGACGAGCCTGAACACGGTGCATTCGCCTGCATATGCAATCAGGGATAAAGGTCAACAACGGTTCATAGCGAACAAAAGTGAACAAAAAAATGTAGCTAAAAACGTGTGCGAGAGAAAATTGTGCCAGCATGATGCGAAATTAAACAAGGTACTGGATTTACTTTAATGCTAAGAGTAGTGAACGCGTGCATTTAAAATGTAACAAGCACCACGTGGTGTCAGGAGTTAATTATTATTTGATATCGATGGTCCTGAAATTCAAATCAGCGAACGCTTCTCTCGTGTAGTGAACCGGACAAAATAACGCCAACAACAATCCAGTCGCGGGATCAATTAGAACATATGGCCACTAGTTGTCGGGTTTCCTAATTTTAGAGGTATTTTATGTTGCATGTACTGATCTTACGAGCGAAGCATCTTTGGAAGACCCAGATTGCTAGATTCCCTAGTAGTACTGGGGAACTACCCCGCATAGCAAAAGAGGAAGAAGAAGAATAAGTCCTGGCATCAAATATCTTACTTTATTTCCTAGTCGCTAATGACAGCATAACTTGGACCTAGTAAAGCTAGAAACTTACCATACCTACAACTAGTGGTCCACATCTAATGTCAGGTGAGAATAATAAATCAATAATATAATCCAGATCCTAGGACATGCAGATGATACAAAAATGATTGGTAGAAAACGTTTCCAAAACTAAAAGAAAAGTTATTATCAATTATTTTAAGCTATGACCCTACTTAACGTAATAACGCATAGGGCAGTTTCTTTAAATCCCGGGCAACCTTACCAAGCCTGTATTAATGACAGTGATCAACATCTAATGTCTGATGAGAATGTGTGGACAACTCGGAAGGTGTCGAGGACCTGGGGATTATGGAGACGTTCCATCACGTGTGAATCCAATTCCGATTCCAAGGAAATCAACGGAAATCAACGGTTCCACCCAGAACCATTCGGAAACGTTAGAACCTTCGGAACTGTCCGGACTCGTAGTTGGCTAGTACGAAAATGCGCTTTTTTTCATTATGATTTGATTTTATTTTTTTTTTTTGTTTTCTTCGAAGCGCATTGTTATACTCCGACTAGCCGACTACATTTCCAGACGGTTCTAACGGAACCAGAAGGTTCCGAACGGTTCCGAAAGGAGTGGTTGCACCTCCCGGAACTGGGTTCGATTTTTTGTGGAATCGTCGGGAACCAGTTCAGGCTTCTGTTATTTTTTCCAATCTCTACTCCAAGAATCCAGCTCTCATAGGTCTTTAAGTATCCCAAACTAAAATGAAAGTTACAATTAATTATCATGGATACTATTTTCCAATTTTTTTTATTGGATGGCGTATTACAGAGGGCTCATTATTCAATTAAAAAGCTACTTTCTTCAAATGCGTTGTAAAATTAAACAGTAAAAGATACTGTAACCGATCAAATTGCATTGTTTCCTAAATAATTCTTAAATTAAAAAAAAATCGTTGTCTCATCATTTTGCGGAATTTTGCCGACACTTAAGCCATAAGTTAAAAATAAGTTTTAAAAAATTATTTGTTGACCTTTTTTAGGTTTTAAGATCGCCTTTTTTCATCAATTCATCCCTGACATTCACCATGCAATTATTTAGACAGATTTTCCTCTCCAAACTGGTCGAGAGAATTGTGATCGGGCGGCCCTGGAGTACCTTTAGGCTGGCTACTTGGGATGCCGGATTAATCGTCCTAGCGAAAAGATAAAGCTCTCAATTTTTGACAATGTGCAGTAAACTAGTATGACAGTTTATTTTTTTCAAAGCCTCACCTTTCACCTCGCCATGCCAAAAATAAACGACTTGCAAATCAATATAATCCGGAAATGAAATAATATTATAATCCGGAAAAAATAAAACTTCCACACAAACGGTAGGCGATCGTAAGTAGTGTGTCCACTTATCGAGCGCCCTCAATGTACTCCTTGCCAAACATGTCGGTTGTCGAACTCGGTTTTTTTCTTTTCATTGGTTACGTATATACAATTTATTTAGTTACATTTTACAACCAAAAGCTCAATGGATTGTTTATTTCGATAGCTTATTTTTCTACCGGTTGTGGAAAATAAACAGAGTTCGACATTCAATAGCTCGATAAGCGGAAACTCGGCCATAGAACTATTTTTTTTTATAACCCGACCGTAGGACAACACTACTGTTAACTGAAATTTCAAAAGGTCGCGATAGACGACCTTAATCGAAATCCCAAGTAACACTCCGAAGTTTTGCCGAAGTCTACGCACACTATCAAATACCTCATTTACCTCCTTGCAATGAGCGCCTGCAGTATGAAGGCGAAGGCCTGCTTGCTTTCTTCCTTAGTCCTGTAGGAGAATAATCCACTCAAAACGGAACCGAAAGCGAGATCGGGCGTATTCGGGAGTCCTTTTTAGAAAAGCCGAATATAATTTCAAAAATCCATTCCAAAAACAAAATCCCTAGAGTGTTTTTTTATGTTTTTCTTTTTGCCTGTCCAATCCTTAAACAGTTTACTACTTCGTTTACTTGTTAAATGATTGTTTTTCATCCGAAGAATGGTTTAGGTGTAAGCAATGAACTGTATGCAAATTGGACTCATCTAAACAATTACCAAATCAACATAAACATTTTTTAACTGGGTTTTTTGCGTTTGTTTTTTCTTTTTTGTCAGACGTAGACAAATAACATGTTTGCTTTGTACCTGAACATGTCAGTTGACGGCTACGATCTTGAGATAGTAGAGGTCTGTACCACCGGAAGACGCCAATCCACCCTGAGCAGGCAAAGAAGAAGAATATTCAATAGTTCTAAAATCACATTAATTCGACCAGCCGTTCAGATGCGCTTTAATAAAAAGCATTTGTTGTTCTTCAATTACTAACCAAAGGGAATTTAACAGCGAGTGATAAGCTCATTATCAATCAAAAACCATAAGTAAACAGATAATAATCCTTGTTCTTGTAATGGGAATTATAAGGCCATTAATAAGGTCGTCAAACAATTACAATACCTATTCCTAACCTCGTTGAACCAACTGTGAAGAAGACGATTATATCGAAAAGAGGGAGGAGACCAACACATCCTTAAATCTGTGAAGACAGCATGATTGCATCCTCTTTTGTTTCATAATGCTCTGCATTCTTCATAATGTCATTACTGTGTCAAAACCTTCGTGTTGTCGGCTCGATTTGGCAGAGGTATGACATTATAAAGAGCAAGGAGCATAATGAAGCAAAAAGGGATGCAATGATGCTTGAAATCACGATTGCTTCATGACTTTAGGAATGGGTATTGTAATCATAGGAAAACACAATTACAATTCTTACAGTGAAATGGAAGCTTGAAATTTCGAAAAAAAAAATCAACGGCTTAAGAATAATGTGGGCGTGCATCTGATTTTTAAGAATACAAAATATTAAATTAAGATAAAATGCTTATTAATTAATAAATTATATTATCTTTTCATAATCTTTGTTCCAAAACTTCATATACATATTTTCACTCGTATTGCAGCTGCAGATTTCAATTGTAATTTTTGAGATACAGTGACGCTTTTGGCTATGAAAATTTTACTTCAAATCAATTATATTAACGAAACAACCCATGGACCGCTCTCAACATTTTACTCACTACGTCGACCACAAGTAAAACATATAATAAGAGCTACCTGTATCAAAAAATACTACGTTGCGATTGCATGACCATAAGAAACCCCTTTGGGTAGAAATTTATAGAATTTGTACAGAGTTGAGGTGGCCAACATAAGGGCAGACGATTAATCGATGAGTTGCATTGGTACATTATAAAACACTTTTATTGACACTTTATTGGCATATTTTTCAAAGAGCAGCAACGACTTCATATAGCCACAGCAGTAGTACCGGACCATCAGAACGCGCAAAATCCACCAATGCATCATCATCATCATCATCACCATCACAACAACCATAACCGAGTATGCCCGGGATAAGGCCAAGAATAAGGAGGAAATGCCTTATAAATCTGTAATAATCAACACAAGCGGTGTTGACAATACGGCACTGGACCGTAATAATCAATTATATATAAAAAATAAGAAACGACTTTATTTTGTTCCTGTAAGTTATATTCAACTTCAAGCTCATTCTTCGGGATTGCCAATTTTGCTACCTGTACCAGTCAGTACCATATACCATTCGTAATATGCAAAGAATTCAAGTTTCGATTGAAAAAACTAGTTTCGGGATACCTGGCATTCATAGCTCAAACATCAAACCAAACAAGCTTTCAACACCAAACGTTAACAACAGGAATGATCTAAGATAGGCAATGGCCGCTAGGGGATTTTGTTTACATCTGGGATTTTGGATTGATGTTCGTCTTTTCTAAATTGTTCTTCCCCCGACAAAAACAAACCGATCGCGCTGTGAACAACCCAGCACAGACAAGAGTTTTGAGCGCTCGATCACAATACCATAAACGCATCCCTTCAACGATGAGCTAATTTGACAGTTCACCGTATAAAGCGACAAGCAGTCCGACGGAACAGAAATAAAAATAATGCGAATTAACCAATCCTAAAGACTGAGGTAACTGCTGGGTGTTTTGTGCCGGAAAATGTGAAAATACCCCGCTCATCGTTCGCTCTCCCCGTTTTCTGCACACCGGCTAACACACGCCGTTTCCGAATCGTTTTTTTGTTTGTGGGTAAGTCTTTTGTCCGTTTTTTTAAGGTCAGCACCACACCCTGCCACTACTAATCATATGCCGTGTTTGTTGCGCGTTCTGGTGTTTTCTTAAGGCGTGTGCCGTATTGCCCCTCCCGCACCGCTGTACGACAAACGGCCAGCACCATCTGCGCCGACACACAATCAAACACAAGCCGACAATACATCATCCACGATCAGAAATAGCATACACAGAGGAGATCACGGGTTCTGCGAGATGTGCTAAGCAGCGGGAAAGAAAATCAATCTCCGTCTCAAACGTTTCCTTCCGTTCGGGAGCAACCGACACGAATTCGAACAGAAAGCACGAGATTTCAGCCAAAAAAAAAAAACAAAATAAATAATCACCCCCCCGGTGCGGCGATTCGGGGGGAGGTTTGTGGCACATCCTATCTAGCAGCAGACGATGAAAATTAACGAGAAAAATCTTTGCACGTTCGCCACAACGCCACCAGTCGATCTGGAGGGCTGGTTGAACAAGCGGGGTGAAACGAACAAAAGCTGGCAGCGGCGCTGGTTTGTGCTGAAGGGCAACTTGCTGTTCTACTTTGACAAGCGTACCGATAAGGAACCGCTCGGCATGATCATCCTTGAGGGCTGCACAGTGGGTAAGCGTTGCGGCCTCATGACTCATACGCGCATTCGAATATTCTGACTAATCGGATTTATTTCTTCCCGTTTTTTTTATTATTATTTCTCAATTCCTCTTTTAGAGCTAGCGGAAGAGAGCGAGCAGTACTGTTTTCAGATCATATTTCACGGTCCGAACAATCGGACGTACTACCTCAGCACGGAATCGCAGGCCAACATGGAGCAGTGGATGAAGGCGCTTACCTGTGCCGGGTACGACTATATGAAGCTAATGGTGGCGGAATTGCAGCGCCAGCTGGACGAAATTGAGGGCCAGTGTCGGGAGAAAACGCCCGAAACGGTGCCCATGCTAGCGCCACCGAAAGCACCACCGAGGCGACACAACCCTTTCAACAAACCGCTTACGACGGAGTACGCATCAAATGCAGGTAATTGTGTCTTTCGATTTGCGGGGGGAAAGGGGGAGGGGGGGTTGGTCAATGCCTGAACCATGTCACAAAAAATGTTGACCGGTCGTCGTTCGTGTTTGTGCTGTAGCATGTCTCGGTGAATTCATACAATCGTTGTCGTTAAATTGTCCTCAGTCGTTAAAGTCCTTCAGTCAGGACTTTAGCTTAAAGGCATCAACCGTTTTCGCTCAGAAGCACCAACGTTTTGGGCTCTCATCTAATCAGTCATGGTAATGTCGGTAATGTCTTGTCGTGTGAAGACCTGACAAGCAGGGTGGCCACTCATCCTGGAATACCGGGAAAATACAGGGAATTTTTCCAAAACAGCGGAAAAATTATATTTTGTATAATACAGTCTACAGTACAGTTCTCTGGACCATTTGAAGACCAAAATGGTCCTTGAAACTTTTTTTTTGTTCAAACTTTGAAACAAGTTCTGCGAGCTTAAATCTTTTGCACACGGTCCAAAGATCAGCAACCTAATCATAATCCTTATCATAATCCTAATACTGATTCACAGAAAAGTGCCAAGTCAAGAAGAAGAAGGGATTCGAATAGAGGAACGACTGGGTTTAAAAAATAGTAATGTTTTTTATTAGATTTTTTTATCTTCGAACTGCGGATTTCCTTACGGATGGTGAACCGTAGAAAGCATTTTTTAAAATAAAAATTCTAATAATAATTTTTAGATCGATTCCCATTGGGATTCGCTTTTCCCAACACAAACCTAGTATCGCTTTAAGTTCCAAATAATTTATATTTCACACCGACATGGGACGCGTTAAAAAAAAACTCCTTAATTCAGGGACAAAAATTATATGACTTACAACCTAAAAATTGGTGCCTTTGAGTAAAACGATTTGATGAGCGCCTGCAAAAATTGGTCATTTAGAGGCAACATTTAATGTCAACATCTTGTTTGTTTGCATGCTTTCTTGTTATGTGTTATTAATCATTCGCAAATTGTGCGTTCTAATTTTTATATTGTTTGCTAACATTGACCCCATTACATTACATAAAGAGGTTCTGTTCGATTTTTTGTTTTGTTTTGTCCTTGCCTAATTATCGTTTCATTGGTGCTAACTCTATCAGAATACTTTAAGATAGGAGAAGCTGTTTCACCTTCAATGGAGACTTTTTTTTATAAAACGCCCCAAGGACACCATTTCACAACCCCGATAAAAAAGAGGTAGTTTGCTCAATTACGTGTTTGTGTTAGTGATTACTAACAAAACAGGGAATCACATCTTGTCTGTCTGCTGCCCGGAATATATGTATCACCTGTCGATATCATCTTCTTCCATTTCATTGCTCTTGCGCTAAAATAAAATGCATTCTCGAGCTTAGGCATGAGAGACCTTTATTTTCCCTTCTTCGTAAAGCGAAAATTTCATTAAAGTAAGAAAGGATCATGCAAAAAGGTCCTTACTCTTGCATAAAGCATTCACCAACAAGAAAAAAAAACGTTTGCCATTGTGTGTCCTTTTCTCTGTATTTGTTTTTTTTTCTCTTTATACGCAACCAATGGTCGCCTTGCCAAATTATCTCTGTTACTCCTACTGCAAATACCACTACCACTACTACTACTACCCTCAACCTAATGCAGATATTACCGGTGTAGATGATGGAACCGGAGCAGGCCCACCCGCACGTGCCAACCGGAAAGCGCCGGCCGCATCATCCACCACACCCAGCCCAACCAAACCGAACCAACCGGAAGCCACACCGAACCGCACCGGTAAGCAAACCGTAACGGGGACGAAATCGAGCGATGCCATCGCAACGATGACCACCGACGTTGCACCGCTCGAGCGCGGTGCCGTCGTATCGTTTTCGTTCGATGCGATGCACTCGGCGCTCGGTGTCCCGGTGTTGGCCGATCTGAGCAAATGGAACGCTAGCCGGCAGGAGCACCACTGCAAGGAGCAAACCGAGGATGCGAAGCAGGAACAGCTGCAAATGGATGAAAAACGGCCCCCAAATAAAACGGAAGATTCGAAACCCGCCATAGTGACGTCAGAGTAAATGGGCGCGAAGCGGGTTGAAGGGGGGGGGGGGGGGGGAACATTAGCAAGTGATAATCGAAACCTTCACGTAAGGTTTTGCTGGGGCATTTTCGGGGTAAGGCAGATACGTCTTGCTTGCGGGACTATCCACGTGGCGACAATATTCCGTTGAGTTAGTTAATTTAGTTTTAGGGCTGTTCCTCGACCAGGCCAGCTCCTACCAGTGGATCCGCGTATCTGCTGATAACGCGTTGGGACGACGGAAGTCACCGACTTTCCTGAGGCGAAGCGGGTTAGACTTTTTGTCCTGGACTTGCCAGGGAGAAGTTTTTAACCGCGGACGAAGCACAACCGATAATTTCTTCTCCTAATTCTTCCGACGGAGTGGGGAGGCACTACTGGAGTGCGGGACCAACATCCGGAGGGACGGCAAAATGGGGAAACTTACCCGAACCTGAAAATATCTCCCACAGACCTACAAGTCTTGTGGATTGAGTTTTTTTTTTCAGAAATAAGTCTCGGTTTATTCAAACAGTTTCGTTCTTATACACTAATTTCGATCTCTTGATCGATTCTACAGACGAGAAGGCAAGATTTATCTACCTCGATACCTCGAAGGTTAGATTTATCTAACGCGCAAGTGTTTTGATTACTCGCTCGTACGGTCGCGCACCGTTTCCCGCTGCACTTGTGCTCTTATGTTATGATGTAAACATTGATGCGGTCGAGCATCGCCTTACGCTTGAGCCGTACTCGGTGCGATCGCGCACCACCTATGGCTATGTTGACATTATGCAACGATGTAGTAGGTGTCGGCCGTTGAAGCGATCGCACATCGGCTATGCTGTAACCGTTGATCCGTCTGATCTGGTTTATGCTCTGGATCTGGAGTCAAATGCTAGAATGTTATCAGATCAGATTTGTCGATGCGACACTTTAGCAGTATGATCCCGTTTCTTTCTCTACATCGTATTACATTGTTGTTTCAAGGTTCCGTAACGCTCTTCTAAAATATAGACGAAATCGTTTGCGTCTATCTTTCTTCCAAGGGCTTTTCTTTACGTCCCATACAATGTAGATGAGTTTGTTGCGTCTGCATTTCTGTTTATTTTCTGTTAAGTTTATTTCTAATTGTCGCGTGCGCAACACCTGTATTGGCTTTTTTTTTGTTCCTGGGTTTTTGGATCACTACTGCAGACGAATTAGAAGATGCTCCCTCTTTTTGACACCTTATTTCATCTAGATGCACCTCGCAATGCTAGACATTAACATTCGTAGCCGTTTAATGGTTGATGGGTTTGTCTTTGCTTTTACCTGAACCAACATAACCACATCCCGATTTAGTTAGGCATCTTCTGCATTAAAAAAAAAAGCTGTTTAACGTATACTTATGCTTTAACATTGGTCATGTTTGCTTTGCTTTTGTTTTGCGTTTTCTTTTTATTTGTTTGCGTTTTCATTCTTCTGTTCTACTGACGACGTTGTATGACATGAAAAATAATGTAATTACATTGCATATATCTAACCATTTACCAAAACATTATTTAATATTTTCTATTTATATATACACACACACATACACACGTACCTACATGCACACATTTTGTTCCTCCTTTCCTTCCTTCTTTCTTCACTTTTTACACGCACACATACATTTTCAAAACACACTGCCCCACAACCCCAGCAGTAAAACGTGCTCGAAAGCGGAAGCCACTCGAATCACACTTGTAGCGTAATGTGTAGCTTACCTTGACGACCGAATAGGAATTCTAGAACGTGCCTGCTTGCTCTATTTCAAATAGTTTTGTGCGCGTTTAGTAGTATAAACAATATCATCGTGAAGAGACCGGGGGCACACATCAAACATGCCAAATACTGTGTATCCTTGTACCATGTGGAGCAAACAGCTCGCCATCGATGCAGGCGTATTGTGTCAATTTTACGACGTCCGGAGTGACGCGCAGAGTGGATATGAAAATGTTTTTCTTTTCCGTTTGATTTTCTTTCTTCCCTCTATCGGGTTTGCTCCACGCTCTCCAACATCTGTGCCAAATTAAGAAATTAAAATACATGTAAAATACGATTCTCGTTTTTAATTCGAAGCAAAACGCGCGCAGATCAATACGGTTTAATAGTCATATTTTGTAGACGGAAACACCCCTCGGTTTACGAGGAAAAAAAGGGGAACTAGCTAGATTGTGTAGAGTTTTTTTTTTTGTATTGAGCCATTGCGTATCGATAAACGAAAAATACAAAATCAGAACAAATTGTTTGCGTTCGTTTAGTGTGAGGGGAGGAGTTGTGTTTAACGGTATAGGATTACAGGCGAACAGCGAATTCGAACATTTGCGCCTTACATTATTATTTATGATAAAGTGAAATAAAATTGTTACTAATTAAAGAAAACTTGGGGTGCGTTTTGTGTAAGAAAATTAATTAATTGTGGTAAAGTTTTTAAAGAAATGATAAATGACATCGTTACGTCCTTTGAACTGCTTTTAAACTCGAGTTTCTTCGTCTGTATATCGTAAATTCCACCCTTGTTGAAAGGACGCAGCAGTAACAATATGGACTGCCGTTGCCTACGTTATCTTCAAAGACTTCAACCATGAGATGCCATCAGCTTGCCACGGGTAGTTTATAGTCGGAACCTTGGAAGACAGGCCACAGAATAAATGTTTTACAACATTTATTCTGTGGCCGTTACAGACTTTCAGTGTAAGAAATTTGGTTTGATTCTTCCCTTTTCTTCTGATACAAAACAGAGTACGAGAACTATGCCTATGCCGACAATGCAGACTACATTTGGTTTGAGTTACTGAAGATGGCCCCGAAAATCCATCATTGATTTGTGTGATTGAGTTTTTTGATGGGCAAAAATGCTGTTCAAACCAACCAAGCAAAGTCTTACCCACACTCTGGACCATCACCTACAAACTTGAAGTTTTTGTTTTGTGAGTTTCAAAGTGGCCAGAACGCAATGGTCACCCGCAAGATGCTGTTTCGCCAGGAAAAGTTAAAAGAAAATCCAAAATCCAAAACAACATTCACGAAGATAGCAGAAACTCTGGCGATAACTAAGGAGCTTGTGTATCATATGGTTCGCAAACATTTGGACATGCGAAAGCTTTACTTAAAATGAGTGCCGCCTGAGCTCACTATCGAACAGAAACAATAACGTTTGAAGCTTTTAAACTACAATAAAGCCAAATTTTTGTATCGATATATCAATAAAGACGAAGCAACAGCGAACAAACTATTTCCTTTTCGCAGACCAGAAAAGAACGCTCTGACTGGAAAGAAATTGGAAAGACTGGAAAGAAATTGAGGTCCAATGATGAAGTTATCGCCAAAACAGAGGTCTAATTTGACACCTAATCACAAACTAGTTTGTAAAAATGGCTTCCGAAAGATAGTAGATCACTTTAAGCGCTTATTTGCTCTCGAAGGCAATTAAGTTGAGCAAACACATTAAATTTGCCCAAAAAAAGACTATTATCGTGGTTAGGACTAAGATTCGTCTACCCACGTGTTAGCTCTCATAATCTCTTAAGTACTACAGTAAAGAAGAAACAATCTAACACAATCTAACAAACAATCTAATAGGAAGTAGTTCTTCATCAGTTTCTAAACTCTCTTATCTAGTTCATTCAGTTTCTAACTATCTGCAATACAAGTCAATCAATCAATGGCTTGTCAGGTTATATCATCGCTAGAAAGTAGTATCATTCTAAGACGGAAGTCTAGGAGGACACTAGGCCTTAGTACCCCCGACTTCTGTAGTCCGTAGTATTTGTTCTTCCAATCAGTCAGGTTGTTGGAGGAGTATTTTGCAGCCTATCTGGCATCAAAAATCAACCTACATAACAACATAGATTACTACCGCAAGTAGTAAAACTTTTCCACACAAAATACCTGTCCAAGCGGACGTAGCTAGCACTGTGTATTAATGATGTGAAGGTTCATTTTTTTCGGAATGGAACAAAACTAGTTTTGGTTCAGAAAGGAACCGAATGAATCTGGTAAGTTCTTTGCACCTACTTCAACAAAAAAATAAAAACGATCACCGTTTCTGTCTTGTCACCACCGTGAGGAATTGGCAGTCTTGTCTTCTCGTCTACCTGACAATATCGTAGATCACGAACCATCCTTTTTTGGAGGGGACCGCAAGTTATACAAATCAAATGTTTTGGCTTTGGCTCGCCTGATTTTCCATAATCCATGTAGAACAAGCGTTAACACTGTCCTCACTTTGAGCATTGCTCAGGACAGAAGAAAAAAAGAATTGAAGTGCATGTTTTAACATTCTCATGGACGGCAAATGCAGGTGCAAAAAGACCTACTTTGTGATTTTATTTGAATCTAGGTGCGAACGTTCCTCCATTGAAGGAAGAGATCGAACCTAATAGGATCGGAACGGAATTCTCATCACTTCTTCACAGGATTCCTCTAAGAAACCAGATTGGGACAACGATGAGCTCGGGAGGTTTTCTTATTCGATCCCCTTTTCAAACATTTCTTGAAACCTTGGTTCCGCGGCATCTATTGAGATCGTGCGTTCATTCGAATCAGTCGAGGCTTCCGAAGTATGTAGCTGCAGCGTCAGACACACGGTACTTTCTATAGCCTCGTGTGGGTAGTATGAAGTTCTAAAGCCCCACCTTATTGGACGCAGTCCAGGGCATTGTAACGTTGTCAAAAATTCCTATAAATTTGGGCAATAAACGCAACAATATTTATGTTTGTTACTACACTGATAAGGAGGAAAATGTACCGAGGAAAACACTTTTCACCGCGAGACAAGAAACGATTTTTCTCCCTGCCCAATTTGATCGTAACGTGTGATTACATTCTCTACATAATGTGTCCAATAAAACACCTCCTACCCAAAACAGAAGCAGTGAGCATCGATGACGAGGGGATCAAGAGAAAAATGTGTTTGATTTCAGTTACACTTCGACCTAGAAAAGCATCCAGTCAAGCTGGTCGATAGCACAAGATTCGAGATCTTTGAAGGCATAATTTTCATTCCCACATTCTTGTCCGCTCTTGTGGTTGAGTAGAGCATTTTATTGGATATTATTGAAAAATAAAAATGCAAAATATACACCCGGGTAGGTGATAATTGAAATAAAGGTTAAATCTTTCGCGATTCCACCTAACATCTTTTTTTACTTACCTTAAGGATCATGTGTTTATGGCGAGCATATCATGGCTTACTAAACTTGCTGACACCACGTAGTTGAGTTCGATACCTCTTACCAAGATTTTCCAAAATTAGCTCCCTAAAAGCAAAGCATCATCAAAGTCACATACTAACACCCATTATCCCTTTCGTTCAATACTCACAGATCCTTTAGCCAACAACCGCTCCAAGACCAACCTGCATACTGTTGGGTCGATTTAGCAAGAGTACCAATCGGTTCTCAACGACACCGCCGGACGCCGGAATTTACTACGAGCACGAGCTGGATGTCCAGTACCATCCCCGTTGATGGATCCGGGTACAGTGTCACCAGTCACAGACAGTCCAAAACCGCTGGCCAACACGGGCCCGGTAAATCCGGCGTTCAGCGTGGACAGAGGCTGAGCGGTACGAACAGATCCGAGCCCGATCCACCTCTGGAGAAGCTTAGCCGCGGTCAACAGAGACAACTACTACTGGTGGTAACGGTCCCGGTAGCTTCTAGCGCTCCAACTCACACCTCGACCACTACGCACCATCCAAGGATCGGCAAACGGTGCCGATTACTACAACACAAAACAAAAACACAAAAAGAATGTGTTCCTGCGCAATCTGCAAAACCGTGCGCCGTAACTGTACCGCACACTGGAACAATCGCTCGGTACCCGGTCACCGGCGGTACACCCGGACGATGCCACCAACGAGTATCATGCGGCCAAACGCGAACGAAACACTACTACAAACACACATCCGGACAGCCGGCGGCACGCATTGAAGGGATGGCGATCGGTGCTGCTGGCTAATACCGGACAGATACTGACCTGAAGTATCAGGATATGTTGGGTGGTGGAGCGGGAGTGGGCACCGGTGTCGGTGGAGTTGTCATTGTGCTGTGCAGTAATTCCTAACCACACTGTTGTTTTTTTTTACTGACATATTACTGACACAAACAACGCCTGTTCGCGTGAAACCGTGCCACAAACTGTCTCTCGGAGCAAGGAGAAGGTGACGTTGTCTCCAACCCTCCTCTTCCCCTTCCAACGACAACGGTTCTAATCGGGTGATTATAGGAATGCAAGGAAATCAGCAACAAAAGACAAATCATCGGTTGCTCCGACCATTTTTAATATTTTATTGTAACAAACCGTTTCTCTGCCGAATAACACAAACTGAAACACTAGATGGATGGTCCCCACCCCTTCCCTCGTTTGTAATGGTATAATGTACGCGATAACTAGCAGTCCGATTCGCTTTCAAAACTGCCATTCTCGTACCCTGGAAAGGAGCAAAGCGTGGCCAGGGCTTGCAGTTTGATATGTCCATTGTATGTCAAGATGTCGTATCTGCAAATGAAATACACAATCAGCAATGAACTGCTTAAAGTAGGTGAAAAAAGTTGCATCTTACTGGTAATCATAAGCGGCCACTTGATTTCTTATGTTGTGCATCTCAGCGGAACCCAAACGATCATTGATCAGGTACAGAAGGTCCCTGATTGTATAGTGTATTCCATTCCATTTCGCATCCTTCAATGTATCAATTTTAAAATATCCGTTTCTGTCAATATTGGGATGGTAGAACGGAAGCGCAAAACGAACTACTGGTGGTACAAAGGGGTAGCACGGTCTAAACAGCATATTCAGCCGATACCGTCCATTTGCCCACGGAGTCTAGAAGCAAGCAAGAAAAGAGGACATTATATGTTTGCCGCTCATCTACCGTATCCATCCTTACTTACATCTTCCGGACCGGGGACGGTACACGTCCAATCTAAATAGTCAAACGTACCTTCCGAGGTACGTTTTGGACGGGCATCAAAACCCTGCGAACAATAACGGAATGCAATCGATCAGGTGCCAGAAACGGACGCTGGAAAAGAGTGATATTGGCGCGTACTTACCCGATGGCGATTGTTTCGCCAGATATATCTATACTCATATTGCAAAAAATCAGCAAGAACTTCTTTCTGCATTTGGCGAAATCTATTTATCTGAGTATCGATGCTATTCATGATGGTGAGATAAAAACTTATCAACTTTTAAGCGCTGGTTAGCAAGCAGTTCTCGGAACAAAAGCTGGGAAAAGTGTGAATCGTGTACAGAACCTCACTCGCTGTGGAAACCACAGTATTACCACAGTCGATTACCACAGTCGATTAACGATTTAAAAAGGGCTAAAGAATAAAAAAAAAACTAAAGAGTCAATAGTAGGAGTAGGACATGTTAAAAATATTTGAACTATGGGTTTTCAAAATCCAAAAAATATTATTTAAACTAGTTTTAATATAGTTTCAGTAAGTAAATAAACTTTATTCTTAAATCATGAGCTAAACATTAGAAAAGGCCCAAAAATTGTACGAGACATATATCATGCATGCCTGTGTGGCAGCTCACGGTAGATTGTGACGATTATGCGTAGGACATAAAAATAGTATTTAAATTAATCGTTATTAAAGTGAAGGAATCATTAAAAATTATTGTTTAGTGTTACAAAAGCTAGCTTAAGCATTAGATTAATTTATAAATAAGTTTCACTAACTTACTGTTCATACTGTAATTTAAATTATTCTACAGTGAGACATTTTTATTTTTAATGGTTCAATTTACAAAAAAAAATTAACGAGATAGGCCTATAGCTCTTTGCAGCAGGCCATCTTTACATGCGAACCTTTACACCAACATATGCGTTTGAATGTCCTCTGAACAAAGGCGAACAAAGGACTAAAATTCACCTTCAAATACATACACCTTGCTATAGGCCCACAACTTGCTAGCGCGACGGGTGGAGTAAATTTGTACCAAACTATTGCTATAAAATATTCTTTTTTTATTTCGTAATGACGGCCAGGCCATATTCCTTGCTATAAAATATTCTAAAACATTAAGAATATAATTCTTACTGAATATATTTCATGTGAAATACATCAACAGCTGTACAACCTAGGGCAACTGCAGTACATGTATCAGGCCTGCTGCCGAAAAAGGAATGAAGTTCGCTAGCGCCAACATTGGTCACACGGTTTAAGATAGGCGGAATTGGTCCTGGTCGATCCAGGAAATAAACCTGTCCATCTGTTCCAAATCGAACTGACGACGCACAAAGAATTGGCGCGAGAGTTCGGACTCGGACATTCCTTCGCGCAATCGGATCGCCCAACGACGGATGGTTGCATCCGGTTTGTTCTTGTAGACCTCACCATCGCACTACCGTGGGCTGATACCATGAAGACTCACCCTGTACAAAAAATCCTTTCAGGCTGTCCACACGGACAGAGGAGACGTAGTAGGCCGCGGTCGAGATCTCTGCAGCAGGCCGGGAAGGGTTTGTAGCGAGTGATAAGAAAGCTAGTATTAATCTTATCCCCATAGGCCAAAAGTCCATACATACAAAAGTCAATACCTAGATATGGGGTATTAGGAGGTCCTTCTTGCAATTTCTGGCTTTCCTCCTTGGCAAGAGTAGGACGAGGACTTAGATGTACATTTTTTTTTTTTACTTCTTGAAGATCATCTTTCCGTTGGTCCAGCTTGCAGTCGGTCTCGGACTCGTTCGGTCTCGGTCGAGTCGCAAAACGGAATCAGTCTCGATCTTAATCACATCAATACCCCAACATTAGAGTACGAATTGTTATCGTTTAGTGAAATTGTCTAAAACTCGCAGTAACACACTTCGGACCAACGGTGGTTTCGGCAAACTCGCCTCGGTTCTTATCCAATCTGTATCGCAGAGTTGTTATTATGTGGAGAAAACGAAACAAGATTGCTTAATTGGTTTTTATTTTATTGTTTCGCTTAAGAGTTTTTTTTCCTTCTATATACATGTTTGTGGCTGTGTGTGGCTCTGTGTGTGGCTCTGTGTGTGTGTGTGTGTGTGTGTGTGTGTGTGTGTGTGTGTGTGTGTGTGTTGTCCTATTTTCAACCTATCGCTTAGCTTGAATGTTTTGTTTTACTCCATAAACTAGGAAATTGCCATTACTCCTTAACCACACACTGAGACCTTTTTTGTTCCGCTTAAACTTCTCTTGCGCGCTTTGCGCATCTGGTATCCTTTTTTTCTGCCACATACAGACACACACTGCCACACACATGCATTATTTGTGTCTTACTTAATTTGATTATGAAGAAAGAAATGAAAAAATGGTGCCTGTATTTTCAAATTGTTTTTGCTCTAACATTTTCATTTTCCCCAACATTTAATGCACCATCCCACCCGGCTTCTACATTGTCCTTCATCATTTCACAGCGTGAGCAATAGCATCAACACAAAATTTGGCCATTTTGGGAGTGATATTTTTGGTGTATTTATTTAAGAAAAAAATTGAGCTTGTTTGGAGAAATGTTACTTTAATAGAAATCGGTAAGAGAGGGATTTGGTTGACTTGTTGGTCAAATGGACTAAAGGTGAATCCAGGACAGGTGGGTCAGGTGAAATGGAGCAAATGTGTACACTCACAGTTCATTTTTGCAACGTTTTTATCGTATAAGCCCCTAGCAAAACGGTATATAATGTATAATATTTTTTTTTAATCATTAGTCGACATTGCCTTTTTCGCGGTTTTTCTTTCTGTTCTAGCTCACTAATTCTTGCTTGCTTTCTTTCTGCCCATCTGTTCCTTCTCTTTTAAACTGCTTTCTTCATCTTTTTCCTCTGCTATACACACACATACACAGTTATCAAGAAATCGTTTCTTATTTTCTTCTTCTGCAGATTGGAAAAAAATGTTCCCACAATGCCTTTTTTTTGCCTTTTTTGCATCATTGCCAAGTCTTATCGTAATACACTCGGTTTTACTTTACATATTATGCAGCCTGTTTTGTTTTACATAGCAACGAGCAAAATTGTCCAAAAACTGGTGTCTAAATACGAGATTTATATTTACTGACTGACTGGAAGAGAGGTACGATGGTGTGTTGGGGAGGAAGGAGGACGGGCGGGAGACCAAGGAGGTGAAGGAGTAGCAGGACGCAATACAGATAAGTCTGCTCCGGTTGTTTTGGATGTTTTAGAATACAAATACTATCATAGGTAAACCTGTGTGTGTTTTTTTTTCTTTTGTTTTCAATTGTTTTTTATATTAAGCTGAGGTTAATTCAACGTGTTCCCTGTTTAAATGTAGGTGCGTCTTTTTAAACTTTCTCTCTCTTTCTCTCTCTTTATCTCTCTTTCTCTCTCTTTCTCTTTCTCTCTCTCTCTCGTTACATTTCCATTTCCTCCCTTACCCTTTTTCTTATACTCCTTTTTCCGATTTTGTTTTTGCCCCAGGTAGTTCCTTCTACCGTTCACACACTAACACACTAGAGGTTCATTCGAATTCGTCTTTGCCAGTGAATGTGTTTTTATTGTATTTTTGTTTGCGATATCAATGGCTTTTTGTTTTGTAGGTATAATGTCTATGTATAAAACTATGTTTTATGTATATATTTATAGTTGCCCATTTAATAAGTAATAATAATAATAATAATAATAATAATAATAATATATACGTTCTGTATAAAGATTGCGTTTCGTGTTTGCAGTTTCTGTTAATGGGTTTTTGTTTCTTGTTGTCGGTTTCTTTATTTTAATGGGATCACATTATTTTCTATTTCACTTTCGCTCATCCCGCATGTATGTTTGTGTTTGTGTGTGTATCGTTTTACTCTTCTTTCGTCTTCTCATGATTGTTTCTGAGTGGCAACGAAAAAAAAATTAAAATAACCGTTGGTACAATCATTTCTGATTGACTCGACCTGGAATGTTGCTCTACGCGAGCGTTCTATTTCTTCCTTTTTAAACAGAAGAAAAAAGGAAGTAGTTGCTAAAAGCAATTCGTCTACCTGGCTATACCTTTGTATACAAAAATTTGCTTGTACTACTTTACAGATTATACAAACTGAACACACAAGAGAAAAAAATGTTACAAATTTACATAGGAAAATAAAAAAAAAGTGGATTTATATCCGCATAGGATACGCTTCATTTTGGTTCATTTGATAACATCGTTTGATGTTGGTAGCAGTTTGGTGTAGAACTGTTTGCTGCAGCAATAATCCTAATAACCTAATCCATATACACATTATATCAGCCATATGTGAGCGCTCTCGTTAAATTTTTTGCCACCCGAAAACGAAACGAAACAAAAAAAAATGTAACGCAAAACAGGCGCTGGTGATTTCGTACAATATGTCTCAATCATCTTACATATACGTATAGGCACTACCGGTACCGGAGATAAAAGATAAAAGGGTTTCTTTACCGGGTGCGGTTCCGACTAATACACACTACGACGGACTAAATAGATTGTAAATTGGATTGGTTGCTTTTGAAGCAACTTTAAACAAACTAACCTAACACACGAAAGGTAAGCAGCGCTAAATTTTAGCCATTTCTTAACATTAAAATAATGACTTCAAAAAAAAAACTTATAAAACAACGAATCGAAACAGATAAGGCTTTTGTTTAGATAAAAAGGAGGAGAAAAAAAGCTGCCTGGATAGAGTACTGAACGTGAATATAGGGAGGAATTTTTTATTTTTTTTTTATTTTAAATACTATTCTTGCTCCGTTTTTCTTCCCATCATGATTGTGATTATTTTATTTTATTTTGGTATTGTAGCTAAAGAGGTTATTGTGAATAGAGAGAGAGAGAGAAAGAGAGAGAGAGAAAATGTATGGGATTGTTTTGCAATCGGCGTCCTTCAAAAATAAAAATTGAATAATTAGAAAAAAAAACTATTTACACACAAACACACAAGGGTGCGCACACCCACACGTCAAACCTTTTTTTTTTTTTTGGTAGGTATAAAGTCACGAACTGTTTTCTTAACAGAAATCTGTTCGTAGCGGCAATGCCTTATAAACCACCCCGTTTGGGGGTGTAATTTGCTCGTGATCATCAAATAAGTAAAACAAACATGAGAGCGAGCGAAGGTGAACAAACACACCAACCATCAAACCACATTGCGTAACGGCTATGAGCGAGCGAGAGAAAGAATTATCGGAAAGGCTTTTATCTCTATCTCTCTGTCTATCTCCTCGTGGGAGATTTTATATATATATATATATATATATATATATATATATATATATATATATATATATATATATATATATATATACACGCGTGTGTGTTGTAAAAACAACGGGAATAATTAAACCGTTCAGTTCTTGGCTGCGCCTCCGATCATTTAACTTTTTTTCTGGACGTTGGACGTCCCTTTCGTGGTGATCGTGCGTTCAATTCACTCTAAACTACTTTAGCCGAGCCTGCAGAAAGCTGTACAGGATGCCGGCCTGCGTCATCACGTCGGCCGTGCTCGATTCTAGCAGATCCTTCTGCTTGGTCGCGCTTGGCCCGGGTCGCAATAGTGTCGGCCCAAATACCATCGCCAAATTATGGAGCGACATTTTGTTTTCGATTTCTTGCTGATGTACCCTATGAAATATACAAAAAAAAATAGATAATCATATGTAAAATAAACCCTCCCACAAACACGCACCTCATGAGATGGTCCAGCAGCAGGTTAATGGTGGCTTTGTTCGGTTGCGGCAGCTCGGCAAAGATGCGCTGCAGCTCGTGGATGCGGGAACCCTCGCTCAGGTTCGAATGGCGATTGAACGCGTCGAAAAACTTCGGATAATACTGATCGGTAAACAGTGCTTCGGGCAGATCGCGCAAATACGACTTCAGTATCCCGGTGACCGAATGGATGTCGACCTCCTTTAGAAGCTGTTCCGCTTCGTACGCATTCGTTTCGAACGATTTCTTCAGCTTGGCGACGTCGGACGCGGAACCGGACACGCGATAGATGCCTACCTCGGTCATGCCGCGTCGTTCAACCTCCCGTACGCACGCGCTCACGATGAATGGAATGTCACGCTTCTCGCGCCTGAAATTAGGTAACAAAGGTAACGAGAAAAGGGTTAACATTATAACGGCCAAAATTAGGCAAGTTCTACTTCAACCTGAGCTGTTAAAATGAGGTCATTTGAGGACAGATATCCCGAGTTGTATGTAACCGATTTTTTCCACATTTTTCAATATTTATCATGTACTTCGTTTCCAACATCTCAACATGGTAGTGTAAGATATATATTTTTATTTATATTTAAGTATGACGGCTCTCCGCCATATTTCTAGTATAAGAAATAGCTGCAGGAAAAATATTTATTCAAAAAACAATTCTAAAGACTGATAGCAAAGTGCGCAGCAGCACAAATTTACGATACCAAGGAACAATACAGAATATCCCAGCAATTTTTGGCACTATCCACATGGTTTGTAGCCGCTTCCCCAAATATGTTTGTTCTCGTCCCGAGGATTTTTGACGAATGACCATATATTTTTGTTCTCGTTTTGTATATTTAAATTGCAAAAGATAATCTCCAGCTTTTTTCTACTTTCAATTACTGTTTCTTTACAACAAATGGTCGAATCGATTAGAATTTTTTTACCGCAAGTTTAGGAAAGTTTGAGCTTACTTAAAATGCTTTTTAATTATTCTTTGGTATCGTACATATGTAGTGCACTTTTCTATCAGCATATAGGATTGTTTTAGTTTTCTGCAGCTATTACTCACACTTTACAATGTTGAGTAAAACTGTTTTATGTTGGAAATAAAGTACATGTTTAATGTAAACAGTAAACAGTCCGTTACTTACTTGATCACCTGCTGCAATTTGGCACCAAAGAGTGCGCCCGGTTTCGAGGTCGGTACCCGGCGCAATGTCACCTCACCCGGTACGAATCGTATGATCGTGCTGATGCTGAGCGTTTCCGACAACTGCAGCACCTTTCTGGTGGGTGTTTCCTGCATCCAGCTGCGGCTTAGCTATAGTATCAATGTAACAGAAAAAAATCCGAGTTAGACATTCATCTGCTCACATCTTCGCAAAACAAGCTGAAAAGATTGAAACATAAAATTTGGTTGTTCCATGAAAGGACGCGAAAAAATAAATAAATAAATTGATTGAATCGAACTGAAAAAATATAAATTTGTCAAGTGGCAAAAATAGCTTCTTGCTCAACTTAAAAAAATTACCAGAAAACGGTGAAATTTTGAATTGCCTGCGATATATGAGACCAACCGTCTTTTATCAGTCGCAAAACAGGGGCAGAGAAGTAGCACAGACAGTTTTTACGTTGTTCAACTTATTGATGCACCTGAGCTACTATTCACGTCGAATTTTTATGCTCCTAACCATGCCCTACGTCCTCGTAATTATCTGTTAAGATAAGACCGTGCAAGAAAATGCAAAGGAGATCATGGCCCCGATTTGGATATGTTTTGGAATCCGAATCGGATCGAATCCCAATGGAATCCGAATCATGGCACTGGGCTTATTCTGTTCTTGACCAGAAAATCATATTTCAGGATTCTGCAAGGCATTATCATAGTTAGTTACTCACTTTGAGGATATGCTTCGCACGCAATATCGGACGCTGAACGTCATCCTGATACAGCAGAATGCGCAGATTCTGGCTTCCCTCCAGCTCCAGCACGAATGATTCGTTCCACTGTGGCGTGGCACTCCGACATACCAGCTTCGTTTTGGCCTTGCGGAAATAGTGCCCGTACGAGTCGATCTCGACACACACGAACAGATCGCACGGTTGATCGAACCCGGCCAAACCCTGGATCGTAAGGTGCAGATCGCCGACGAGCAAGCTTTCGTCGCGCGCATTGCGCATCAGGTAGGAACCCATCTCGGTTTTGATGAGCGACTGACATGCCGTTATCCACGCGTGCAAATCATAAATCTGAACTGGAATGTGTCCGGGCAGGTTGCAAGATTGCTGAGGGAAGGAAAGTACACACGGAACGGGTTGAATTATTAAAACCCACTAAACACCTAAACTTTGGTATCTGATGCTCACCTGCAACGACAGTATCGACTCAATCCACTGCGTACGCTCGAAGTCCGAGCTAAGGAAGAACGTCATCGTTTTACCGGTCGCCTTGTTACCGATCTTGAATACCAGATTCGGTGAAGCCAATACCAGTTGGGCCTCTAGGTCGGCTAGCTTCTTGCGGTGTTTGTCGCCCGCTCGACTTGATCCACCGGGTCGATCCTTCTCGTCCAGCATAATTTGATCGCGCACGGTGCAAGCCTGTGACTTGAGGTGCACAATATTGATCGGGCTCGTTTCCTTCGGATCGTTTGCCGACTCTTCGCAGATGAGAATGTCTCGCAGTGGGATGAACCATTTCAGCTCGAACTCAAACCCGTTCCGATCACCAGCGCGACCAACGGCTTTATATTTCGCACAAGCAATCACATCGTTGAACAGTAGCAGATGGCGCAACTTCCGATGTCCGTCCGCTAGTTCGACGATGAAGGAGTTCTTCACCAACCGCCGGAGGGCTTTATCGTCACTCTGGAAAATGCGACCAAAAAGGAATGTGTGTCAGGGTTTATAATTAGAAACTTATTTTGAAACATAATTAGACTCATGCTTCGTGGCAAATGGCTTACCGGGAACATGGACCGTGTCTGCACAACGTTAAACTCTGACAGGAAGTTGCGTATCGCTTTCGATGCTTGCCGCAGCGGATGATAATCCGGATGCTGTTCGGGCGTTTGGTTAAGCAGATCCTCTAGTACGAGCGCATTCTTCTGCAGGCGGGCGACCGGTTTGTGCAACAGCTCCTCCAGCGATAGCTTCTGCTCGTTCTGGTTCTTAAACACAATGTTCGACACAATCTCCTTAAACTGTTGACTGTGTGTGCTGCACATCTTCACCGTATCGATCGCACGCCCATAATTGTGCAAAAACGCACCGTACAGATGTATATGTCCGGCCAGCGCACGGAACGGTTCACCGACGCACAATCCTCCACTGTCCGGTGCAGCCGCATCATCTGGGGCGGCCAACCGTGCCTGTAGCTCCGTCAAGAACTCGCTGTGCACCTGGTGCAATTCCTCGATCTTGTAAAAGATCGTCTGGAACTCCTCCTCCGATATCACAGGTTGGGAAGTGGTAAGCGTCGCCCGAATCGCCTTCATGTACTGCTTCATCTTGTTCAAACACTCCACGTACAGCGTTTCGCTCGTGATGATGCTGGTAACGATGCGCCGGATGATTGTGTCGCGGTTTGCGTTCTGTAACAAAAATAGGTAAATATTAGATCAGCAATATTGGGTATCCAGAAGTTTTTTTACGCGTTTCCCAAATATTTTTGTTCTTGTCATACAGTTTTTTGACACGTTCCCATATATTTTTGGTTTATCCTGCTGATTTTTTATTTCATAGTCGGCAATGAAAATCGCTCGAGCCAGCGTGTGACGTGACTCCAATGTGTGAAGTTTAAGCAGTTGGCAACGAATTGTGTAGGATGGTAAGGGACCATCAACTCAGCCGTTTAATCGCCTAATCGCTAATTGCGTAAAACAAATTTGCACTTTCACAATTCGAGCAATTTATGCAACGTTAGAAGAATTCCACACAACACAATCATATTCTAAAAAAGGGCGCACAAGACCATAATACAGGACTTTCAAACAAGACGTTTCAGACAACTTAGGGGAGAGCCTCCTGTCCAAGGCCCAGGGTGTCCAGGGTAGAACGGGAAAAGATTCTAATCACCAGCACTTAAGGGTACGTAAGAGAAGAAATTTCGCGGAGCATCAGAAAGATAATGAGTTAATAAAGTAATCAAGTTAAGTTATCACAAACGAAACAAAAGATAATAAGTTTGAAGTGGTCGTTCGGTCATAAACTCATGCTGAGCTGGACTAGTCGAAGATTTGCACTGTGATAGTAGTTTCCTTCATCACCGAATCAAATAATTTAGCACTAGCGCATCAGGAAGAGGGACCTCTTCAGTGGCATCAGTGCCAAAAACCAGTGAACAATTATTTTCATCGAAACAAAGCGAAGAAAAAAATGCTGCCTAAATTTTATGCTTTATGTCAGATACCTTTAGTAAAAAGGACGTGCCAAAAGTTAACGGGGAACGGGGAAAGTGTATGGTGGTTTCAGTTAACGTTCGCGTGCAAAACAACTTACCGATATTTTACGGAACAGATTGCTACCGCTCGGTGTGCCACCAATGCCGGGAGAAACTCCCGCACCAACCACACCACTACCGGCATCCGTGTCGGTCGAGATCGCACGCATCAGTACCGGCGGTCCACCGTCGCCTTCTCCGTCACTATCGATGGAACTGCTACGATTTTCATTGTTCTGACTGGAGCTGGAAAAAAGTGCATACAAAGAACATTATTACATAATTAATTTATAAACTTCAATCTTCAGGACCGGGCTTTAAATCCCATCCCGACCGTTCCCTTGCAACTACGTGGTATCTGCGAGTTTTGTTTGCCATTCGATGGTTGGCGTGACCTAGTAGGTCGTTAAGTCAAGAAGACGAAAAAGCAGACTTCAAATAGTCAACATTTCAACTCACTGGATGAAGTACTCAATGTTGACGTAGTTGCTGCTACGCCCAGGAGATTCTGGTTCCAGCTGTACGCTGGTTTGGCTGCTGTTGTGACTGCGCGGATGCGACGGCATCAGTAGCGTGCTCGCATTTTCCACCGCAGAGATGTCGTCCCGACTCGACGTCGAACCGGTACCGACTCCGCCCGGCTGTATGTACACGTAGTCACCATCGCTGTTATCGAGCGGCACCGTATCGTAATAGTGCTCCTGATCCTTCTGGCTTTGCTGTCCACTTGCGCGCATACTATCCGAGCTGAGCGATGAGATAGATTCGTAGCTTTTAATCTGCAAGGAAGAGAGCTTTGGTTAAATCAAGCTCCTTGCGGCCGACGACGTCCTTACTTACCCGTTCCGAGATTGGACCAACTGCTCCGGTACTACCGATCGTTCCTGTACCACCACCACCACCACCAGTCGACGTAAGCGATTCCTTCGAATCCACGTGCGGTAACCCATCCGTACCGTGTCGCTGTTGGTATGGGTGGGCGTACGGTGGCGTTTGATGCGTTTGGTTCATCTTTCCAAGACTCCCGGTGGGGCTGTCACTGCTACTACCCGTCATGTTGGTGGGCAGCTTACCAAGACTACCGGTCGGCGATACACCGACACCGGGCGTACCACCGCTAGCCATCTTGCCGAGCGACCCGGTAGGACTATCCGTGCTGGACGATTTCGACTTGAGACTGTCGGACTTTGGCAAACGCGCTTTGCCCGGTTCGTGGTAACCGGAAAGCTTCACATCGAGCGAATCGGACGACTTCTGGCGATAGATTTCCGACGGTTTAATGTTGCGCTCGAGCGAACTCGACCCAGCCCCAGGACTGTCCGGGGTGCCGGACGCTTCGGGCGAGGAATGGGACTGCTGGTAGTTGATTGCGTTCGGTCCACCGCTCGACGCTGTGTCTTTGTTGCGCAGGTTCTGCATAGCCATCGTGGGTACGGTCGGCGGTTCGACCGGTGCCGCACGGCGTACATATTTTGGTGGTGGACTACAAAAGAAAAGCAAAGCAAACGAAAACATTCATTAGTGTGTCGTTAGGTGATATTTATGAGCATGCCAGGCTGACATTTGTTTAATCAAAAGCGTCAATTGTTTCGATCATATGGACAGTGGGCGTAAATGTGCGACCTAGTAAGGTAAGATGAAACTGGGCGAATCGTAGGCATAATACGATAGCGCTATGCGAAGGGCAAACCCCGGGTGGTTCCGAGCTTCATGGCGAAAGTTTTTTGAATATTTATCGCTCCAGCTTTTACCACCATCTTTTTTGTGTCCCTCAACACAATGCAACACTACCAGCATCCAGCATCCACCAACACCAATTCAGTTGTTTCGACGGCGCCACACTAAGGGTTCGGGGAGGGCGTATCGTTAATTTCGGTGTACGGTTTGCGCACTTGCCATCCGTTATATCCACTTAAACTCTACCAGCCAGCCACACACATACCAGCTTCCAGCCGTCTAGCTTCTTTTTCTCACCCTTGAAACACATCAGCTGGCCTCCCCCTACGCGGTGAGCAATGCCTCTCTTTCACGCTTCTCACGCTTTCACCCTTTATAACGCGCGAAATCAATTCCGGAGGGCACACAAACTGGCACTGCTAGCACGCTGGCGTGCTGTGGGAGCGCTAGTAGAAGGTGTAGTAGGTTGGGAAAAACATGGCCGTACATAGCTTCTCGCTTGTTACGAAAAGAATGAGTGCTGGTAATGTGAAGGTTTTGCGTTTGTTTTTTTTTTTTTTATTCAATGGAAACAGACGAAGATGCGTCGATAAGATGGCTAGAGATGTGAGAGGATCAGCGTATGAAGCTTACAACGTGACAGATTCAAGTGCCTGGCGGAGGGTTGATATTCTGCTTGGCTGAACGTAAACATAAACAAACTCGGTGTATATAACCTGCGCAGTTTAAATCACAGCTTGTTAAATCTGGTTTGGAAAGTCTCTTGCAGGGATGGAATAAAGAGTTGGCGAAGTTCAATGCTAATCCCGAATTATCGTTGTCTTTGTGAATGAAATAAAAAAATTACACTCTCTGAATATCTCTTAAAGAGCCAGAATCTGTTATCAATTAGAAGAAAAATAACCCGACCCGCAATTTTAAAGGGCTTATTAATGAGAAATTCGGGGCAGTTCGATATCAGAGGTGATAGTGGTGTCGATCTTCACACGTCAGGACCAGGAGAATCAAATCCCATCGGAACCATTCCCCGGTAGTGAGGGCTCATTATGAAATTTTTCCACTTTTTTTTGGCTTAACGACGTACTAGGAAACGCCAGCCATCTCTCCGCAGCTTACTATACTTGCTGATATCACGTAATTGGATAGTTAGTCCTCACTACGAGGGAACGGTCCTGTCCGTGTAAAGACCGGCGCCACTGTAGCCGCTACCACCGGACCACCCCTATCCAATTATTCTACTAACTATTACCAAGAAGTCTAGTAAGCCGGCATGACAATATGTTAAGCAAAAACTAAGAAGAAATTGTGAAAATTTTGATAAAAAATCTATCAACTATCAACTATCAAGCAGCACTTCCTTTACTTCCATTCCAAGAACAAAATAATTGGATAACGTAGACAAAATAAAAGTCTAATACACCGATTAATTTTTGTCCAGCAATCCAAAACTGAGAAAATGTCCATAACACTCTCAGTCAGCTAATGAGGCCTTACGGCAAGAAAATTGCCGGGAAAGAGCTCTGGGGACCAAAGTTCCGTTTTTTCCAAAGCGCGGCATTTCCGGCAGCCAAGATTATGCTTAAACGAACCTTGGGAGGAAACCCACTTCTAAAACGAAAGACGAAAAAAAACGACCAACGCGTGACTGCGCCCGATTATCAGGTCCGATCGGTTCGGTTGTGCTCCAATTGGTAACTAATACACAACGCCACAAAAGCTTCCGCCGTGTAAGAACATGCGCACCATTGGTGGAGGTCTAGTAAAAAGGGCAATAAAGACAGACAAATTTCCACAGTTTTCCAGCTCATCATCTCCACCTGCACCGCTGACACCGAATAAACCTGAGCGGCCGAGTAGAAAGAAAAAAAAAACCCCTGAGCTCAGACTTGGGGGCGAAATTGATTTGGTTCGATCCAGAGATAGAGAGAGGGAGCTAGAAAGACAAAAAAAAACAAAAATAAAGCCATCATAACAAGTAAATCTATTCTATCCTCAATTAATGTTAAATTGAGATAATGAATCTCCGCTCGTTGTGTCTGTGTTTTTTTCTTTCTTTCTCGTGAAAAGCATACGAAAGGTGAAAACTGGAACTTTCCTCACAACAACGCCCAGTGTATCGCACAGAAAAGCGCATTCCTCTTCTCTCTATCTCTGGCACCGTATCCATCAAATTATGCCGCCGAAGCATGTTCCCGAATACGGGATACCGCCCACACCATCGACCGCGAAGTATGCGCCGAAGACGCCACGGAAGTCCATTGCCCAACGTGCCCAACCGGCCACGGAAGCAGAACGAATCCCATATTCCCAAACGCTTGGCTTGAAGCGTGGAAACAGTTTCCCCCGATCGGTACCGGCTAGGGTCTCACCAATTTTTCTTCTTCTTTTTTTTTAAATTCCATCTTGATCGTTCGGCTCTTTCTCTCTGGGCACACGCTACAACACTGCAGCGCGCATAATTTGCAGCATCTGCGTTTGTTTTCTTCTCCTTCTCTCGCGTCAGTTTTCCCTACCACGAGCGCTACACCAAACGAAACAAACGGTAGCCCCAATTAGCCGTAGTAATCGTACGACCCTCCGCAAGCGCTGGAAGGAAATGGGACTACTGGGCCATAGGTACCATTGGTGCTCTGGCTGCTGC
The DNA here is from genome assembly GCF_943734695.1 of Anopheles maculipalpis. Taxonomy (NCBI): domain Eukaryota; kingdom Metazoa; phylum Arthropoda; class Insecta; order Diptera; family Culicidae; genus Anopheles; species Anopheles maculipalpis. Next base: position 10,591,296 of record NC_064870.1, on the reverse strand, counting down.
TGCTGCTACGGGTCTGCTCATCCGTAGCATACCCCGTGACGGTGGTGAGTTGCTATTTCGTCGGCGCACCGAATCAAACGTGGCAATCCACAAGCCCAACGAAGGAATTGCTTTGTGGAAGGTTTTCGGGAGCAAATATACTCTTCTTCATGCGTTATCTCTAAAAATATATGAAACGTGAAACATTTCTTTCATACATTATATGAAATGTGAAGATCGTGCCTGCTCGACCGGCTCGCCTATACTGTTTAGAACGGAAGAGTTAATAGTACGGGCTTCAGTAGGCTCATAAGCAGCTAGACTCTGCGGTACATTCGTCTCAGATCACTAGTAGAACAAAACCGTTTTAAATCTTAGAGTCTGAGGAGTTTTCATCTCCAGAGTCTCTAGACTCTACAAGCTGAGATTCATCGCAAGACTCTGCTAGCTAAGGAGAATAAAGAGGTCAAGAGAATTTAAAATTCAGATACTTCTACCAATAGTGTCCATGATCCGTAGAAATCTTTAAATACGAGAATTCTGACGGTACTACTGGCACAGCACTGGCATCTTCAACCTAAGTGTCTGGAGTCGGCAATGCCTCCTACCTCCAGTGCCTTCTACAAAAAGTGTCCATGATTTGTAGAATACTTGTATTTCTGACAGTTGTACCCTGAAAAGCGTTACGCTTCCCCTAATAAATGGACCTTTGCTCATATTACTGATGCGATTTCTACCCTAAGAGCCTGAAGTCCGAATAGTCTGGAGAATCTGGAGTAAGTTCTACAAAAAGTGTCCATGATTTGTAGAATGCTTGAATTACAAAAACTCTGACAGTTGTACCCTAAAAAGCGTCAAGTTTCCCCTTATAAATGGATCTCTACTTTGCACTACTGATGTGATCTCCAAATACAGTAATTTTATTCCCTTTTTCAATGTCGCATTAACGTATGCGTTCGCGCACTCTAAACTGGAATTCATTCGAACACTTCGGTGTGCCCGGAGAAACCAACGCGACAATGTTCCGCTGGCCTACATTTGCCACCAGCAGAGCCCGGCAAGGTGACCTGGAAAGCAGAATATGCAGCAGGCAATGCGAGCACCCAGCACCCGCAGCACCCCGAAAAAAAGCAACAAAAACACATACCCCCCCCTCCCCCCCCACACCAAGAGTGAAGCGAATGAGAACGAGATCGGTGTGCCTGGGAGCTTGAATGGTGTGTTTGTGTGTACGAAGAATTCATCCAACACCTGTCAAGCGGTTTGGCCCGTTGCGGACTGCCTCGGATGCGCTTACGCCGGCCACTTTGGAAAAAAATGGCGAGGGGAGACACATCAACAACATCCGATCGTGGAGATCTCGGGAGAATCGTGAAACACCATTGATTCCAGAAATTCATGCCTCCACACCCAGAGACCACGTTGCATGACGACGCGTGCGCACCCAGCGTAGCATAAAGTACCGGTTTTTGTTTTTGACTGCTTCTTTTTCTTTCGCATGTTACGGATTTGGTGGAGAAGAAGAGAAGCCAAGGACAAACCTGTACCACTCGCGAGCGCCCGCACAAACACGCATGCATTTGCCCTCTCAAATCCCAGACAGACTACACATCTCCGAACCCCCTGGATGGGGCGCGAACTCGGCACAAATCAAGAATCGCTCCATCTTACCACACTGTACCCCAAGGGTGTACGTTCTGCAGCTGCGGGAAAACCAGTTCCGGACTTTCCAACCCATACACAGACACACACAGCAAACATCAAGCACCGGTGAATGGATGCATACCTTTTTTTCGCGAATTCTTCAGAAATTAGTCGTATTGGCAAATAAAATGCCTTCGATCCGGTTGTGATGGCGGGTGGAAGCGAATCATTCATTTTTTTATGTTAAAATTTGACAAGTTTAGAAAGATTAGTCACAACGGGGTGAAGCTGTCAAAGCATGTTCCGTCCACACAATGTTTTGATAAGCTCCAAGCTATTTAGGCGATAAAGCGGGATGTGTCCAATTCCGCGAGAATGAGCCCTGAGATGTTTCGGACCGCAAAACTGGAATGTTCGGTGCGCGTACATACCAAAAAAAAGTAGCAACTTGGAACGCGAACGCTAATTAAGCTCACTGACTCATCAGGCTCGATTTGGAGTGTTTGTCGGCGGAACAGAAACATCCCGTGATATCTCTTCCGCTAACTTTGATTGCTTGGAGTTCTTCAAGTTGAACTTAAGCGGGTACAACACCATCGATTACTTCACCGTCGTACCGCACACGCCAACTCCAAAAGAGCATGCGGATTATGCAACCTGGTACGAAATGTCAACCCACAACCACCGGCGAACCATCGTTGCTGGGTGCACGGGGTACAGAGTCAGCGGAGGTACCCAGACCGATGATCTACAGTGTGCACAAGCGTTACATGCCGGATCGGATTGCAGATGTGATGGTGGTTACTTCATCCTCAATCCTCATTCCAGTTAGTGGCACACGCGGCGGGACCCACGATAGACTAGCGCGTGTCGCATTGTTTTGCGACATCGATTTTCACAACGTTTGAACGCGTCGCAGGAAAATTTTTACGTCCCCTACAGTGATCTTCCCTAGAGGAGTAATCTGCTAGTTTTGATCTTACCGGCGCTTGCCTCCTCCAAAAAAGTTCTTTTCCTTGGACGTTGTTGGTGTTTGAACTTTTGCAACTCCATTCGAGCGCATTACTCTGCCCAACACGCGGCAGACATCGTGTGTGTGTGTGTGTGTGTGTGTGTGTGTGTGTGTGGCGAAATACGTGCATAAATTCGATACGGACAACATCCATCCGCAAAGATCCACACGTTTGAACGTATATCTCGTATGATGTTGACAGTTTTGATGACGCAAAAAACAAAAGTTGGAACCGTTGTTTGCTTTGTGTTTGAAGCGCTTGTATGTCCACCGAACGTGACGGTCTTTGGTATGGAAACGCTGTTTGCGCCATTTATAGGTGTTGCTCACTCCAGCAAGATGAATATCTGCAGAACTTGAAAATTTTGTAAGATCAAGGTACCGGGAGACCCTAATTGAAAAAATGTTAATGACGTTTCTTCAGCAGTAGGGTAACAGAGATTTACACCTTTCCTTACGGGCGCGTAGTGATCAAGCATTGTAAATGCATCTGTAAGCGAGAAGGAACCGCTCCAGAACGGGAGGAAAACCTATCTGACCTTGGAGCTGAAGGGCAGCGCCAGCAACAGCCTGAAGCTTTCACATCGCTCCCCTAATTGGTACATCATCTCGCTAATGATCTTCTCCCTAACGTCAAACCGCCATCGCACGAAAATTCAAACGTCTCGAAGTTTAAACTGACAGAAAGAGATAGAGGGTTATACGAGCGCCGAAAAAGAAAGCTAACCCTACGAGAAACGCAAACCCGCGGTGTACTTCACCGACCACACAGAAACCGGAACGGTTAGTGATGTGTGTATGCGCGTTACTTCCGTGCAGCCAAACCGATGCGCTCCGGACTTCACGCAACAGTACAACGCGCTCCACAAACAAGACACACCACCGTATATCGCCATTAGTCATCGGAGGTTGTTTTTTGCTGTTGCGAAGAATGTTTGTAGACATTTGTTTGTTTTTTTTTTTTTTTTTTTTTGTACAGCTCACTGGGAAATTGTATACACCGTATCAGAGAGCAAGAGGGCTGTTGTTGTTTTGTTGATTGTCCATAACGCATCGATTATTAAGAATTAAATAGTACAATTATAAAACTAACCGCCCCAGCAGGCGGCATCAACGCTCAGAGAGACCAGGTAAAACAAATCGGCCAAATGTTTAATGCCAAACATCAAATAGTCTACCGCGTTAGGGCCTTTAGCAGCGGGTAGTTCGTTAAGCAAAACCATAAACAAGTGTTGATTGCTCGTTTCCAATCGTACGCAAAAAGCGAAACGGTCGTCCCGCACATTCACCACGTCTGCACGGCTGGTAGGCACTCGGTGCAACGAATGGACCCGTAAAATCGCCTATTGCAGTTTAGCATGCAGGAAGCAACAGGATCGGGTTAATGTTTATGGGGAGTTATAAACACAACACTTGCGCTCTGGTTGCATGCATGTAGAGCGTACCCGTTTTCCAGTGTCACTAACCGGCTAGAGCGATGCTGTCGAACATGTTTGTTATGTGCAGTTTTATGTGCATATGAAGCAAAAATAACACGAAATAAGATTGTCATGGAAATATACAGCGTCAGAGAGCGATTTTACGACTACACAAATGTCTTCTTATCGATTACTTTAACGCGTACTGCCGGCGCCACTATCAAATTGAAGATTATAATTAAATGAGTAGCCCACTTTGGATATTCAGTAACTTGCTGCTGATATTCAGAAAGATTATCGTTTCATCAAAACCGCTTTTACAGCAATCGCATTCCTCGCCCAATTCGCAATGGTTTTACGGGTTGCGTGCCTTGGTACACATATATTCTCTCGGTGTGTTGATTGCCGATCTCACATATTCACGGTGCTTGTTGTCTGATAATGATAATCGGTCACACCGAATGACGTGTTCAAAGCCCCACCATTCCGATGAGTCCCCATCAATTCTTTAAGCAATTCATTAACCTCCGATGCACTTAAAACAAGAAATGGAAAATAATCAATAACATTCGACGGCTTACTGCTACTTACCGCGGTGGAACCTTTTTCTTGAGGTCGGCAGCAGCGGACGAAGCACCGAGCAGTTGCGAGGTACGTTCGGAGATGGAACTACCTCCGGTAAAGCTTCCACTGCCACCACCAGCGTCACTGGTTCGGTCCGGTGGTTTCGGATGCTTTGCGTCCAGGAACGTACTGCCACCACTGCTGCTGACGCCACTTGTGTGCTGTTGCTGATGCGGTGGCAGATCTCCGGCGACCAGATTCTCTACACTGCCACCGAACCGGGCACCGGTATTGATCAGCACATTCTCGTAGTTGGCCGTCTTTGGTGCGGACGGTACCGGTGTATCACTGCCGTGCGATGAATTATCACCACCGGTACCACCACCACCACCACCATTATTATTATTCTTGGACTCTTTCACCTCTATCACGGTAACGAAGTGGCTCGGGGAGGCGAGCAACGGTGCCGCTTCACTTTGGCTAGCACTGCGCGTCCGGTTGGTGGTAACACGACCAACTTCCGGTTCCGACTCGCCCGGTACATCGTGTGTCGCACCGTTTGCCGTCGGTTCCGGACCGTTCGCGCTGTTTGATTGCTGTCCGCCGGTTGACTGTTGGGCCGTATCGTTTGGCGTGTTGATCGATGTATTGGTGTTGTTGGTGCTGCTCGCTGCAACCAGCTCGCTGACGCATCGGCGGCTGTGCAGATTGGAGGTTAGCTCGTTGATGCACTGATTCAGTGGACTGTTGTTGTTGCGATTAGGCGGCAGATCACGTGAGCGCAGCTGGACACCCGGTTCGGTTGACTCGCCGCCTCCGGTAGCTTTACCGGGTGTGTTCGCATCTTCCGATGATGGTGCTGTTGGTGCGGCAGGCTGCTGATTACTGGCCGCGGCCTTTATGATTTGATTCTGTGAGGAAGAAGAGTGTAAACGGGTGTTTAAAAATACTTTGACGATTATAAGCCTCGAGGTAATAACAGCTACGGAAACGTTTAAGAGTTTATTAGAGATATTTGGAGATTCTCATTTTGGTGTTGGACTTCAACTTAAACTTTGCATCGCTAATACATTGCGAGATTTAGTTCCAATAGTTATTGCTGCAATCATGGGTGATTCTATCAACAGAATATGGACTTTCTCTAACAAAATGCTTTCCAATAAAGCATTCTACCTGCATCCCACCCAAAGTACTGTTCGCGACTATTCATTCAATGCTCTCTCTCTCTCTGTTCCACTTCAACTGCAAAAGGCACTTTTAGCCAGCCAGATATCGCCACCAAACACACACGCTGTTTGCTTATCTTATCGATTATCAAACACCTAAGACGGAGGGGTCCCCAAAGATGTTCCAACATCGCTACTTCGCGTGAACCACCTTCCCACACGAGCAAATAAATGCGTCATCTGATGTAACTGTGCAACGGGTCCTGGGCAGGTATCTGCAGGCTAAGAAAAATCACCTAAGAACCACCGAGAGAAACCACCCAATCCCAATACTTGAACGTGAAACAAGCTTTCTGAAGCTCATCCTCCCGGCATATTCGATTCCGTGTTCTTCGTTTCTCGTTCCCCGAGAGGTTTATTGCCCACGTTTTTTTTTACGACACAAATTCTCTTTCTTCTACCGAGAAAACGCGCAGTGCCGCTGTTTATGCCATTTTATGCACGGATGCTTTATTTTATTGCTTTACTCTCGGGCACTTTCGCGACGCACTCGTCCCCAACACAGAGCTGTGCTTCGAAAGGCACCGCCCGAATATGCAAAGGAATCATGCATCACAACAAGATCGTACTTCGTACCACTCACGACCCACTATGTTGGGTGTGGTTTTTTTTAGAGTTTCAAGCATCAAGAATTGACGCTTTTAGGACGAGCAAGAGCGAGAGCGATAGAAAACGATGTCTTAGCTTGCATAGGCACTAATGAACCTAATAAACCGATGACACCTTTCGTACCTTCTTCAATATTCATCCGTTCAGCGATGAAAAGAAAAATTGAACATTTTTATTAAACACTAAATCATTAAAAAGTACATTAGTTTCTGTTTCCTCTGACAGCTCCACAAGTGCAACAGCCGGGTACAGAAAAACTGAAGGAACCGGGGAAGCGGAATTGCGCAAATGTACAGTGTAAAGCCAGAGGTGACTTGCTTTGCCTACAGCTTCGCCACCGGCCCAGTACTACAACAACAATCGCCAATTTGCGTGACGATGCCGTGTTGTTGATAACTGGTGACTGATCAGCAGTAAAGATGTAAACTGCCCAGACCGAGACGATCTTTAACTCCTGGGGGTAATGTTTATTGTTGTAGGACTGCGATACTGTACAATAAAACTCGTGCTGGACGATCGTTCGTCGGTACGCTAGAGGTTTAATTGAACCCTGCTTGGAAGTCGGGCAAGAAAATCGATGCAACTCGGATTGTTCCGGTGCGTTCCCGAATGTCGGAAACTTTTCAATTTCTTCAAGTAGACTGCGAAAGTTTTGATGGGAGAAGTTATCCTATGCAGAGCGAGCGAGCGAAAACTGCAACAAAGCGCCAATGGACAGCAAAACAAGAACTGGATGACTCATCGCATGACACGCAGTATAGCTCTTGGCTTGTGCAAGTACAGGCTGCTTCGGGTTTGGTTCTATAGTCATGCTCCACTTCAGACATGAATTGTCGTTTAGCTAGTTAATTTTATTTTCTGTCTGTCGTACTAGAGTTTACGAGTGAAGAGTTGTGATAAAAGCAGCTCATGGACGCTGTTTGTAATATTGAAGTTTGCAAACAAAAGTTTGCTGACCACCAAATTTTATATCTGTCTGTTATACGTAACAGCAACGAGTATACTGACGCAGATATCTCTAAAACTACGTCAACTCTGGTGACGGTCTTGTAGTAGCAATCTTCATGGCAGAACTTGGGGATTCAAATCCCATCCGGACTTTTCCCCCGTAGTGAGGACTGACTGTACAACTACGTGGTATCAGCAAGTCCTACTAGACTTTCACTGACCGGCCATTCAATGATCTAGTAGGTCGTTAAGCCAATAAGAAAAACCTGAAGAAGAAGCCAATAAAAACAAGTCTAGTAAGCCATTGGATGGCTGGCGTATTCTAAGATATCTAAACCCTGCTAACCAAGACGCGTAATGTTTATAGAACCAGCATTAAGAATAGCAAGAATTAAACTTCAACTCATCAAAAAGAGCAGGAAATAAAACAACACGCAACTGAGCTCGTCTGTAGTTTTCCAGACAGGCGAAGACTCTCTTAACTATCGTCTCATCATAGGCCTGCTCCTCCTGCTCCAATGAAGCCATCTGTGCCGATGTAAATACTGCAGGAAATTACATCTAAAGATGGGAGCCACGCGTGCCCAGCCAGATACTCCAAACCCATCTACAGAAAAGAGGATCGATCACCAGGTGTAGACCGACTAGCCGAGCGAACAGAACAGAGACGAGGATTAACACACAACCACACAACAAACACTTACTACCGGCGCATGTCGGATCGGGAGGGATAAGTTCTCCCGTTTATCTTGCATTTCGTCATTCACCAATGTTCGTCTGCTCCGTCAGGCACGCGCCAATAACATCCAGAATCGAAATATATCTTGCTGTGGGTAATGACGTTGCGAGAGTAACTAGCACGTGAAGTTTCTAACCAATTATTGGCAAGATAGAAAGAAAAGGTCCACCGAAAGCGTCATATCGCCTCGAACCATGCAATGTCTATCTTCAGCACCCTACTTTCCCTTATGGCTTTATCAATCCTTCCGGTATGTGTATGTGACCCTTTACAGTTTTTTTTCTGTTTGTCTGGCACAAAAGTTATACCTTTTTTTTTTTTTTTGGTCGCGGATTGGCTAGCTCATCAACACACCACACAACGTACGCTTACCACTACTTACCCTTGAGCTCCAGATCTTTATCTTATCCGATACGGACACCTTTTGGTTCGATTTCATCGCTTTGCCGTTCACCACTACATCTGGAACGTATGTATACTATCCCACCGAAGGTGCACACACTTATTTGCCTGCTCGACTATTTCACCACCGATCGGATCGTTTTCGTCCTAATATCTTTTGTATAATAGCACTGTAAACTGTTCCAAATTTCGTCCTCCGAAGGGTTCAAAAAGCACTAACTGAAAACTTTTCGAAAATAAGACGTATGATAACTTGCTGGATGAAGTATTCTTGCGTCTGTTTAGGCTAGACAGGCAAAGAATCGTGTTGAAGGACAGGGCCTAGCTCTCCAAGTACTCTTTACTTGCAAAAAATCTACACACCGAGGTTAAGCTTAAGTTTGATGATCTGTAAATAACGAATTCTCGACAAAAACTGTCCACTCAGCGTGTCGTCTCCCGGTTGACTGCTTTACCACCGACGACCGTCACAGTGGCCAGCTGTAGCGATTGTTTTGCTATCGACACCAAACGTCAAACTGATGGTGACTGCTGTCACACTAGTCACACTGCTGCTCGTGCGAGATAAAGATTTTTCTAACCCCCCCCCCCCCCCTCCATCCCCCTACCTCCCATCTCCCCATACTCTTTGCTCTCGCTTCCTTCCTTCCCATGTGCGATAATAAAACGTTCAATGGCCGGTTCAGGCGTTTGCAGTGTGTGCGAGCACAAAACACAAACGAGCGTATGATAAGACCTGGGGACCGTTGGAGACCTATCGGTAGATGGGTGCGTTAACGATGCGATTGCAGCGCCACTGTACTTGGGTGCAATGTTTCACACGTACATATCTCACATTTTGCTCGCTCTACTAAACCCTTACCGCCGCTCCGCTATCCCATCGATCTCCATTCTTCCGTGCGTTTCGCCGGGTCAGGTCACAATGGCGTGGCCAGCGGGACAGCGAGAAATTGAAAATGATTATATAAAATCAGCCCGCATCGTGTGGGAGGTCCCATTTGTTGCAGTCCGTAAGTTTGGGCAAAGCGATACAGCTACTGCGCGAGGCGCGTTTCGCTAGCTTGATTATAAGTCTTTCAGGCAAATTATGCTGCTTCTGTCTCGAACGCAATCGTCGCAGAAATCCGCCCCAAATCAACTTGCTGAGTGCAATATACAGGCGTCAGCATGACTATTATCATCTTCGCAAACATGACACAAAACCCTCAACCACAGTCACTGTGGCACTGCATTCCAGATTCCAATACACTCCACCATCCCAAGTCTGAGAGCGAACGAACGAATCAAGTAGCTTCATCTCTTTTTACTGCGCCTCATTTCTGCTTCCCCCATATATCCGGGAACTTGCAATCAAAGCAGGGGACAGCAGACAGTTGGTCTGGCCCCAGACAGAAATAGAGTAACACCCGACAGTGTGGGTAAAAAAACGTTTTATTTATTTTTTTATTTAAAGTAAAAAAAGGACGCTGATTACAGCTGATCAGGAAATGGTCGTTCTGCCGAAGATGAACATGCAATGGGAACCGGATTGTGCGTGCACATTGTGTGTGTGTGTGTGTGTGTGTGTTTGTGGGGGGGGGGAGTGTCATATTGCTACAGTGAAATATTTCATATCCCCCTTTTCAGTTGACACAGATTTGTGCTGCAGTGCCAGCGCATCCTAGCACATTTCCGGCTGAATGCAAACTGCGAGGGGTTCTATAATTACGTATTGGAAAAGTGGGGCACTTTGATAGTCGAGAGATGTCTGAGTATGCAAAAAAAAAAACAACGCATCCTATAGCTTAGGATAGCGTCGTCTGATGTTGGATTGGACGAAGTGACTCACCATATCTGGAATGCTAAAAGAAACTGTACAAGTAGATGAATTTGATCTTCAATTGTAGGAAGCAGAAGAACTGTGGGAACTTTTCATTATCGCTCTTGACTTCCTATACATCCGTAGAGATGTCAGGACACAGTGAGTTGAACTTTGTCCAGCGCAGATGAATTCCTCTCGGATTCGGATCTGATGACTGGGGAGGCCTGGTGGTGTAGGCGGCGCCGATCTTTACATGGCAGAACCAGAGTTCAAATCACATCCGAACCGTTCCCCCGTAGTTAGGACTGACTATCCAACTACGTGGTATCGGCAGTCTAGTAAGGCATTTCATGACCGGCGTGGCCGGCGAAGACAATTAAGCCAAGGAGAGGGAGAGGAGAATTTTTTAGTGTCAAATCAAACGCTCCCCAAGAGTCGGTAATTAACACTATAACTGTCCAGACTCTAGATTTGGAGTACATCTGGGAATGATGAGTCACTCACAGATGTCACAAGAATAACAACAATAGCAGTAATCCCCGTAGATACTAGTTCGCATCAGACAGTCTCAACAGTCACTGGCAATCCCCACATATCGTCAACCAATGACACTACCTCAAATACTACTACGTACTTACAAGCATCCTCAATCGAAACAGTCACCACTCACACCTCTTAACTCTTTATTACCAAAAAGTTCGAGGACTTCGAACTAAAATCGACGAACTTCGCTTGGCGCTGGCGGAATCTGACTACAATGTACTACTACTTACTGAAACTTGATGAAGCTATCCCTAGCACACTCTTCGCCAACGATCTCTACAACGTGTTTCGATGTGACAGAAATCTCAACAACAGCATTCACACTCGTGGTGGTGCTGTGATGATCGCATGCACTTCGACACTGCCAGCTCAAACAGTGCCGCACAATTTTTCATCGCTTGAATTGCTTTGGATTGAAATTCAACTTTCCTGCACCACGGCTTACATCGGGATAATTTACATTCCCCCGGAAATAAAACGTCCAATGCCAGCCTCTGCACTTTTCTATGTGATTGTACGAGCTTCATCATTGACATGACATCCCCTGCAAATTATGTGCTTTTATTACTTTGGACCCGCAGTGTGGTCTCCGATCGATTGGTACCCTCCGCGGTCCCATCCAGTCAGTACGCAAATAATTTCACCGACGGTATGGCACTCAATGGACTTCAGCAGCTGTCAAACGTTAGAAACTCGCACAATCGGCAGTTGGATCTAACATTTGGAAATAGAAATGCATCGTCAGCCTGCAGTACACATTCATTACCGTCCTCCATGTCCCTGGGATTGGTTTTTGCCTCTACAACTGATGGGATATGTCTTTGCATGTCCTGCACCGTCCTACTCCGGGAATACTGAGGCTTCTAAAGCAATTCGAGCCACACACACACAACAAATCCGCTTATCAGCAACTCTATGAGCATCTTTTACTCCCCTGGTCCTGACGGCATTCCTACCTCTATACTTGTAAAAAATGTCACTTCTTCACACCTATCCTCTGTAAACTCTCCACAACCAGTCCAAAACCGTTGTTTTTAACTACCGTGGCGTTGCCAAGCTTTCAGCCTTTCAGCTACTGCCTGGAACTCTGTTAGCTTTAACGTCAAACATACCCATGCCACAACAGCATGGTTTCTTGCCCAACCGATCCACAACAACAAACCTTATTTCTTTCCTGTACTTTATATCCAAATCACTTGACTCAGGTTGCCAAATTGATACTGTTTACAGTGACTTCAAAGCGACATTTGACCGTTTACCTCACGACATTCTCCTAAGAAAATGGAAAAAAAAACTTGAACTCTCGGACTTATTTTTATTTGTCAAACCGCGCATATCAAGTCAAACTGGACAATACTTTTTCGTCATGCTTTATGTCTCACTCGGGCGTACCCCAAGGAAGTGTGTTAAGCTCATGTTTATTTGCGGTGTCTGTCAAAGCCGATTTGGCTTTGACCCGCGTCCAACTTGTGAAGGATCTGGTTGGTTGGACTGCAAACTTTCATTCGCTGATCACTTGAATGTAATCTTACCAAAAGCGAACAAGTGTCTTGCTTTGATTCGGCGCCTAGCATCTGAATGCTCTGATCCGGGTAGCTTAAAAGCAGTTTACCGTTCAATGGTTGGGTTGATACTAGAATATGCGACTATCATTTGGACCCCAACGACTGCCCTACGGATGGAAATGCCATGCCTTCCGCCTTATTTGACGCGTTGTCAACTACTAGGTCTGGAAGCTCATGCACAAAAGCCTCTTTCATTGCTTCTCTACTCCTTAATAATTGTGATGTTTCTCCACTCCTGTCCTCAATGTACCCGTCGCATCAATTGCGCCTACGCCCTCTCAGCTTGACATTCGTTGTTTCAACAATAGTTATGTTCTGTTCGATTTTAGCCTTTCCTTAACATCTTTCCGTTCACGCCTCCGTTTTCCAGCTTCCTCATACGTTTTTTCACCTTCACTATCTACCCCCAACAACTACGTTTAGTATTAAGAACTTACAATATTGTTAAACCAATGGTGGACAATTCTTAATGAGCAATTCTCAATAGCATTATGAGTAAGAGATCTCAAAGAGACTCAAAATTGAAAATAAATAGAAGAGTTCTTCACTTAACATAAATTATCTGAAGGGAACGGTCCGTATTTCTGGTCCAAATTGTATCCAACAGCCATTTATTGAAAATCTCCACCAAACCTTGGCATAATACGCTACAGATGGAACACGAAAACCCGGATTTCAGGTGGATCATGTCTTATTTATGCAATTGTGTCCAATCAATATGATCGAGTCGAGCAAGGGAGGGTGAACACCACGGACACCAATCACCACATTCGTTGCACCCTCTACCCGACATTGCGCGTGTTATACCTTCTTCCGATCACAAGGAGGAAAAAAAACGGTACATAACAAAACACAACGCACACCGAAGTTAGCGAACCCTGGGCTGCCGTATAATACCGTGGCGCCCGCGAAGTGAAACGCATCGAAAGCGTGAATAACGCACCAAAAACCGCCCGGGCCCCGGGCCGTAGCGTTAGCCGCAGTGTGAATTATTAAACAACCATTTCAAACCGAACACGAACAAACGAAAAATCTCAGCCCCGGTCTGCTGGCGAACGTCGTGTACATGCCGAAAAGAAAACCACGCTGCACACAGCCACAACGAGGAAATGGAGAAAACAAAAACGTAAACATGCAGCCACCCCAAGCAGCAGCAGCAGCAGCAGCAGAAAATGTGTGTGCGCGCGCGCGCTCCGTCCACTACACAAAGTCACTTGCGACAGATCGGGTAACGACGACGACGAACGCCACCACCGGACCGTAACACGGTTCAACTACAACTGTTGGGGGGGTGGCGAAACCTATGCGCATCTGACCTGCCCCGTATTACGCCATGTTGGCGTTAGGTATATTGGGGCTGCTCCCATACCACCACACCGTGTATCTGTATCGATTCGTGTGAGTAGCTGCACTGGATCAATTTTTGGGGCCCTCCAGAGAGTTTGTAACGCTCGGTAAGCTCTTACTTTGCGCATGTGTGCAGGGGTTGGAGAAAATGCAGCAGATGACTAATTAGTAAACTGCTGGCGTTTTTTTTTTCTTTTTCTACTGGCACGAAGATGCTGGCTGCAATGTACATCAGGCGCATTGCACGAGCGAGCAGACCGTTGTCTGGAAAGGTCTGGAGAGGTTAGGTTAGGTCGGTTTCAGCGCGGGTTTGCCTCTTCTGCAGTCATCGCAAGCGGGAACTAAAGAGCGCGAGCGTGATCGTAGTCGTAGATAAACTTCAACAGCAAATACTTTGCGAGCACTTTCTACCCTATCTGCAGAAACGTTGGAGATGCTCGTGCGTAGAATAGTAAATTTCCACCAGGTATCGGCTTCATCCACTTATCGCCACGATCACCACACTTTTGCTGATGCAGCAAAAGCCCTGGGCGGTTTACATTTCCGGTACGGTAGTAACAGCACCCGGCACAGACGGCACATGCACACCACCGAAAAGGAGTTCTAACTACGCGTGTTTATAACACCATTTTTGGAATGGCGAACGAAGGAGTAGCAAACACACCAGACGGTAAGACACTAGCGTGAAGCGCCTTTGCGGCAGGGCAAGAGACGATGTGAGGTGATCTTTACACGATCTGGAAAAAAGAGAGATCGGCCGTTTGTGTGTGGGTGTGACTGTTTGTGAATGTTTGCGTGACAAAGGGCGAGAGAGATAGAGAGAGAGAGAACCCTAAGCATACATCCACCACGATATCAGTTGCTCCAGGGTTGAAGATTCAATGCGTTTGATAATGTAAACGTCATTGGGGCAGGAATGTGTGCGTGAGTGGGATGTACGTTATCATCGATGCGCGTACGGCATGTTAGTAACAGATTAGATACAACTGCTCCACCCACCTGCTCGAGGAACAAGGGTTTGCTGTTCTCAGTAGTGGTGATGGAAAACAGTGCAGCCAAAGCAGTCGATTAAGCGCCCTAGACACGTAGTTCAAATCCCATCCGGACCGTTTTCTCGCAGTTGGGAACTGACTATCCAACTACGAGGTATATTAATAAGTCTCGCAAACCATTTAAAAGCCGGCGTGACCGTAGCAGGTCGTTAAGCTAGGACGAAGACGAATCGGAACAGGCAATTTAATATCTATCCGTAAAGACAAGCTAGTCAATCAAAGCTTAATGCCTTAAGATAACGTAAACAAGGCAATCAAAGGAAGCACTTCAAACCGTGACTGTTTACTTGAAAAGTTATAAATCTGAAAGATGTTTTTTTTACCACACCAAATAAATAAAACTGTGAGCGCTGTCAAACGAGAAGTACGTTCATAGTGTAGAGCAGGGGTCTCCAAACTACGGCCTGCGGCCTGCGAGCCCCCTCTCCCGTACGGCCCAACAAGGTTTCGATAGATTTTCCCTCAGCTGCGGCTATTCCACTCAATTTTCATCTAAATTTTAGGTAATAGCTCACTCACTAACATTGCGAAACATAATATCAAAAATTTGTACACAAATTTTGATCAAATAATGCCAAGAAAGCGACCAGTGAGAAGCATCGACATGATAAGATCGGTCTGGAAATTGATCGGAAGAAGCCCTGATGCCCAAGACCTACATATTATCAACCGAACGATGAGTGATTTAATACAGGGGTCTCCAAACTGCTAATCACATGCGGCACGCAAAACTTTTGATTTTGATTTTTAACGATGATTTTGTTAACAACAATAACAGTTTTCAGCATACACACACAGAGTCTCAGGGATCCCTTCCTGATCATTTGTCTCGTACTTTGTACAATACATAAAGAGTAATTTCAGTCCAGGAAAGTTTTCAACTGAAGTTGCTATCATCACTCACTTGCTTGAGGTAGTGAAACATATACGCTCTATTAGCATAAAATAAATAGTTATGTCAACTAGGTGTGGGTCATACTATTCACTTCGCCAAGCTGGTCACACACGGTCTGAATCATAGCCATTTTTGAAGCTTGTTGAAAGACAATGAATCAGATTATCCAGATATGCCTTATTACACAGCAGAGTACGATGGTTAAGTTGTGGAACACTTTTAACAAGAATGCTTGAAATAAGAAAGGGTGTTACGGAGTTTTAACAAACAAAGGGCAAACCAGAACCGTTGCTACGTGATGAAAACTGGCTATGAAAATTGACATTTGCATATTAAGACATTCAGTCTAAAACTCTGGTTATTTTTAGAACAGCTACAGATAGTAAACTTATCACATTTTCCAGAGTGTCAAAAATTTAAAGGACAATGCCAGTAGATTATGCATTTGATTTAATAACCAACCTGCAAAAGCAGTTCAGTGAAATGTTTTTCTGAAGTAGACGAAAAGGCTTTAGAAATTTGGATTTTTTCAAAATCCATTCGAAGCAGTGCTTTTAGATTGTCATAGTGAATTGCAGTTGTAGCTCAACGAAATTCAAGTGAATGATAACCTGAAAGATTAATTGAAAGAAGGACTAATTGATTTATACGAATTTTTGCCGAAAAAAGATTTTCCAAACATGAGGAATTTTGCATGTCAGTACATTTCACTCTACGGCACGACACATTTGTGCGAACAAGCCTTTACTCGTATAAAATACGTAAAGAATAATTTGAGATCCAACTTAACGGAACACATGGAATCTATACTGACGATAGGAACGTCATATTTGAAGCATAAAGAATAAATGTTTTGAGTATAATTTTGCATTAATTATTTTCTCAAACAACCACATCCGACACCACCCCCTCCCCCCTCCCTTCACCTTCCAAATTGAATAAAATATTATATTTGCAGATGATGGCCCTCAGCTGCGGCTATTCCAATCAAAGCGGCCCGCCATCTAAAAACTTTGGAGACCCCTGGTGTAGAGCATGGACCTGCGCATATAGAGTAGGTCTCGGGAATCGAAAAAAAACCCCCAACACAACTCCATCGAGTGCGATATGTTTATATTAGCTGTTGGACAGTTTTTAATTGCCAAGAGCTAGCGCACAGGCAACTCAGCAGATCACTGGTGCGGTAGAAAACTAGAAAATTTCCACCTACTCATCCGAGTTTCAGGTTACTCTTCTGATTAACGCGAGTGAATCACACGTCTTCATATCACAGCGTTCCGTACTCCAAACAGCGTAGAGTCACCAAATCTGCTCCGTTTCATTGGTGAGCGCTGGTGATATCATGGTGATCCCTGCTTGCCATCCATCTAATTGCCATCGATTGGACACAATTGCGCACACATGGTGCCATTTCTGGTAGGTGGCTAGCGATTCGCTTCCTGCATTCACTGCGCTGCTCTAGGTATTCTACGCCCGGTTTGCTGGCGGTAACGCTTACCAACAAAACTGACATCATCCACGGCCCGGTGCACAATTATGCATAAGCTCTCTTCCCCTTGCTGTGATGTATGGTAACGCACCTACCACATACAATCACTCTCACTCACGGATGGATACTGAGTTTGCTGTGCGCTGGGAGCAGGGAGAAACGGCGAACCAGCCACTACTAGGTGTCTTGGTGTGTGCGTGATAAACCCTCTCGTCTAATTGCTCCGCGTTGCAAATCAGCGCGCGCGGGACATGTCATAGATCCGGCATACCGTGTGACTTTTGGTGGTTTGTAACAGTTGCTGGCATGCTGGGGGTAAAGCAATATGTGTTCCATATGTGTTCCATAGGTTTGCTGAGAGAATCGTATCTAAAAATAAAGCTGCATTAATAAAACAATTATTCCTAGCGTCGTGCTAGCGTATTAAATTGAAGTCCAAGAATTTATGAACATATGTTGATGATTGGAGGTAGCAGAGACTTCATCCAGCAGGACCGAAGCTCCGGGGCGTTTCCCCGTAGTGTGGACTGACGATCCAACTACGTGGTATACAGCAAGTCTAGTAAGCCAATCGTTGGCCGGCGTGACTAAGTAGGTCGTAGAGCCAAGACGAGGAGACTTCATCCGCAGGATATCTTCAAGAGTTTGATCCTTGAGTAAGGTATGATATAAAGCATGTCAAACTCTGTTCAGCTGCATCGAAATGCATACGTTAAATTTGTTTTTCACACTGTTATCGGTCGTTACCTCAGCTGGCGATAAGACACACCGTGGACACGCTTGCTGGCAAGCAAAAATTACCATTAAAATTTAACTTCACGCATTACGTTACACGTTGTCCTTCCCTCGTGTACAGGATGCGAGTAATTTCGTGCGCTTTAGCGGTGTCAACGCTCCACACTGACAAACTGCCGTGTGAATGTCCAACATCCCTAACCGGAGCAAATGCACTGGTACACGCACCGACTGTATTCCGATAGTGCGAAAGGTGCGATAAGATAAGTTTTCAGCTTCACTGGCCTGAGTCCGTGTTCCGTCCTGGTAGTTGGGAAGCAAATTCGTCGCACACCGACACGAAAAACCTGTACATGGTTGAAAGCAGCAAACTTAGTTACGGTGGTATAGCGATAAGCCGCACAGACATCGGATCCCACGGGTCGAATGGGCGTGAGAGTGTACCACGGTGAATGTGCTCGCCACACGTGCAGGACGTAACGAAGGGTGGGCTAAGGATGAGTATGAAGCAGGTTGCGAAACCGGAGTCCAGAACGGTACGGCGAGTACGGCGAGAACACATCGAACTGCAAATCCGTATTTCCTACACGCTCAAGTTGTACGTGCGAGGAATATGTAAAATAAAATTTTTTAAACATTGGATGGTTGGAAACCTGGTCGAGAGCATTCTAAGAGCACCGCTGCCAGGAAACTGCGCGTTAAGAGAAACCCCATAACATAAAACATAACATTCTATAACTTCGTCTTTTGCTTATCGATATACTCTCTCTCTGAAGGAAACGAAAAAAAGCCTCGCGAACCGAATTGCTAACGTTTATCAGCGTCGCTAATCCTTCGACTGGGAGAATCGCGCACGAACAAAAAAAAAAACACTGACAAACCGAATAATAGGTAAGGGACCGCAGGAAGCGTACAATAAATCCCGGCTTCACTTAATAGGCTTTTTGGGGTGGGCTATAGACAAGCGCTTAAATCGATTAGCTGCTACGAGTCATCCTTCGGGGTGCTTTACCGCACTGGGCACTCCTTTCTGCTCGGAGGATTGGATGCAGATAGGGCACCACAAATCGATTGGAATCGTGTGTCAGCTGTTGCGAAAAACGGTCCCCTGTGCCGTTGTGCTAGAATGATTTCCAGTTTTTCCCGGTTGGAGAGGAATTTTAAATCGCCGCAAATGACAGAAAGCAAAGTCTAAGTCTAATATCTGGCCCACGGACGAGAGCTCTCTCTACCCTTTAACTCTAAACGAAAGTAACAAGCTATTCGATCCGCAGAACCCCACTTACCACTTCCTCCTCGACCGCTTCCTGCACCGCTTCACCTTTGCCGGGTGGGTCGCGCAGTTGATTGTTGCCACCCGCCAACAGATTCGCGGCCGATGCCGGCGAATTCGCTTCGAACAGCGTTGACGGATCACCGCCCGCTTCGCGATACTTTTCCACATCGCCGAGCAACCGCTCGAGGTACTCCACGTACAGTGTTTCCTGCTCGAGCTCCTTGGACAGTTCGGCGATCTTTTGCTTGTGTCGCTCGAGGCTCGCGCGCACATCCTGCTCCCAGGCGTCCGACAGCGAACTCTGTGGAAACCGCTGCACCCACATCCGTTGAAAATCGCTGAACACACTCATACTTCTAGTGTGGATGGGTTTATGGTTTTTTTTTTGGATACTATGCTTGGTCCTATATTACTATACTATGCTTGGTCCTTATTTGACTCTGAGATCACCTTAGTAGCTGCCTTCGAGTTTCGTTTGGTGAGCAGTGAGGCTTTTCACAATCTACATGAACTGTTTGAGCTTGTCGTTTTTGCTTACTGAGGGTTTCATTATTGTCTTAGTCTTTTTTGTTTTACGTCACATGGTACATTTGCTCTAGTGCTGAGATATCCACAAATAGCAACGATAAAAGAAAACGTCACTTTCCTGAGAACTTGCCGTTTGAGACTATGGTTTGCACTACCCTCCGATAGTGCGCCGTCTCCACAACTACGCGTCGTGACTTTGGTGAAGACTTTTTTTCGGCTGATTTGGGCATAAATTTACCCATTCGACATACAGAATAGGAACACAATCATTCGGTACTAAGGGCGTACTAGGTGGCATTCAGTGCTGGTCCTTGACAGTGACATCTTCCCATTCTCTCCTTCCCCGCAGCAAGGGGAGAGGAACTGGTACCGGTCCACTACCACGTGATGGATTCCGGTGGCGACGCGGCCGGCTCAAAATGGCGCCGTTTGAGCCCGGCGGCTACTGCTTCTGTTGTTGCTGCTGCTGCTGCTAAAACGCTGACCCCGGGTACAGTAGTCCATTGTCTGGAACGTGTAAGCAGAGAAGGAAAAATGCGTGCGTTAGAAAAGGATGGACTCGATTAGTGCATAGTTTGGTGTAAGTGCAAGGCGTGCAAATCGAGAGCGAATCGAAATAGTCGGACTCGGAATATCTATCCGCCTCCTACACACAACACAACCCAACAGCGCGACTAACGAGCTCCAGATGATGAGTTCTTTGGAGTACTGGTGTTTGTGGATGGTTACGGTGAAATTGAAGTGATTCGTTTCTCCCGATTTCTGCCGCTGACTGGCGTTCCTGCCTGCCAATCAGGGTCGTGTGTGTATTTCAGAGCGACGCAGTGCTTCCACATTTTGAATTCCTCAAAACCCGTGATATTGAAGATTTTCGCTGGGGGAGCCTGCTTCACAACTCTATCTTAAGCTACTCTACCAACTGTAACTGGAGACGCTGTTACTTACTGACTGCCCCCGAAATCAATTTCAAAACAAAGATCCGAAAGCAATCTAGTCCAGATTTAATCCAGAAACAAGTGTCATGCAAAGCTACTCTTTTGTCCCTTATACTATGCAAATGAGGCGGCCCAATGGTAATGTGACGACGGTGTCGGTTCCCCCGTAGAGAGGACTGACTATCCAACTACGCGGTATCAGCAAGTCCTGATGCCTCTACTACTCATCATAGAAGTTTAGGCGAGTTAAAAATACATTAAGGCTGCAACACGCGATTGAGCCTGTGATACTACTGTGTCCGGAAAAGTAAGGTGACATTGGATGTGAAATTTCGCGCTCCAAAAAGCACCCCTTGTTTTTATTTTTCGTTTGTCAATGTGTATGTTTTTGACCGTTCCCTGCCACGTTTCAGGTCACAGCATCAACCCGGTTAGGAGTAACAACTTGTTTTCGGAGCTGTGGGCCAAGTGTTTTTGTTCATATGATCATGTCCAAGTTTGCGGAACAGTTGCAGAAACATTGCGGATGTTACAAAAAGACTTCGGGGAAGAATTTTTGTCGAAGAAAAATGTGTAATGGCTTCAAGAATGGCTGGTGAAAAGGTCGAAGACAAGGACCGTCCGGGGAGACCATCTACCTCGACCGATGACACCCACTCTCGTCCAAATCAAGGATTTGGTGGTCAACAATCCATCCGGCGAAAGCGGCCGGATTTGTGGAAAAACAACAGCTGGTTTTTGACACCACGATAATGCGCCCTTCCCATACGGCCATCATTTTGAAGGAGTTTTTCGCAAACGACTGGCACCCATATTGTTCCGCAACCGGCCGTATTCGCCAGATTTGGCACCAGCTGACTTCCTGGCTGTTCAACGAGCAAAAATGACCGCTTCGGCGACACCGTTTTGACACTTATCGAGGAGATAGAAGCTTGTTAGAATGACCATGAGCAACGTCACATGTCACGTAAAGGTGAATGGAAAACTCTCAGGATCCTTTGCTACAACCAAAGGCCTGCGTCAGGGAGATGGGCTCGCCTGTCTCCTATTCAACTTGGCGCTAGAGAGGGCCAACCGTGACTCGGAGGTGGGGACTTCGGGAACCAGCTTCTATAAGTCAACCCAGATCCTGGCATACGCTGATGATAAAGACATCATTGGTCTGTGGCTCTCCCAGGTAGCAGTGGCCTACCAAAGGATCGAGCAGACGGCAGAAAATCTCTCGTTGCAGAATAACGAGGCAAAGACCTAATTGATGGTGGCACGCAAAATTTGAAGTCGTCCAAAACTTAACCTATCTCGGATCAAAAGCACTTAAAACAGCATAGAAACGGAGTTGCGCGCTAGGATGCTGGCTGCCAGCCGGCCATTCTACAACCTGAGGAAACATCTCACCTCAAAAAACCTGTCGCGATCGTCGAAGCTGGGACTGTATCGTACCTTTATAGACCCAGTACCTACAAACGCCTCTGAGACATGGACCCTGTCCTTAGCCGCGTTCGAGAGGAAGATGCTTAGAAGGATCGTAGGCCCTGTCTGTGTCACCGTCGTGCAGCGAATTAGGCTCGCCAGACTCCGATTGGCTGGCCATTTTATACGCATGGCACCGGACGACCCAGCTCAGAAAGTCCTTTTAGGCCGTCCACACGGACAGAGAAAGCGTGGCGTGGCCCAGATTGAGGTGGGAGAATAGCGTAGAATCATCCGCCATCAAGGCCGGGATAACGACATCAAGACCGCAAAGCGGTGACAGCGCCTGATAAGTAAGTAAGTAGTATTTCAAAAAATAAAAAGCTACCTTAACTCTCAACTATTGATATTGTTTTAATGCTCAAATTGCTGATCGAGCAGACAACGACGGCTGTTGAACAATCGCGTAACAACAACAAAACCCGAACCACCCGGAGACGTACTGATTTATCGCCATTGCACGTCTATAAAAAAAAAGTGCAGTAGGCGAAAAAGGCAGCTTGTGCGGACCGCCGATTTTACGATCCTGGGCAATCATAAAACGGCGCGCATCACGCTCTTCTACGGGCCCTCCGGGTAACCGAAGGTCGCAAGAACTCATGCGCGTACGGTGCAGCGCGCTCCAGCATCTAATTTATGAGCCCTATGCACCGTGAACTGTTGGTACGTGCGTGTGTGTGGCGTGGTCTGTTTGCGGAGAAGAATGCGTTTCATTCTTGCCCCGGACCGTAAGGCATCTGGGGAACAACAGATGAAGCGGACCGCACCCGGAAACCGTGGCGATCGGGCCGGGAAAAAGTGCACGACCCCAATGTACGCTGCAAGAGACGACGTTCGAGTGTACGTCGAGTTTAATGCCAGCAGTTCGAGTTAGACAAGAGCCGTAAAAGCACAATGAAAACCTTGGTTGAAACCTTCTTCGGCTAACGCGCGTGTGTGTGTGTGTGCGTGTACTTTTCTTTTAGAGAACCTATAGGTCGCATGAATAGACATTATTATATCTGCATAAGCAATTGGAAATATTGGAAACATTACGATTACCATATCTGGTCGTCTTCTTAGTGTCGTAAAATTGGAAAATTTACAATCTGTCTGTCTTGCACGCTTCAAACTGCAAAAATGATTTATGGAGATGCTTTGTTCTGCATCTCTAAGGCGACGCTAAGAACATGTAGTCGATGTCAGTGAACAGAGCCAATTTAAAGCGCTTTATATTATATACAGATTTTAAGACTGTTGAAATTGAAGTTGATGACCAGCCAGTCGAGTCACGGCTGTAGTTTTACGACATCCCATCCACGCCCTGGGCGATCTTTTGCAGCAGACGAGAAATCCATAAAATCCTGTCCCATCTCATCAAACTTCTTGAATGGCAAGCATCAGCACACCGCTCCCGGACCTCCTACGCATCGCGAGTATATTAAGAATTGACAGATACCGATGAATAATGTTTCATTTGAGTATTTGAGGGCCAGTATGGACGCTCTCGCATGCAAATAGACCGAATTGGTTACGCTTTCCCATTACTACCATTAGCAGGGCATATTCTAATCCAAATGCAAGGCACAAACGCTTCGGATAATATTTTCTTCCTGTCGGACGGCTAATTTCCGTGTACGTGCATTCGGAGATAAATAAGAGTGCATCCATCGCTATTCGCTTGGATGATGTTTTTTTTTTGCCTCCCCTCTCCCCCCCCCCCCTCACCCCCAAAAAGAAAACAACACAAAACACGCACACATCCGGAGTTCAATGGCAGTGTGGTGGCTGTGGAAGCTGGGATTGCAACTACTCCTGCCGGTAGCTGTGCAAACATTCAATCCTGCCAGTGCCGGTTTCGCCAACGCTTCCTCTTGTTGTTACCTTCACGTGCCGTTTAGTGCTTTTTTTTTCGCGTAAACAAAAACATGCCGGCGAAAAGCAAACTCGGTAGCAGATTTTCAAATCCTTCAGAATTCTCGCCAGAAACAACCGGCGGAAGAAACATCTTCGGAAGCTGCCACCACGGTGGGCGTCGAGACATTGCCCTCCCCTCGGTTACCTTTCGCATGGTCAGCGGGGGTGGTTAGAGTATGGGGCCGGGTGGCCCACCCTGTCCCCGGATGGGTAGTTTGAGCCAGCCATCGCACATGCGCGTGCTGGCAAGCGAACTCTGTCGGGCTCTGGGCAATGGCTGCAACAAGCGCACACACGCACACACCAAACACCCTACCCACCAACAGTCTCAACTTCCGGCCCGATACGGTGGGAAGAGGTTTTGTCATCGACCCGTGTGGCACGTCCCAAACCATGCCGTACCACCGGCGCATCCGTTGCATCTTGCGTCGGCGGTCTGGCGGCATCAACTGTCCGTCCGACTGTCTGGCCGTCGTCTGCAGCACCGGAGCACGATGCACCTGCAATCGATTATTTGAATTGCTGCTGAACCGGACGGGAAGAGGGTAATACTATTGGGCAGCGATGCTGACTGGGCGCAGGCATAGTTTTTGTTGCCTCTGTTCGAAGTCCATTTGCGTAGCATTTAAGAGCAGAAAGGATTAGTTTTCAAGTGGTATAAAACTGCGTATTTAAAATAAAACCCTTCTTTATTGATGTTTATTATGCTGCTCGATTAAATAGCCCGTCGCACGAAGGAAGCCTTCGTAAATGTGGAAAACTGTCAGCGCAATTAATTGAAGAAGTGTATCGGCTTTGCCCCTTTCCGCTAAGAGTGCTTAGGCCCGCATCTCATCCCGAAATCTGAGCGCCATCATAAGCCGGGATGTATATAATGGTGGATGTCTATAATGGTCGATAAAAACTAGTTGTAATTGATCAAATAAATACTAGTTTAGATCAGCCGGGATGGCCGACAGTAGCAGACAACCTAGCAACGTTGTCCCAGACATTGCATTGGTACGACATGTTGACAAAACTAAAATCGGCTAAAGTCTAGTCAAGTCTTAGTAAGTCATTTAATGGCCGGCATGACCGAGTAGATCTTTAACTTATGAAGACGAATTATCATGTCCAGTCTCGCTTCCTAGACTAGACATAACTAGACATATTTTCCAGACGAATGAAGCTGAGCTACACTCTCATATTCGCCTTCTGTGATATTGGCTCTGTCCAAAGCAGAGAAAATCCTCTCAATTTCTGTTAGGCTAGTTATCTGATCTAGATCTGATTCGCAGTATACACATTGAAATTACCGGTAATTCAAGTCAAAACCGAACAGATAAAAGTAACTCTCGTGACATCAATTTAATCGCCAATTAAAACGTTTTATTATTCAAGTCGGCGAAATGGACGTAAAAATTTTGTCATTGACAGAAGCATAAAAATATTATTTATGGAACATTTAATT
This sequence comes from Anopheles maculipalpis, assembly GCF_943734695.1. Classification (NCBI taxonomy): domain Eukaryota; kingdom Metazoa; phylum Arthropoda; class Insecta; order Diptera; family Culicidae; genus Anopheles; species Anopheles maculipalpis. The sequence goes on along the minus strand of NC_064870.1, from coordinate 10,565,773 downwards.
ATTAAATAGAAGATTTAATTGATCGCAAAAATAAGATGCGGCTAAAAAGGGCAAACGCCAACGTTGCAATCCGGTTTGGCCGGAGTATTAAAACCAACATAAATATTCTTTCCACAGCCGTAAAATGGAACTAAAAGCGTGAACAGCAAAAAAACAAAAAACAAATCTAAATAAAAATCACACATCACTTCTGCTCTTTCCATCCGATTGCCAGCAGTGTAGGTACAAGTTGGTGTGGCTTGGCTGTTCGAGACGTGGTGTTGTGTTCTTGTTCCCTCCCGCAACGATCCGCTCGAGCGCTGTGTTGCTTGGCTTTCATCTCCTACATCCGTGACGAGTCAAACGTCGCCCAGTTACGGACCACATGGATGGATTGTAACCTGGGATGAAGGGAAACCCTCTAAAAAAGAAAAGAAATAGAACATACACACCACGCGGATCGATCGAAGCACGGGCATGTTTTATCATGTGTTGGCAAACAACACTAAAAGCAACCGCGCGCACGTTCGCCGAGGAAAACTCTGAAAACAAAAACCGATGTGATGTTTCTCTCCTGCAACGAGAATTGGGCTAAAACTGCAATAATACCCTTTTCCAATGTTCGTGGTGTGGGACGAGCAGCAGCTGAACGTACAAACGTTACAACTCTTGCCACTAATCTGTGCAAAGACGCACTCGGTGTCTCACTGCACGGTGCACTCCTTCCAAATCGAGGAGCACTCCGTGTCAGCGATGTTCTTACGCGACTTTATGCCACAACGTGTCCCACTTGACGTGCACGGGACGATCTTCTTTCTTTCGTTTTACATCGCTTCAACTCTTGCACGACTTGGCACGGCTTGTGTGGGGCAACGTGTTCGGGATGACACTTTTAAGTGTATTGATAATGATATTGTGCAACCGGTTTCCAGCCATCCAGCCATCCACCGGTTGCTGTTGCTTCCTCTCGCAGCTCGGCTCGGCTCGGCTGGGCTGGGCTTAATTTCTTATTGATTTTGCTAACATTATGTAAGATTTGCACCATTAGCCACACCGTCATAGAACTGTGCTTTTACTTCGTACAGCTTTTACCACGCCGGTGGCCATATTTGCCCATCAGATCCTCGGGCATCATCTTCAGAGTGCTTCAATCTTTCATTACTTCTTTTCGATTTCTAACAAATCAAGTCCAGATTGCTGTTCGAACACTTTTTTCGATCAAAATATTGAATGCAACCCTTCCATTGCGTTCTGTAGGTCTATTTTTTCTACCTAAAATGATAATAAAAATGATGCTCTGGTAAGCTGTGGGAAGAGACTGAAAGAGGAGACAAATTGAGGCATGAATTCTTCATAGCTGCAGAAGTTCTGTTAGTACCGGACCACTACAATGCTCGAGAACTCTTGGCCGATCAATTCTGGATTCATTAGCCTGAAACTTCTGCTTCTAGGCTTGATGATCCAGCTTACTACGGGAGAACGGTCCGAAATGGGATTTGAACTCTTAGCCTGATTACGAGTAAGTAATAGAAAGTAGTAATTTACTTAAACGACAGACTTTGAAGTGGCATTTTTTCAGCACTTTCCAATCAGTTGATGCTGCTACGTTTGGATAAGGACTTTCGAACGAGAAAAAGAGGTCAGCTGGGAGTCCTTTCAGTCGACGATGACATCCAACATCGAAAAGATATTTTTCCGGCATGAACGTTCGCCTATTCTGTATGTATAGATGGATGCTCCTACCCTTTAATTCTACGACTCTACGATAACGCTATCAGATGTTGATGTTTCAGTTTTTCTCATTCGTTTTCGGAACTGGTGCTGGTTAGGATCGGCACCTCAGTAGTTTTCCAGAAATTGAAAAATTCAAAACGATTTTCCCCGGCTGTCAAGTTATAGCTCAGAATTTTCAACTTTTCCGATCAAATTGTCATAATACACCCAATTCTTCAACTATAGTTCCTCAACTATTGTGACCAGAACTGCTTCAAATCAATTGACAGTCTGAAGGGGGATCGCTGCGACATAAACATATTAACAAGTCAATTCAACAGCAAGAATTTCCAAGCTATTTCTAAGGACGCTATCGAGCATGGAGCAATCAACACAAATGAATCTGCAGTTCAAGACTACCGCAGCAGATGTGACTCACAAACTAGGAGTGCTTGCGGTGTCACATGTGACAAGTTGATACGCCGCATGAAGACCTGAAGGGCGGGAATTTACACCTGCCCAAAAGCGGCACCTCTCTATCAATTTGCCTTTTCTTGAGACTCGTCACTCGAGACCCATCCGTAGGTCTGGTGTGTTTGTGTTTTAACGTCGGTTTGGTAACCGCAGCACTGTGGTTTCCCGGGTGGGTTGCAATGTGTGCGCGCAAGTATTTCTTTAAAAGTTCTACCCTTTTTCCCTCCTTATGCTACAGCGTTCGTACGGCGGAAGGGCTTTTGTGCAACAACCCAACGGACGGCTTGGCAAGGTGGGGGATAGCAGATAGAGCGCGCGTGTGTGTGTGTCTCCATAGATACCGGAAAGATGGGTTCCGTGTCTTGACAGGATTTCACAGATGACAACACCGTTTACAGGTATGATTCAACTACTTCCGGTTCGACCAAAGGTAGAACTGTGCGTGCAGGTGTGTGCGTACCGGTGCTACACACCTTTACCTGCCGCAAGTGTTTTGCCGCCCGGTACCTGTAAAGCATAACAAAGCCAACATCGATCAAAAAAGCGCAACCTTTCAATTGCGTTGACAGTGGACGTTACGCAGAGGGGGCAGAAAAAAAGAGAGACAAAAAAAACATTCGTAAGACAATTAAAAGGTGCTTGTTCTCTGCTGGACACGCACTTTCGCCCACACATACACACTTACACATTATGGTACCGATTGTCCTTTTGCCTCTCCCAATGCGATTTAAAGCTAACGCAAGGGAGGTGCGTCTTTCTCCCACCCAACTCCCCAACTTAGCCACACTTAAATGGCACAGACAGCTAGAAAAAAGGGAAATTCAGCAAAACTTACCCTCTCGAAAATAGTTGCATTCGAGATGTTCGAGCCTCACCTCTCGACTGCAACCCACCCCCCACATACACCCGGGTTGGGGGTAGGGGAGGGAAGGATCGTATATGTGTGTTTGTGTGAGAGAGTGTCTGTGAATTGCCTTAAAGGCCAAACAGGCTGACTGTTGAAATGGTGTATTCTCGGTGCTATTATTGCTTGGTTGATTTGTTTGTAGCTTTTCGATGTTGCAAATGCTTCGGTTCGGATAATGGGGAACCTGCGTGCGAGGGTATCCAGGACACCCTAACTCCTTACGCCCGATTACCGATAAAAAAACAAAAAAAAAACCCGGATCGCGCACACACACTCACGCACTATCACACTAAATTCATTACACATACACACCCGTAACACTTAAGGGACGCCGTTACATATCGTACAAATTAAACTAAAACCACACAGCAACGCAAACAATTCGGAAACAAACAAACAACGAACTCGCGTCCCGTAAGCTCACATTTGTGGCACTTAGCTTCCCTTTTTTTTTTTGCCCGGGTGGAATTGCTGCAGAACTTTTCACTTTCACGCCCTCTCAATTTTTGTTATTCCGTGCATAGGAGGCACACAGCAAAAAAAAGCTCTTATGTGGCAGCCAACACACACGCACACGGTTCGCATTTATGCTATCGGGCGACTCACGTCCACTCGCTTCGGCGATTTCGGAACAACAGCATTCGTGTGAGCAAGCCGTCGAAGGCACGGCCAGCTGTCACTCGTGCTAAAGGGGCTGATTGCGTGTGCGCGAGCGGTTGTATCGACGATGGTACGTCAAATACGGGGCGGCCATTTTCGACACACGCTCGATTGCTGTCACCGTGTGATGTTTCGTAGCATTTGAATCTCTCTGCTTGTTTGTGGCAATGTTTTTTTTTTGTTAATTTATAGAGGCTTTGAGTCTCTGAGGAAACATTGGGTCTCTTTTTTGGGGCAACAAATGTGTGATTTTTTTTCTATAAAAATTTATTTTTATGGGAATTTATCCCAACATTTCAACCGAGCACACCCATGTGCCCTTACAAGGTTCGGAGGAAGAAATGTCTATCACGGTTGGCGCCTACACAAGCTACCTACACGGGGCAACGGAGAAAAAGCTGTAATCACAATTTAGAGGGCCATCGAACTCTTCAAGCCACACTGTGTGAGTTCGACTTCTGGTGCAAGTGCAACGCTTTAACTGTTTACATATTCTAGGCCTACCTCGAACCGATCCTTGGCGTGGCTCGAATCCACTCAACGTAAAATTACACGCTTTGCCTTGCAAAGCTGGGAGGGTAGCCTGGACTATTACACATCCAGGTGTCAGTTGCTCGGGTTGCCGCAGCTTGAAGAACGAATTCGACGGTCCAGACTTGCCTTCATTGTTGGACTCCTCAACGGTTCCTTCGATTGTTAGAAGTTGTGCGTTAAATTTTCTGTTGAATTTGTTATTTATAGAGGCTTGGAATTAATTGATTTAAATTTAAAGCATTGTAAAATTCATGTCACCGACAAAACCGAGAGGGCTATCAGTCCGTCGGTTTAGGAAGAAGTCGTAAAGTGCGAAGAATTACCCCGTGAGGGAGAAGAGCTCCAGGATGTCGAAAAACAACCTCATGAAGACAAGGAATTACTTCCTGAGAATATATAGTAACATTACTAAAGTAGAAGAACGTGTTCAGATTCATCAAATTATTGAAGTGTGGCCTCCCGTCTCGAACTCACTACCCAATACCATAAAAAGATATTTTTTAATTTTTAATTGAATTTACAAATAGATCAAAAAATAAAACATGCAGCTTCTACTGTCGTTTTGCCCCAACTGTCACTGCCAGGAGCTGTCAAGAAATGGTGCGCAATGTGCAAAAAGCAGCATCAGCTCGTTCATTTCCGCCTGGCGTTTGTTTCGGGATACCGTCTCACAGAATTCATAACCTTTTTCCTATCTTCGTTGGAAATTGTAACCAATAGTTGCTAAAATAACAGTATGTTTGTCTACACGAGGGTGCAGTATAAGTTGTGCGAAGAAATATCCAGGTAAGGGGCAAATACACAGACTTTTTGCTCTAGAAGGAAAATGCTAAGCGAGCTTCGAGGAAGAGAACGTGTTTCTCGTGAAGGTTAACTGAAAGCGGGCCTTCTGCACGCACGATCCCCGTAAAAGAATCGACATTTGGTTTAACAAAGCGAAATCTTATAATCGTATATGTTTTTGTTCCCGTACCCGAACCCGGTGATATACTCATTCTCCTTTTTTCCGTACAGTCCGCACTACTCTTTCGAACACCGGGTGAAACCGAATGGGTAACCTCAAATTACCGAATCCACTGATCTTATCGATTCAGCCAGCTGCGCAAGGACAACGTAGCGAGTTCTACGGAATTGGTACGTATTATTTCGACCCAACGGTTCCGAACCGATAGAGACGGTCGGAGCCGTTTTTCTCATCACTTCTGTGCACCGTTTACTAACTATGGATGCGTTTCTTTGTAGGGCAATTCGTGACATACCAGCAAATGATGTACAATGGAATGGTCCTATGGAAAACCCTAACATCAATAAAAAATCCTGCATCTGCTATCAAAAGCATCCTAGATCAGTATGCTGGAACCACCCAACCATCATGTGGAAGGCGCATTAAGCGGGTAAGATTTTCCTCGCTCTTTATTATGACGAAAAGCGAATACATACTCCGCTGTATGATGATAAAATTTCTTCAACTGAAGCGCTTTTGAAGAAAACTTTTCGTTGACATTTTTTTTTAATCTGACAGCAATAATGTGTGGCTTTGCCTTATTTGATAATCATCTCAATGGGCCTATGTTAATATCTCTTTCTTTATTCTCCTATAGCTTACAATTGTACTGAAAGCACAACTCATCTGAAAGTGGGCTGATGGCTAAAGGTAAGTTTTTGTTTTTAAGAATATCGTACATCGAATGTGTATGAGGATAGAATTTCTTCAACTGATTCTGTTGTGAAGAACATGTGACAATTTTCAATCTGACAGCAATTACAAAACCTCTCCTTGTCTGGAATTGGTTTGGGATATTCCATCATTGCATCAATCATTACGCTTTAATTTTTTTTTTCTTCCTTCTACAGCTGATAATGTTTTCTTTGAGTCGGCCCGTTGTTACGCCATAATGAGGACTCACTCTTCAACTTCTTGGTACCAATGAGTCTAGTAAGCCATGCGATGGTCAGCGTGTGGCATAGAATAAATGGTCGTTAAGCCAAGAAGAAGAAGCTCCATAACGCTAGAAGTAAGTTTTATTTAATAAAGTGTAGAAATAGTACATTAGGACCGAACATGTGTTGCGCTGGTATGATGATAAAATTTCTTCAACTGATGCTCTAATGAAGAACATATTACGTTGACATTTTTTAACTGACGGCAACAATGTGTTATTACTATTACTATTTTTATTTATTTATTTTATTTACAATTGATTATGACGCGCCAGTGCCTTATTGTCATCTATTTTTATTTCTTAATATTAATTTGTTTGCATCTGGGGTTTTATTAGTATATTCTTAAAATAGGGAAATATGAGAGAGGAAAAATCACGAAAAAGGAAGCCTTTCAATTTCCAATATGGAAATAGGAAGGTTGTAGTCAAATAGGAGGAACGAAACATTAAAAACCGAAAGCTATCGCAAGAATGGGTCGTTCTGACGCAAGCGTGAGGGAGCATAGATCTGCCCCAAGGAAGGGAGAGCAAGAACTTCCAGATCATTGGAAAAGAGGAAGGTGATAAAGTATGACTGGATGAAAGAATTGCGCATTCGAGGCTAAGCAATCAGTACCGGATAAGATACGATAGGATTCCATCCGGCCGACCCGCAAAAAACGACGACACGACTGAAATCGTTCTATCCTATCCTATCGATCAGTGTTAGCTCGGCAGATCACTAAGATACCGACGCATTCTCAAGTATAGAACGGACCCAGCGCACGGAACGGAACGGACTACAGCACAGGGATTTCAAACACAACGGATCGTTCATTTCAGAGACCATACAAATAATGAGACCGAGCATTTTTGCCTTATTTAGGATCATAACGAGCTTGAAAAGGAAAATTTCTCATCAAGCCATACTCTTAGATGTTTTGTGACAGTAATTCTATTAAATTCAGTGTCACAAAGATTAGTAATCATGCTCCAACTTACTATTCGAACGACCATAACAAATTACACAACATTTATCGGGCGATAGGACAAGTCCATCGAAATTGCACCAAACAATGAAACAAACGAAATAATCGTGAAGACGCACACAATCAGTTAACGAGGACACTGGCATGAAAATTTTGTTGTCGTCTGCGTATAGAAAATGCAGGGGACTGAGTAGAGACTCCCTTGGGGTACTCAGGATGCGGTGACAAACGATGATCTACTCCGACCTTCTATGAACTCTACTCCAAAACTAATTTTTTTTTCGAGTTTCAAGAGTAAGCCTGCCAATGAGATGGAGTCGAAAGCTGTCTTAATGTCGATATATATTGTGTGCACTTGGCAGCCATACAGTAGTTAGTATAGGTTGATCGTTATGGCATGAAACTATGCTGATTTATATTCAAAATATCATTTTCCACACGTGGAAGAAAAGACGAACGGACAATAGACTCAAATACTTTAGAAGACGAACACAGTAAAGGTACGCCACGATATTGTGCACATTAAAAACGATCACCTTTTTTGTGGATAGTTTTTTCCATAATAACGGAAAGGAGCCTTTGAGGATTTCTTTAATAATGCGGATGATATGGCATCAGAACCAGAGAAAAGGAAAGCTTGAGTTTGGACAGGGCAGTTAACACAAAATTAACATCGATTGGGATACTGTTACACGATGTATTGCAGTCCTTCTATTTATTTTTGCAGATTTTTGATACGCCCTTTTGCATTTAATTAATTTTACTTTTCTTGGTCTTTTCCAACAGTTGACGACAGTTGTGAAGGTACATCGCCCACTGGAAGTCGCCATCGGTCCAAGCGTAAGTTTTATTTGCATGTCTTAGACGATAATACACCGGAATCCTAAATTTATTGCCGTATGACGATAGCATTTCTTCAACGGATACTTCAGTGAAGAACCATTTTTGTTGACATTTTTTAAGAATCTGACAGCAATAACACTTTGGGAAACCGTCTGTTTGCGTGAAGCTTGCTGTTTCGAGCTTTGTTTTAATATAGCTTTCTCACGCTTTTCCAACAGCTGACAACGATCCTGAGAAGCAGATAGTGTTCCCACTGGAAGACTTCCAGCATCGCAAGAAGTAAGTGTTTGTTAGAGTCAGAAATCCGAGCACATACGTATTGCTTGAATGATGATAAAATTTCTTCAACTGATATCCTCAAATGATGTATCTTTTCGTTGACATTTTCTTTAAATTCTGACAGCAGTAACGTATAACACGCTTTCTTGATCTTTGAATTTTTTTTTTTGTTATATATCTTGTTAGCAGGGATTATTAAACTCAACTTTATTTTTGTTTTTTTCCTGCAGCAACTTGCAATATTCCGAGTTGGTACGGTTTTCCGCGTGGGGAAGGCGTTAAGGCACAGCATGCAACGGCCGTTCTGGCGTACGCATCAACGCCATCACTCGATCTCAGTATTAATGGTGTATCTACCACAACGCCACTGTCCGTGTTGATGGCCTAAAAAGACTTCACGCGATATGTGACAGAGCCTGGTTGGTCTAATTTCATCGCTCGTAACTCCCTCTTATCCGTTATCCTTTCACACATATCAGGCCAGAGTTTTGTCCGTGCAGTCCGTTTCCTAAACAGTTCTAGCTATGTCCGGCATGACAGATGTTTTGAGTAGGTAATATGCATTACCCAGGGTTTAGTAGGATTGGTTAGAAGCCCATCACCCTTGAGCATAACTTAACGACTTCAAAAGAGCCATCAATAATAAGTATTATCAATCCTGCTGTAATCAACATTTGTTAGGCGTTACATATGTACAGTAACCGCAGACAGTCAACACATGCGGTGTTGACAATATGGCGCAAGCCATCATACTAAAAATAAAAAATAAAATATATGAACAGTATATAATCTTTTGAATATTTCAACTGCCAGGCTGTTGGCTGTCCACCCCCTGTTGTACACTAATGATCGGCGCTATGGCCACAACGCACACCCACAGTTACCGGGGTGGTTCCGAACGCACCGGAACCTCTGCGTTTCCTATGCAGGCTTAGTTCGGAACCGTATCTAGAGTTGTATCTAAGTATTTCTAGATCAAGATCAAGACCCGGTTCAACGCATTTCCGATAAATGTAAGTACAGCTAGTACCCAACAAACGGCGCCACGTAATATAACTTTCTGCGAGTTGTAGGAACTGTCCTAACGATAGCGTCATTTTATTCTTTGTACATGTCATTTTTTTCTTATACACTACGAATTTCTTGACATACTTTTCCCACTTTTCTTTTAATTCATCACATGAACCAAATTATTAATACGGCCAGGCCGTTCCTTAAAAAAAAAACAAAATCAAACTGATCGCGCATCATTGTGGCAGTTTCTTCGTTTGCACCATGGCAACGGCAGTGCGCGCGCCTATCTTTCCAATCTCTTTCCCACCGACCAACAGTACCAGCAGCAACCCGTTTATCGATAGTGCCTTATGCAGCCTGCCCACCCATCCGTCAATCTGTTTAGCAAGGTTCAGCCTAGTGGCGGTTTGATACTGTGGCTCGTCCGATAGCCGGACGTGCGCGAGATTAAAATCGTATAGCATGCATTTTTTTGCCGCTGTGACGATCGTTTCCTCCGGCGATGACGTCCCCAGTGATACACACTGTTGTTGCGCGTCCTGCGTTTTACCATGGGACGCCGGTATTGTCTTGCCGAAGTACTCCTGGAACGTTTGCAGCTCCTCCTTTGCGTTGCTGATGACAAAGGACACTTGGTTGTGCCTTTTCGCGTTCGAAAATAGGGTCGCCATGATTTGCGATTGCAGCGAATCGGCTGCCATCGGTTGGAGTGCCGTTTCCTGAGCGATATCGTTACGCCCACCGCGCAACCGAACTCTGTGGTATTTGCGTCGATCCTTAAGCCAATGATCGCCAAAGTAGATACTGTTCGCTAACTTCAGCTGTACAAGGCGCAAACTGGCGGAACAATCTTCCACCGAATTGTGACCATCGATGCCAGTTTCGATGTTTTCCTTGAGGAACATTTTGGTAAGGATGCGTAGATTATCCTTGTACATCGGATTGCCGGTCACGTTGTAGACGACGCTCGTATCGATCACGTACGGATGCAGCATTTTCAGCGCATCCAGAACACTGCTCAGTGAATGGCCGACCAGTATGGCGTCCGGTGGCAGTAGCTTGCGCAAATCGCGCTGCACATCCGCCAGCGTGGTACGGACGGACTGTAGCATATCGGCCGTAATACCGGAGAACAGGGTACGATAGTTGTAGATTTTTTCGTCTGGCTTTACCAACTCATCGTATACCACCTTGCCACTCTCGTCCACTATGGAAACGCGCGTCAACAGTAATTTATCGTCCCTGTCGCCACACATTTTACAATTGATACCGAACAGGGGCGAGCGTGGATTGACCGGTTTGTAGTAATCGTTTGTTGTTACATAATCTTTGTACTTGTTCTCCAGCGTTCCTGTAGGGAAAGGGGGACAACAATGGAACAGAAGAATTATGATGATTGTTGTTGTTAGTTCTCAAACTTTACAAGAAACTTACCAGCCAAAGGCAGTGGGTAGCCATCGTTGATCATCTGTATCGGGGAAAGCAGCAGTAACGTTCGCGGGAACATATCACCGGGCGGCAAAACCAAGTCACTATAGCTCGGGAACGGAACTGTTGGTCCGATGTTGCGAAAGATACTTTTCCGCATCAACATATGATCTTTGCACATGCGCATGGCCACCTCCAGTGAACCATACTCAGCCACCAGTACATTTTTATGGCAGTCGCTTAACGGCACGCAAGCGACCTCTTCCAGTATCTTCAACGACGGACACACCACCTCTAGTGTCAGCTCGGGTCCAAATACGTGTTCCGAGCAGTTGGGCATATGCTCCTGGTAGGCAATGAAATCTTCGCACGAGAATCCGTCCACAATCAGCACGGTCGTGTGCGTGAGTTTAATGTTCTTGTCGATCGATACCCAGCGTGGTGTGACGGGTGAATCGATGCGCAGAAACGTGTGCATTAGCAGTGCCTGGATATCGTCTAGCAGAAGCGGAATCCGTTCCTGACTTTGCCGTTTCCGATAGAGCAGTGCCTTCTGCCCGATCGGTTTCAGCATGATGAGCGGTGAGTAGCTCATGCTTTTTCGCTAATCGACCAACGCCTTGCGCGATCGATAACGCCGTATCAAATAGATCACTGACTTTATCGCCAGCAAGTGTGCGGCACTCGGCAACTGGTGACTGTATCCCAACACCACCTGCGGCGTTGTTATCGTTGGTCGCCGACGTGTCTCCGTTCACTGCCTTCCGCCGCTTACCATGCACAGCAGCGACTGTTGGTAGCTCGTGTTCGTCGCACTCTTCGCCAATATAGTACGCGGTTCGATTCTTGGCCACTATGTGTCTCAATTGTTGCTGTTCGTTACCATTCACCGGGGTGGTGCGTCCGTTTAAACTGTTTACCACCTGTTGCAGATTGTTGTTGTCCGACTCAGGTTCTTGGGCCAGCGATGATGGATTCTGCTTTTTGCTACCTTTGATGGTTGCCGATACCGTCCAGCGCCTTCAACATCATAAGCCCGAACAGGTGTTTTTTTACGCTCTTGATGCAGCTCTTTTTTACTTTTCGACTGCACCGAACCATATACTACGTTGTCGTTACACGCATCAGGAGCAGAGGACTTTGTTGAGCTTTCACATTACTACTGCCACCGTTGTACACGCTGCACGGTAACCAATGCAAAATCGGAAGCTGACAGACGAGAGGAAATAACAAAAACCATTAGATGCTTTGTGCTGACCAGGCGAATATTATCCGTAGGGTTATGGATGAATCACAGCCAGTAGGCGCTACAGGAGTCAACACCCTAACTCCCGACCCCTCAGGTATGTGTTGAAAGCATTCAATATACAATTACCTCGTTTTTGTGATCGTATGGCGTCGATACGATTGTTAGCCAGAAAACCGTTCCGTATCGTGTGTGCCGATGTTTGGGCGTGTTTGTGTACAATTACACACGAGAAAAAGGTTTTAGCTTACACAGAAATCTCACTGCCCGGACTCTTGTAAGGTTGATATGTAGCGAAAGTAATCACTTATTGTAACCTTATTAAATCGTGTGGTGCGCTAGTATTCTAACGAAGGAAACCAGTTAGCCGTTTTGTCCAAAAAAATAAACATCCTTCCAAGAACGCGCTTTGGCAGTTGACGTTTCATATCGCGGTGGGAAGCTGGCTTGAAACGGCGGGTTGAAGAGTTGAGTTTGGCCAGACAAAGGCTAAATCCGCCACAGAACATTGGTTTCATTTTATATTGTACGTATATAATCGTATAGAATATGTAAAATTTGTATGATTATGTTAATAAAAAATGCACCTCAACGTGTGAAAAATGTTTTTTTACGTTGTGTTTATTTTTACTTAACAATTTCATGCAAGCTTTTTTTGTTGCGATTGTTAATAAAGTGAAACCTTAAATGAACCGGATAAAGTGAAACCGGCAACCGGTAGTCGTTCTAACCACAGGATTTCCTTCAGGCATGTGCTTTTCTTCTCTAACGAATCTTAACGCTTCCTACGTGTACGTGTGCGTGTGTGTGTGAGCGCTCGCACAATGCAGAAAAGCCCAAGGGGTTGTAAAGCGGGACACATTTTGAGTGGCCACCATACACACATCCATGCCAAGGGGTTGCACACACGACCCAAGTGTTCTTGCTCTTTCGGTCCTTCCTATTCCGGTTGCGTGTGACCGGGAAAATGCGAATTTGTTTCGATTAGTTCGCGAACGAACTAATTTCCCACTCACTCTCTCGGAAATGAATGAGGTTTGGGCAATGTTCATGCACAATCTAAAATTACAAAATGCATGAATGCATGAATGCATGAACGTGTGAACCCTCAAAGTATAGCCAGCATGCAGGACATGTACGCCTTAGGTTTTAGCCACATTTCGGATTAAAACATTAACAACAATCCAACACAACCTTCCCGCGGATCGTGGGTACTACAAGTACCTTTATTAACTACGGTTTCGATCCTGTTCCGTCATTTTTTTTTGTAATGTACGATAGTAGCTGCAATCCAAATGGCAAGCTGGAATGAAAACGAAATGAATGTTAAAAATGCTGCCTATAATTTGTAAATCAATTATATCCAGACAACTTACCTTAATCCTTCTCACTATCTGTCGACTGCCCAGTAGTATCTTTACCAGCATCTTATTTTTCTGCTTCGGAACTATCTGCCAAATCATCATCGGACGATGCATCTGAATATGCATCGCGTGGAATCTCACTGGATTCTTCCGAGTGCAATCTAGTTAGCAAATCCAACATCATTATTTTTGCTGCTTGCAATAGTCTCAACATTTCGCGCCCCTGGGTTATTAATGTTTTGATTGCTTCGTTTTTCTCCATCCTCCTTGCCTTCTTTTTACTTATTCCAACTTGTTCGCGACCGTCCAACTCTTCCAAGCCGTATTTGATAACTGAACTAGATTTAGGAGCTGTTTCCTGCACGATACAAAATTGCTTCTGTACTCACAATATATAGATGCCGTAGCAACTAACCTCATGTCTTTATTTCCTGTGCGATCAAGGTGTATACATTATAGGTCTATACATCTATAATGTATATACCTTGCTGTGCGATGAAGATGATGACTTTTTCTTTTGTAGAATATAGAACACACAATATAAGAAGAGGAAGAAGAGGAAGACAATGGATTACTTTCGACTGAAAAGAGTTCCAAAATAATCTGATTTATTTTAACCTTCTTCAGTTGGCTTGTATTTACAATATGCCAGCTATTTCATTAACCCCTCCGGAAATAATTATTCCATCACAAAAAAATAATACAATCATTTGACAGTTGCTGTCTGTATGCTTCAAGTCCAACGATGGAAGAATATGGGTTGCTTGATGCCGTACTTGTCGAGCTTTTTTATTTTCTTTCCAAAATATGCAGAGGAAAATTACTTTCTTTATTTTTTTTAATACTGACAAAAACGACTGCCTCTCTACTAAATCATGTCCAGCGTGTGTGTGTGTTTTGTAAGCTGATCGTTTCCGGACAGCTATAACCACACAAAGCAATGATGCAAATGTGTAACATTTCACTGCACTCAAAACATCAACCCCACGCTACCTTTTTATCGAATACACCACAACCGATTTCTTGCGATTATTACTGGCATCGCTCCATCATAGCGAATCCTTATACATCGGAGGCAAACCAGCAGCAGCAGCGATGCAAAGGCGTTAGTGCCACCGTGGTCGGCTACCTTTGTGATAAATGTACAAAAGAAAAAAAACCGCATACTTACCTTCCATCATACCCAATATGTAAATCGCTACATTTCTTTCGGTTGGTTGTCGATGAACAAATTAAAACGAAAAACACAGTGCATAAAAGCATCACGTTTTAAATATGGTTGCGCTTCAGCAACCTGCTTTATTTAGTGAATTCTTCATGTGCGCGAGGAGCCTTCCGCTTCCCACACCAAGTCCTCTTCCCAGTTTTTAGCCTACTGCACCATTTCTAGCTCGGACTGGCAGATCTCCAAGTAACCCTCCACCACGCCTTACAGCACACGCAACGGCAGCTGATAAATGATGCACAGCAGTAGCTCGCCGTCCAGCTTTCTCCATCTTCTAAGTAGCGGACGGCGTTCCGCGTACGGCACCATCGTTTTCAGAACATCCCGCGCCGCACGCAGCTTGTCGGAGATTCTTTTTATCTGGGCGTAATCCATTTTTCCTTTGCCCAGAGGCCGGCCTTTGCCCAGCCGCGAGTTGCGTTTGATTTTGCAAAATGTTCCTATCGACGTTTGTAATTGATGTTGGTTGTTTGCTTAACGGTTGGATGTATGTAACAAAGTCTCAACTTTTCCACGTCCATTGATGTCTCGATGAAAATGAAATCTCGATGATACCGTATATACGGATAAGCTAGGGACGCATCGGATATTTTAAGTACTTCCAGAAAATGTTTTCAAAACGTAAGTAACTGTCCGCCGTCTTCCAAGGGTTAGTAGCACTCGAGAGGTTCATGCATGCAGTATTTACATGGCGCATGAACCTTTTGTTCACGCACCCCGTTCAAAATGCAGAGAGTGAGTTCTCTGGCACGCTCGTATGGATCCATTTTCTCGGTTCCCGGGTAAGGCCGAATTCGCTGTCGGAAAGAGCGAGACAACCGACAATGGAGGCTGGAGGCTTGCTACGGTGCATACGCTACCGACGAATTCTCAAGTATAGAACGGACCCAGCACACGGACTACACGGAACGAAACGGACTACTGCACAGGGATTTCAAACACAAGGGATCGTTTATTTCAGAGACCATACAAATAATGAGACCGAGCATTTTTGTCTTATTTAGGATCAAAACGAGCTTGAAAAGGAAAATTTCTCATCAAGCCATACTCTTACATGTTTTGTGACAGTAATTCTATTAAATTCAGTGTCACAAAGATAGTAATCATGCTCCAACTTACTATTCGAACGACCATAAGAAATTACACAACATTTATCGGGCGATAGAACAAGTCCATCGAAATTGCACCAAACAATGAAACAAACGAAATAATCGTGAAGACGCACACAATCAGTTAACGAGGACACTGGCATGAAAATTTTGTTGTCGTCTGCGTATAGAAAATGCAGGGGACTGAGTAGAGACTCCCTTGGGGTACTCAGGATGCGGTGACAAACGATGATCTACTCCGACCTTCTATGAACTCTACTCCAAAACTAATTTTTTTTTCGAGTTTCAAGAGTAAGCCTGCCAATGAGATGGAGTCGAAAGCTGTCTCAATGTCGATATATATTGTGCGCACTTGGCAGCCATACAGTAGTTAGTATAGGTTGATCGTTTTGGCATGAAACTATGCTGATTTATATTCAAAATATCATTTTTCACACGTGGAAGAAAAGACGAACGGACAATAGACTCAAATACTTTAGAAGACGAACACAGTAAAGGTACGCCACGATATTGTGCACATTAAAAACGATCACCTTTTTTGTGGATAGCTTTTTCCATAAGAACGGAAAGGATCCTTTGAGGATTTCTTTAATAATGCGAATGATATGGCATCAGAACAAGAGAAAAGGAAAGCTTGAGTTTGGACTGTGCAGTTAACACAAAATTAACATCGATTGGGATACTGTTCCACGATGTATTGAAGTCCTTCTATTTATTTTTGCAGATTTTTAATACGCCCTTTTGCATTTAATTAATTTTACTTTTCTTGGTCTTTTCCAACAGTTGACGACAGTTGTGAAGGTACATCGCCCACTGGAAGTCGCCATCGGTACAAGCGTAAGTTTTATTTGCATGTCTTAGACGATAATACATCGGAATCCTAAATGTATTGCCATATGTATGGGGAAGGCATTAAGGCACAGCATACAACGGCCGTTCTGGCGTACGCATCAACGCCATCACTCGATCTCAGTATTAATGGTGTATCTACCACAACGCCACTGTCCGTGTTGATGGCCTAAAAAGACTTCACGCGATATGTGACCGCCAGAGCCTGGTTGGTCTAATTTCATCGCTCGTAACTCCCTCTCATCCGTTATCCTTTCACACATATCAGGCCAGAGTTTTGTCCGTGCAGTCCGTTTTTCAAACAGTTCTAGCTATGTCCGGCATGACAGATGTTTTGAGTAGGTAATATGTATTACCCAGGGTTTAGTAGGATTGGTTAGAAGCCCAGCACCCTTGAGCATAACTTAACGACTTCAAAAGAGCCATCAATAATAAGTATTATCAATCCTGCTGTAATCAACATTTGTTAGGCGTTACATATGTACAGTAACCGCAGACAGTCAACCCATGCGGTGTTAAACAATCGTATCGACGCCATACGATCACAAAAACGAGGTAATTGTATATTGAATGCTTTCAACACATACCTGAGGGGTCGGGAGTTAGGGTGTTGACTCCTGTAGCGCCTACTGGCTGTGATTCATCCATAACCCTACGGATAATATTCGCCTGGTCAGCACAAAGCATCTAATGGTTTTTGTTATTTCCTCTCGTCTGTCAGCTTCCGATTTTGCATTGGTTACCGTGCAGCGTGTACAACGGTGGCAGTAGTAATGTGAAAGCTCAACAAAGTCCTTCTGCTCCTGATGCGTGTAACGACAACGTAGTATATGGTTCGGTGCAGTCGAAAAGTAAAAAAGAGCTGCATCAAGAGCGTAAAAAACACCTGTTCGGGCTTATGATGTTGAAGGCGCTGGACGGTATCGGCAACCATCATAGGTAGCAAGAAGAGGAATCCATCATCGGCGAGCGTGGATTGACCGGTTTGTAGTAATCGTTTGTTGTTACATAACCTTTCTACTTGTTCTTCAGCGTTCCTGTGGGGAAGGGGGGACAAAAACGGAATAGAAGAATTATGATGATTGTTGTTGTTAGTTCTCAAACTTTACAAGAAACTTACCAGCCAAAGGCAGTGGGTAGCCATCGTTGATCATCTGTATCGGGGAAAGCAGCAGTAACGTTCGCGGGAACATATCTCCGGGCGGCAAAACCAAGTCACTATAGCTCGGAAACGGAACTGTTGGTCCGATGTTGCGAAAGATACTTTTCCGCACCAACATATGATCTTTGCACATGCGCATGGCCACCTCCAGTGAACCATACTCAGCACCCAGTACATTTTTATGGCAGTCGCTTAACGGCACGCAAGCGACCTCTTCCAGTATCTTCAACGACGGACACACGGACACTGTAGTGTCAGCTCGGGTCCAAATACGTGTTCCAAGCAGTTGGGCATATGCTCCTGGTAGGCAATTAAATCTTCGCAAGAGAATCCGTCCACAATCTGCACGGTCGTGTGCGTGAGTTTAATGTTCTTGTCGATCGATACCCA
This sequence comes from Anopheles maculipalpis, assembly GCF_943734695.1. Classification (NCBI taxonomy): domain Eukaryota; kingdom Metazoa; phylum Arthropoda; class Insecta; order Diptera; family Culicidae; genus Anopheles; species Anopheles maculipalpis. The sequence goes on along the minus strand of NC_064870.1, from coordinate 10,547,686 downwards.
GCGTGGTGTGACGGGTGAATCGATGCGCAGAAACGTGTGCATTAGCAGTGCCTGGATATCGTCTAGCAGAAGCGGAATCCGTTCCTGACTTTGCCGTTTCCGATAGAGCAGTGCCTTCTGCCCGATCGGTTTCAGCATGATGAGCGGTGAGTAGCTCATGCTTTTTCGCTGATCGACCAACGCCTTGCGTGATCGATAACGCCGTATCAAATAGATCACTGACTTTATCGCCAGCAAGTGTGCGACACTCGGCAACTGGTGACAGTATCCCAACACCACCTGCGGCGTTGTTATCGTTGGTCGCCGACGTGTCTCCGTTCACTGCCTTCTGCCGCTTACCATGCACAGCAGCGACTGTTGGTAGCTCGTGTTCGTCGCACTCTTCGCCAATATAGTACGCGGTTCGATTCTTGGCCACTATGTGTCTCAATTGTTGCTGTTCGTTACCATTCACCGGGGTGGTGCGTCCGTTTAAACTGTTTACCACCTGTTGCAGATTGTTGTTGTCCGACTCAGGTTCTTGGGCCAGCGATGATGGATTCTGCTTTTTGCTACCTATGATGGTTGCCGATACCGTCCAGCGCCTTCAACATCATAAGCCCGAACAGGTGTTTTTTACGCTCTTGATGCAGCTCTTTTTTACTTTTCGACTGCACCGAACCATATACTACATTGTCGTTACACGCATCAGGAGCAGAAGGACTTTGTACAGCTTTCACATTACTACTGGCACCGTTGTACACGCTGCACGGTAACCAATGCAAAATCGGAAGCTGACAGACGAGAGGAAATAACAAAGACCATTAGATGCTTTGTGCTGACCAGGCGAATATTATCCGTAGGGTTATGGATGAATCACAGCCAGTAGGTGCTACAGGAGTCAACACCCTAACTCCCGACCCCTCAGGTATGTGTTGAAAGCATTCAATATACAATTACCTCGTTTTTGTGATCGTATGGTGTCGATACGATTGTTAGCCAGAAAACCGTTCCGTATCGTGTGTGCCGATGTTTGGGCGTGTTTGTGTACAATTACACACGAGAAAAAGGTTTTAGCTTACACAGAAATCTCACTGCCCGGACTCTTGTAAGGTTGATATGTAGCGAAAGTAATCACTTATTGTAACCTTATTAAATCGTGTGGTGCGCTGGTATTCTAACGAAGGAAACCAGTTAGCCGTTTTGTCCAAAAAAATAAACATCCTTCCAAGAACGCGCTTTGGCAGTTGACGTTTCATATCGCGGTGGGAAGCTGGCTTGAAACGGCGGGTTGAAGAGTTGAGTTTGGCCAGACAAAGGCTAAATCCGCCACAGAACATTGGTTTCATTTTATATTGTACGTATATAATCGTATAGAATATGTAAAATTTGTATGATTATGTTAATAAAAAATGCACCTCAACGTGTGAAAAATGTTTTTTTACGTTGTGTTTATTTTTACTTAACAATTTCATGCAAGCTTTTTTTTTGTTGCGATTGTTAATAAAGTGAAACCTTAAATGAACCGGATAAAGTGAAACCGGCAACCGGTAGTCGTTCTAACCACAGGATTTCCTTCAGGCATGTGCTTTTCTTCTCTAACGAATCTTAACGCTTCCTACGTGTACGTGTGCGTGTGTGTGTGAGCGCTCGCACAATGCAGAAAAGCCCAAGGGGTTGTAAAGCGGGACACATTTTGAGTGGCCACCATACACACATCCATGCCAAGGGGTTGCACACACGACCCAAGTGTTCTTGCTCTTTCGGTCCTTCCTATTCCGGTTGCGTGTGACCGGGAAAATGCGAATTTGTTTCGATTAGTTCGCGAACGAACTAATTCCCCACTCACTCTCTCGGAAATGAATGAGGTTTGGGCAATGTTCATGCACAATCTAAAATTACAAAATGCATGAATGCATGAATGCATGAACGTGTGAACCCTCAAAGTATAGCCAGCATGCAGGACATGTACGTCTTAGGTTTTAGCAACATTTCGGATTAAAACATTAACAACAATCCAACACAACCTTCCCGCGGATCGTGGGTACTACGAGTACCTTTATTAACTACGGTTTCGATGCTGTTCCGTCATTCTTTTTTTGTAATGTACGATAGTAGCTGCAATCCAAATGGCAAGCTGGAATGAAAACGAAATGAATGTTAAAAATGCTGCCTATAATTTGTAAATCAATTATATCCAGACAACTTACCTTAATCCTTCTCACTATCTGTCGACTGCCCAGTAGTATCTTTACCAGCATCTTATTTTTCTGCTGCGGAACTATCTGCCAAACCATCATCGGACGATGCATCTGAAAATGCATCGTATGGAATCTCACTGGATTCTTCCGATTTCGATTCCGAATCTACGGTAGCTTCCAATCTAGTTAGCAAAAGCAACACAATTTTTTGTGCATTCTGCACAAGATTCAACAAAGCCTGCGCTTGGTATTTTAATCTTTTGTTTATTTCTTTTTGCTCATCCATCCTTGCCTTCCTTTTACTTATTCCAACTTGTTCGCGACCGTCCAACTCTTCCAAGCCGTATTTGATAACTGAACTAGATTTAGGAGCTGTTTCCTGCACGATACAAAATTGCTTCTGTACTCACAATATATAGATGCCGTAGCAACTAACCTCATGTCTTTATTTCCTGTGCGATCAAGGTGTATACATTATAGGTCTATACATCTATAATGTATATACCTTGCTGTGCGATGAAGATGATGACTTTTTCTTTTGTAGAATATAGAACACACAATAGAAGAAAAAGAAGAAGAAGAAGAAGAAGAGGAGGACAATGGATTACTTTCGACTGTAAAGAGTTCCAAAATAATCTGATTTATTTTAACCTTCTTCAGTTGACTTGTTTTTACAATATTCTAGCTATTTCATTAACCCGTCCGGAAATAATTATTCCATCACAAAAAAATAATACAATCATTTGACAGTTGCTGTCTGTATGCTTCAAGCCCAACGATGGAAGGATATGGGTTGCTTGATGCCGTACTTGTCGAGCTTTTTTATTTTCTTTCCAAAATATGCAGAGAAAAATTACTTTCTTCATTTTTTTTTAATACTGACAAAAACGACTGCCTCTCTACTAAATCATGTCCAGCGTGTGTGTGTGTGTTTTGTAAGCTGATCGTTTCCGGACAGCTATAACCACACAAAGCAATGATGCAAATGTGTAACATTTCACTGCACTCAAAACATCAACCCCACGCTACCTTTTTATCGAATACACCACAACCGATTTCTTGCGATTATTACTGGCATCGCTGCATCATGGCGAATCCTTATACATCGGAGGCAAACCAGCAGCAGCAGCAGCGATGGAAAGGCGTTAGTGCCACCGTGGTCGGCTACCTTTGTGATAAATGTACAAAAGAAAAAAAAACCGCATACTTACCTTCCATCGTACCCAATATCTAAATCGCTACATTTCTTTCGGTTGGTTGTCGATGAACAAATTAAAACACAAAACACAGTGCACAAAAGCACCACATTCTAAATATGGTTGCGCTTCAGCAACCTGCTTTATTCAGCCAATTCTTCATGTGCGCGAGGAGCCTTCCGTATCCTACTCCAAGTCCACTTCCCATTCCAAGTCCTCTTCCCATTCCAAGTCTTTATCCCACTGCACAATTTCTAGCTCGGCCTGGCAGATCTCCAAGAATCCCTCCACCACGCCTTCCAGCACACGCAACGGCAACTGATGAATGACGCGCATCAGGAACTCGCGGTCCAGCTTTCTCCATCTTCTAAGTAGCGGGCGGCGATCCGCGTACGGCACCATCGTTCTTAGCACCTGCCGGGCCGCACGGAGCTTGTCGGAGATTCTTTTTATCTGAGCGGTATACATTTTTCCTTTGCCCAGAGGCCGGCTACTCAGCTGCGAGTTGCGTTTGATTTTGCAAAATGTTCCTATCGAAGGGATATGGTGTCCTCGGTTGCTTTTTCGCTGTTCGCTAAGTTGAATTAAAGTGAAACCAGAGCTGTGCTGGCGATTATCACTTCGTTGATGTCATGAATGTCAAATACGTTCGTAAATGATTTCGCTGCTGTCATTTTCTAACTAGTGGAAAATTTTTTTTCGTCTCTCGCGGTTACATTTGTAATTGATGTTGGTTGTTTGCTTAACGGTTGGATATATGTAACAAAGCCTCAACTTTTCCACGTTCATTGCTGTCAAAAAAAAAAAATCTCGATGATACCGTAAAATCTAGGGACGCATCGGACATTTTAAGTACTTCGAGAAAATATTTTCAAAACGTAAGTAACTGTCCGCCGTCTTCCAAGGGTTAGTAGCACTCGAGAGGTTCATGCATGCAGTATTTACATGGCACATGAACCTTTTGTTCACGCACCCCGTTCAAAATGCAGAGAGTGAGTTCTCTGGCACGCTCGTATGGATCCATTTTCTCGGTTACCGGGTAAGGCCGAATTCGCTGTCGGAAAGAGCGAGACAACCGACAATCATTTCCGTGCGGTGAGTGTTTTTTTTGCGCGCCGGAGGTTCGCTACGGTGCACGATGCTGTACCATCACTCAGACCGTTGTAATACCATTTCGTGCAAGGTACGGTTACCGTGTGTAAACGTCTCGCTCAGCCCAGGGTAACGTACGGCGTCGATGGTGTGGATTTGGTGATGTTCCTGGTGGACGGTTCGTGAAACCAGCGACACAACGCGGCCACTACGGGCGTGCGTAACGGTAGCGGCGGAACTTCTGGCAACCGACGGTGCCGAACCGTTCAGTGGAAACCATTTATGTGTGCCCGTCGTCGGTTCGCGACAGGTTGCGAGAAGCAGGCGTGTGTGTCTGTGCGCGGGTGGTTTTAAGAAGTATTTACTCTCCACCGAAAGTTGCAAAAATAAAAAAATAAAAAACCGTGCACCGTGGCACACGAGTTAGGAGAAAAATAACGGGTGGCTGTAAAGAGTAAAATCGTAAGTATCAAATGTGGAACTGTGGTGTGGCCTGCATCGTTGTGATCGGGAATAGCGCTTTCGCTTCCGCCCATTGCTTGCCGATGTTTTCTTCACCGATGAACGCCTTTATATCCGCTCACGCTAAAAAAAAATATCCACGCTTCCCTCGCTCCGCGCCCAGCCGAATGCACTTTGGCGGTACACCTAATGCTTTGCGTTTTTCCCTCCCTGAAAAAAAAAAAACAAGAAAGGGCAAAAGAAAAGCGATTTGAGACCACACCGAGACGCGTTGTTTTTGTTGTGTAGCAACTTTTGGGCCACCGAACAACAAGACGAAGAAAACGCTACACATTACCGCGCATGCATGTTGGGGGAGGTAGTGTTTTGCCGATTCCTATTGTTACCACAATTTCTTTTTTTTCTGCAGCAAAAAAAAAACTGGCACAGAGAGATCCGGCGATTTGCGAATGATTATGTTTCTCTTCTGTTTTTTTGGTTACGGGAAGCAAGTGCGTGCGCGTGTGTGTGTGCGTCGATCGATGGTTTCTGTTTTTGGGCAGGTCCAAATTTCTTTTCCCATGTTGCACGCGCGCGCGTGTGTGTGTGTGTGGTTGTCGAATTTTCCTTCACCATTCCAATAATCATCCACCCGAAAAAGGAAAAACCACCACTTTCCATCGAGCCAAGCGGCCGCCATCGTGTGTTCCATAATTGCTTGCGTTTTGACATTCGCTGTCATTCTGTTTCGCTCGCGCACACGCCTTTTATGTTGTTATGTTGTTTTCGGTCATATCGCTGTGTTGGAGGTCGTCGAATTTGGTGTGGTGTGATGGTGTCAGTGAACCGGCAAGCCGTGGGATTTAACGTATACGGCGGTCCATTTGTGAACGGAAGCGAAAGGTTGAAAAACGACAAGGAAAACCAGTGAAAACTCGTAGCTGTTGTGCGGGGGAAAATCTATACAAAAAATATATACCCACTAGAGCGCGCTTGGTTAGGTTCGGTACGGTTCTGCTCGCTACACAATCGCTTGCATGCTCCCGTATGGATGTAACTGCACGCGTGTGTGCGTGTGTATGCCTCTTACAACACGGGCAGTGACGAATAGTTTGCCCCACATTTTTGCTTCCTGCTAATACAGTACGATATATGTGAACTCATGGTAAAACATTCAATCACCCGGAAACTTGTTTGTACACTCGTTGTGCACCTTGGCAGCCGAAAAAAGGTTATATAAGACGCGTTCTAACTTTGTGCTAGTGCTTGTGCTTGTGTGTGAGAGAGAGAGAGAGGGAACGAGAGAGAGAGAGAAAATATATGCTATTCCTGGATGCTGCTGTAGGAACCGGAATCACGAGCCGATAGCGGTTTTACGCATTTCTATATCACACAACGCAAACGCATACACACACAGCACGCAACCATCAAGAGCAATCAACCACCCAACAAGCAATATTCGAACCTTTCCGATGCCCGTGTGTGTGTGTATGTGTGTGACTTGTCTTATTCTACAACCAAACAAAAACAGCATTGTGACGTCAGTGGTGCAGAGGTGCAGCGGTGTTGTGAGCAGTGGAAACACGAGCAAAAAAAAACGGGAAAATTCTGGTTCTCTCCCTCTTGGCTCTATTTTAATTGTGATAAGTGAAGTGTGGAAATAGACGCAACAACAACAACACAAACACACGCACCAAAAGCTAGATTACTGCAACTCATTTGTGTGTGTGTGTGTGTGTGTGTGTGTGTGTGTGTGTGTGTGTGTGTGTGTGTGTGTGTGTGTGTGTGTGTGTGTGTGTGTGTGTGTGTTCATTTGTATGTGTACCCTTGTGGGTGGGTGGATTTATGCTGTGCGATAGACATGCCTCGTGCGTCTGTTTATTCGTGTAGATCAAGCACTCCAGAACAGATAATCCATTGTTTGAACCGTTTTGAGAATGCGTGCGTGTGTGTATACGTGTGTCACAGAAGAAGAAAAATGTTCGATTTTCCGCGCTGAAAATGGCGCATGTGCATCGTGCGATTTTCCCGCGGTGATTTGCTACTGGCCGGCGAATGTCGAGAGAAAGAGAAATAATGCATAAAACAGAAAGAGAGAGCGCAAGAGAGTGAGAGATAGAGAGAGAGAGAGAGAGAGAGAGAGAGAGAGAGAGAGAGAGAGAGAGAGAGAGAGAGAGAGAGCTGAAAAAGAAATCAGAAATTGAAAATCTGCACAACTTTTTATCATGTTCAGATATGTTTATCATGCTCAAACTATTATAGCTAATGTCGTTTGTGGCCCCCACACAAAGGTCCGGTGGTGGAGGCGATGGTGGCGCCGGTCGTCGCACGACAGGGCCAGGGTTCAAATCCCCATCCGGCACCGTTTCGCCGTAGTTGGGGATAGTCATCTAACTATGTTGGTATCTATCGCAAGTCCAATAAGGCTTTGGGATGACCTTAGAAGGTCGTTAGGTCAAGTAGCGTTTGTACTTTGTGTCAGTACCGTTAATCCATATAATTTTTATTTACAGTTAATTATCACGGTACACTGCCGTATTGTCATTAATCCATATAATATGGAAGGTATGATATGCTGTCGCTAGAGCTAGCCTGTTGTAAACCAGAGCCCTCAGCTTTATTGCCTGGGATTCGAGCTGTCGTTACGAGAATTGTTTTTTTTTATCGTCATGTCTCAAATTTGTCGTCATCAAGTCAAGTTGCGCACGGCGATGAGTCAATTTGTGTGGTACTTTATCCACACGTTAAGGCTTTATATTCAGCAGTTTTTCATTTATTATTAAGTATGGCAGCACGTCGCACGTATAGTCACAGCACGGTTTTTTCTTTGCTCTATTTTTCTTTTGGACACTTAAAAACCTTTGGGAGGGTTTGTTATTTTGGCCTATCTATGGCCTAAACAGTGTTATAGCTGCAGTCTCTAATCTGTTTTCAACCTTTCAACTAGATCAATCTACCAACAAACAAGTACGATTTCGTGGATCATTTCCTAATCTGGGGATAATCTGATCCAAGAAGCATCAAAAGCTGTTGAGCAAAATCAAGTATCTCTGATTACTTCATCAATCAGAAACTAACATCCAGGGCTTAGGACTTGATGACTCAGGATCTGGCCAACCAACAGTCTTGTACGAATGTAAAATGTACCAGAAGCTGCTGGGGGATACCAAGCACCTCTGGCGACTTCGTCTTTCAGCATCTTGCGCCCAGCGGCTAGAATCTTGGTAACAAATATTGAAACAAGCCCAGATGGGCTAATAGATGTCAAGATTCGGTCAAACAACAAGCTTTTAAAACGCTCCAGAGAGAACCAGCTATCTCTGATGATCGTTTAGCAACTATCTTCCAAGGTTTCAGCACTTGTTAACAAACTCCTGGATATTAGTCTATCCACACGTCAAAAATGGTATCGAGTCATACCCTGAGCCCCGGCTATTGGCGACTCGATTTTTGGAACATGCTCAGAAAGACTAATAAATGTCCGGATTCGGTTAGTCAACAATTTTAAATCAGAGTAAAACGACCCAGAAACTGTTGAGAGGGCCAACTACCTCTGATGATCGTTTAGCAACTATCGTCCAAGGTTTACTGCTTGCTAAGCCCTGTGAGAAGCTGTTGACAGTATCCAAGTCGCTCTAATGGTTTCATCGTTTAGCAACTTAGCAAAAGCAAACTACCAAAGCGCTTCAATTACCCTCAATAAGGCGCTTAAGGCGCTTAAGGCGCTGGTGAAAAACGGAAATCCAACAGACGGAGGCGTTGTTTTTTTTTTTTTTTTGAAACCACTGCTAACGATCCTCGGCACCGTCCAGCAGATTTTAATCAGGTTGTAGTTGACGCCGTTACTCCTGAAATTCTCACCATGTTTCTCACTAAAACTGCCTAGCTCTATCACGACCGAGCACGACCAGAGCCTTCATTTCCTCGAAAAACCTGCCACATCGGTTTGATCCGGAGAACTATTTTCTATTTAAAGTACACTCGAAAAGCTACGTTAAAGCTTCCCCCACAGCATGAAGCAATAAACAAACATTGCTACAATGAAGTGAGGGAACGTATAATAGTAAACTTGATGTTGGACGCTACACGCGTTCCCAACGTGATGATGATAATCGAGAATTTGAACGACGCTGTAACGCGACTTTGACACTCACTGCGTTACAGCGTTCTGCGGGCATCACAGTCACATGATTGGCAGTGGTGATGTCTATCTACGTTCTTGTTGACGGCTAGAGACGTGGAAGAATTTCGGAAGCAATGGAATGCCAAACAGTGCCCGATGTCCATACACCACACCCACCGATAAAATGCAAAAATCTACTCAAGCCAGGCATGCATGCACGCGGTGCGGATGTGTCTGTATTGGTAATTAGCTGGCTGCAACTCGCTTCCACAAGGTCACGCTAACCGGTGGCAATGCGTGGGAAGGGTCTGTTGCTAGAGGTGGTAATAATTAACGTATTAATTAGCTCTGCGGCACTATGTATGCGGGCAGCATTACGTGTGTTTGAACTTGTATAAAAAGCGTTCGTAGTTTTTTCCTGGCTGTAACTCTGATTTGTAGTCACTGGAGATTATATTTTTCCTCTTTGCTTGTTTCAGGACTGACCGAGATGCCTCCTCATATCGGATGGCCGTCCCGATGCCACATACTATCAGGAGCTACATGTTGCTAACCGCTCAATGTTCATTTCGGGCGTGAAGAGAAGAGGGAATAAAAAACGCGTCGCTTCTTGCTGGTGCTGTATGCCCGCGTTCTCCTTGCGTGAGTGGATGTCATGTGTCTGATAGCGTCTGAGATCGTGCAGCACCACTCGAGACGAGATGATTGTTTCCCGGGTGCGAGCGTTTATATGGTGGCTGTAAAAAAAAAAAACGAGCGCGCGATGCGATAAGGTTAGGCGACGAACCCAACCCCACAACGCACGTGGACTGGAAGAGGAGCGGACCGTGTGGAGCAGGAATGTGCCGATAGCCATTCTCGATAAGCAGGGTTGACAGATTGGGTGCATCTTTAGCCTTCTGGCCGATCTTCGGTTTCGGTGCTGGCAATTGTGTGTATCGACAATCAATCCCGATTGGATCCCCTTTGGAACGGGTCGAGTTTGATTGTGCAAACGATACTGTACACATCACTGGAGCCCTTACCTTATGAAATCGATTTATTGTACGCAACAACGGGAGTACGTGCACCCATATATCGGTCTCGGCACAGTGCAGGCAATTGAGAGCTACACAGTTCAAACGTTCCCAGCACTTTCTCTGTCGCCCTACCCGCTTGCGCTTGCTATCATGGATGGAGGGAAACGATTAATCACGATTTCGACAAACTGCTCAGGTCACAAGACGAGTCATGAAAGCGAACCCCGCGTATGAACGTTTGCAGGCAGCTAGGATGACTCAAACGCTCCGTGTCAGCAGATCAAACTGTAAAGTACGGGAACGGCCCGTTTTCTTTTTTTTTTCTTCGATGATTAGATTTCAGCGGGAAAAGAGCAAAAGTAGCGAAAGCAGCAATATAACTCCTGATAACGTATGTCCGGAAGCGTGCGAGCGTAACGGCACACTAAAGCCGTTTGAGGAGGTAGTATCAGCTAGGCAGATGAATCACTTTTTTGTGCAGACGATGCACGATGAGTAATTAAGGGGGAGTTTTTTTTTAACCGGCGGCGCTTTCAATCAATGTCGATTATTTCTATTTGTGCGGAAATCGAACACTAGCCAAACAAGCTGGAGAGATTGTGGACATTTTAAAATGACCAGGTCTACGAGAGTTCTGTTGAAGAAATCTCGCCTTTAATGTTTGTTGCAAGTTTAGTATATTGGTACGAGAATTGGCGAGAAACTGGAGGAATCATTTTTTTGTTCCTTCAAACGCGCCGTCGGACATTTCCCTTGAAGTGATGATCGAATACTGGAGTGAGAGATAGTACGATTAGTGAAATAATTATAACTCATGACTAGTCGAGTCATGCTTCCAACGCAAGGGGCAAAAAAAAACAAACCAAAAAAAGTAATTTTAAGAGATTACAACCATGGTTTTGATTGTTGGGGTCGTACCATGTGCTGCAGCGCATGACATCACTTATTACAGCCATACTGCATGACTCTTGCTTTACCACACAAAGCATTCGAATACCCCCATCTAGCACTTTGATAACTTCGAACAGCCAGCCATTGTATTGTCTGCGGTATCACTTCCGAATTTATCAACTGTCCACCATAGCCAAAACGCGTCTCGGTTAGCTTTGCGCCAATCCAAAACCTCAATATATGTATCTATGCCCAGATGATCATCGGTACTTATCGGCAAGTGGAGCGGCTTATCTGTAACCATCCTCTCGCGTTAGACCCATACACTGCCACCGTACCGAGGCACACACCGATGGTGGTACCAGGGCCTGTGAGCGACTGTGTGTAGTGAAGCGTGCTTCAGTTCGGTACGGGCTTGTTGTGAATACGGCAGTGTTGTTGATGTTCAACTTTATCAACAAGAATGTGCCGACAGTTTCCATTAGTAGCAGGATCCGGATAAGAAGATTCACCGTGTTTGATGTTACTTGCACCTACCCGTGGGTGGTAACAGGAAGGGATTAGGTAAAAGGATTACTGTTCACCCGCTTGCCGCTCATCTCTCTATCTCCTGCCCGGTGATCATGTGTCGAAGGAGATGTCGATGTATTTTGTTTTCATACTAAAACGTGCCTGATGTACAAAGTCTAAATATCGTTTCTAACAGACACCCCGGTGTATGACGGCACAGTGTGCCGGTGTCATCCAGTCAAGGGCGAAATGATTTTACGTATAGCGTTGGTGGAAATACGAGTCTTGGAATGAAGGGGGTATGCGCACGATTGTTGTTAATTAATAGGTATTGCTGTAGTACGATTTCCACAACGGCTCACCTAAGTCGAAAGAAGACGAGTGTAATTGATAAGGGTTAATCGTGCGGAAATGGGGGGTTTCACTCGTTTGTCCGCATAAGGTTTTGACGCGTGGTATTGCCGTGCATACAGGTTGGTATCCGTAGAGCTGTTGGGTAACTCACGACTGCGTAACACGCCCGTTCTGAGTTCTATTCTCAACCAAACGCAGCGAGAGCCATCGAGTGTTGTGTTGTCTCCCCCTAATGCCACAGCTCCTCATTTCGTAAACACCCTCAACGTGTTTTTGTGGAGGCTTTTCTGTTGTTTGGTGTATGTATAGTTTTGCTAATCGAATGTTAAAATATGTCATCTTGATATGTGATGCTCTGTGGGCTATGGGCCCGTGTGCGCTATGGGGCTTGTGTTATCGGTTCCCTCTCGTTGAATAGAGAATAAATACCGTCATAACCTTATCCTACCCGCAGTTAAGCTTCTTTTTATTCGGCAGCACAGCTCAGGTGAGGCAGACTACTTACCCTACTGCCTAGCCATCGTCAACTGCATGCATTTACGATTGCATAACCGATAATGCGTGTGGTGCTTGTCGCTCTTAGTAAAAACAATAATAAATATTGAATAGCGTAACAGCGAGCTAAAGGAGGATGAGAGTCACATGCCACCACGGTCTTTCGCTTTGGACGCCAAAGGTTTAGCAGATTGTTCAAGTGAGAGCCCCATACACCCAGTATTACGTTCACTCGACCAATCTCAAAGATGAACTTTTGCTCTACCGCGCCCTACCTGGACTCGTCTTGTGGAGTTCATGATGTCTGTTGCTTGTTGGTCTATATTTCCGTATAGGACATTTAAACATTTCTTTACATTCCATCACCTCCAAGTGATGGTCCGCGCAGCTAGTCATTACTGCTCTTGTTCGGATCGAGCTTCGAGGTATTGATTACACAATCTTATGTTTACTGTTTATCTGCGTTACCAGTTAATGTACCCACCCCTTTTCGGTGGATGCCCGCTTTCGGAATAGTAGCTACTCTACTTTGCGAGAAAGGAATTATCTTATCTAATGCAGCATTTTGCTGTCTACTTTTTTTGCGATATAGATATTGTGAGTTCATTAGGACTCTGGAGCCGGTCAGTAGAGACGATGTACTAAGCTTCGAATTGGTGTAGGTTCAGGCTGAGAATCGTCTCCAAACCTTCCTGATATGGTACAACATTAGAATTGTAGCGAATTGTGTGTGTGTGCAGATTTCAGGGAGGGAGTACAATAGTTTCTCAACTAGATTTGTCGTTTAAGGTCTTTCAATGCTAATAACAATTGAGAATGCTGCACCCACTGGATACTTCTGTACCTATTGCTTATCCTATATATACTTAAAAACATTAATTTTTTCTTCTCTATTTTTGTCCGTCAGGCATTACATCACACCTTCCCCGTACATCTTCGCCCGGACATACCTTGAAGCAAGACGGCATACATCAAAGCGTCTCACAATACACCCGACCCGCAAACGATGCAACCGAACCGAACGTAACGAAACGTGTCCTGCTTGCTTGATGTCCAACGCACATCGGCGAAGGATACCGACATATCGACTTTGCGTAGATACGCCGTAGGAAAGAAAACAAGAGCAACGTGTCATCACTGCCAGAGTAACAGAGCTGCTGTACCGCTTGGTGTTACAATCCGTCACACTACTAACAGTTGGTTGTCTGCGTTGTGTGTGTGTCCCATATTACGCCCCATATAATCGTCGGTGCGTGTCGTATCTAAACACTCACCCCCCTCCGCCACGCCGCGTAACGCCGAACGAACGAAGCGATGCTAAACTCCACCTCCAAGCACGTCCTGCACTGTGCGCTACTGTTCGGATTGCTGTTCGCGTTCGAAATCTTCTGCGGAGGCATCAAGGTAAAGGAAAGCTCGTTCGTCGTTATCGACCCGTGGGCCGAGTATGGCACGCTGGTAACGATCGTCCTGTACTTGCTACGGCTGCTCACCTTCCTGACGCTGCCGCAGGTACTGTTCAACTTTTTCGGGCTGGTCATCTACAATGCCTTCCCGGAGAAGGTGATCCTGAAGGGTTCGCCGCTGCTCGCACCGTTCATCTGCATACGGATTGTGACGCGCGGCGACTACGCGGAGCTGGTGAAAACGAACGTGCTGCGCAACATGAACACGTGTCTCGACACGGGGCTGGAGAACTTTTTGATCGAGGTCGTCACGGACAAACCGATCGGGCTGCCGAAGCATCGGCGGACGCGCGAAATTGTCGTGCCGAAGGAGTACAAAACGAAGTCGGGTGCGATGTTTAAGGCGCGCGCGCTACAGTACTGTCTGGAGGAAACGGTAAACGTGCTGAACAACACCGACTGGGTGGTACATCTGGACGAGGAAACGCTGCTGACGGAGAACAGTGTGCGTGGCATCATAAACTTCGTGCTGGACGGGAAGCATCCGTTCGGGCAGGGGTTGATAACGTACGCGAACGAGAATGTGGTAAACTGGCTGACGACACTGGCGGACAGTTTCCGCGTGTCGGACGATATGGGCAAGCTGCGGTTGCAGTTCAAAATGTTCCACAAACCGTACTTCAGCTGGAAGGGTAGCTACGTGGTAACGCAGGTAAGTTGGGTTTTTTGGTAGAGCCAGTGGGCAGCGTGAGGCCTGAACCTTCGCAAGGGATCCGAGCATGTCAATGCACTACCATTTCCGCTTAGGGCCTCAGAACCGCTTCTAATTCCGCCTCTGGTTCGAGCACCATCAATCGGGAGCATTAATAGGTAACGTTTATTCCCCTTTGCAGGTCCACGCAGAAAAAGCGGTCTCGTTCGATAACGGTATCGACGGTTCGGTGGCGGAAGATTGCTTCTTCGCGATGCGTGCCTACGCCCAGGGCTACACATTCAACTTCATCGAGGGCGAGATGTACGAAAAGTCACCGTTCACGCTCACCGATTTTCTGCAGCAGCGCAAACGTTGGCTGCAGGGCATACTGCTAGTGGTACGGTCCGGCTCGATACCGGCCCGCAACAAGATACTGCTCGGCATCAGTCTCTGCTCATGGATCACGATGCCACTGTCCACGTCGAACATGATCTTTGCCGCGCTCTATCCGATACCCTGCCCGAATCTGATCGATTTCGTGTGCGCGTTCATTGCCGGGTTTAACATCTACATGTACGTGTTCGGTGTGATCAAATCGTTCTCGCTGTATCGGTTTGGGCTGGTAAAGTTTCTCGCGTGCGTACTGGGCGCCCTGTGCACCATCCCGATCAACGTGGTCATCGAGAATGTGGCGGTCATTTGGGGACTGGTCGGGAAGAAGAACAAGTTCTACGTGGTGCAGAAGGATGTGCGAGCGCTCGTCACTGTTTAGAGAAGGCAACAGTGAAAAAAAAACAAAAACCAAAAGCGAGTGTTTTTTGCACGCCGTTTGTCTCGGATCTCGGACACCTGCGGGGTGGTTATTAGATTATAGGTGTAGCTTTTAAGACACCTTCTCTTTGCTGTAACTTTCCCTCACCAATTATCCCGTCATTTTTTTTTGTCACATTTTAGGCCCAATTATTGTTTTAGACTATTCACTATTCCAAACCCCGTAGTAAATATGGGATGTTTTTGCTTTTGTGGCAAGGCTCTAGCTCTCATAATTGTGTTGCGGTAGGTACCGCGAACGCATTAGTAAGAACATCACAACCACAGCCTTTCGAGACTTGAGATTTTTCGCACACACTCAAAGATACATTTCGACTTCACTAGGGGGCCAGCCCAGAGAGGGGGTTTTGATGTGCGGGAAGCCCAATATAAATGACCAACCAAACCCGGTTGAAATGCGGTACTAGTTGTGTAACAAACGTTTGCGGAAAATCATCCTCCTCGTCAGGAAACGATCCTTGCCATCGCGCATCATCGTTTAGTAGCGTGTGCGGAAACGTCACTATAGAGCGTGGAGGATGTGTCGGTATGTGCTAGTCTAAAATAGCGTTAGTAGCGAACAATACTATCTAACTAAGTGCGCGCGTAAGCCGTCTCATGCGCTCGGAGAGACATCCCGATCAGCGTGCATATCGTACAGGTACAATTTAGACTACGCCAGGATAGCTTAAGGCGCCGCCAGGACATACACACAAAATTCCTTGTAAAACCTTGTTTTGGAGTGGATATAAAAAGAGGGCGAGAAAAGCTGCTAGCCTATGGTATTGCGCCGATGTTCAGTAACATCTACAACACACATCACCATTGCTTTTGCCAGGATACGCGTTCTGGCAAATGATTTCGAATCAATCATGCTACGACTACCTCGTCTGTTATGTTTGTTTTTGCTCCCCTCCCTATGCGCGAAAGGAACAAGATGTATTTGAATGATATTAATGTGAACATACGCACACACACACACACAAACACATACAGACACACGTATGCTTTTCCTTTTTCTCGCGGCTCCCATGTACCGGGGGCAGCTGTGTGTATAGAAGAACGTTATAGTTTGTTCAATTTAGTGATGATTGTGCTCTACTTATTATCTAGTCTATTTCCTTTAAAGCCTACAACCAACCAGAAGAAACCCAGCTTTATAATATGCCACGACCCAGCCGTGTATTTGTGTGCGTGTGTGTGTGTGTGTGCGTTTGTGTGCGGCGTATATCGCAAACGATTTTTCCTGACCAAGGAAAAACTAAAGCAGGAAATGGATGGCATGTGGCAGAGGACCAATAACGATTCCTCCATTATCTTTTTTTTTTCGCCCAATTAATTATTTAGTTGTACTATGAGAGCCGCCTGTTGATGTTGCGGAACGAACCACGCGTTTCGTGCACGACTTGCACGACAGTTTTAGTTGTTAGTAGAAGTAAAAGAAGACAAGCGAACGATTGTGACAGAGAAGAAGGATAGAAACTCACACAGGCTTTGGGAAAAGGTCGCATACCAAACAGATATATATATATATATATATATATATATATATATATATATATATATATATATATATATATATATATATATATATATATATATATATATATATATATATATATATATATATATATATATATATATATATATATGTATTTTTATATATAACTCGATCGTGAATCATTCGCTCTGGTCTGTTTTTCGTTCCTTTTCTTTTAAAAAATCCAACGTACCCGCTACATCCCAAAACAACTTTATTGTGCGACGTAAGAAAAACGAACACCTCTTGACTATATGTAAAAAAAGAGCAAGTTAGTTGTTATGATTTCATATTAATTATGCAGGGGAAGTTGCGTTTGTATAGGTAAAGTTGCGTTTGTATGGGCTGCGAGATGCACCAAGCTTTTTTTGTTTTTCAAACAAACGTACCCAAAAGGAATGGCTGGCAGGTCCAGATGGTCACTATTCCCTGTATTGGCTTTATAATATTTGTATTTATATCAGTCAAGACAAGCGTGTGCGCACGCTGAAAACAAATCTCGGGTTGATTTGTTCAGCGGATCGTATAAATCCGCTGACATAATTTAGTCCTTACAATGTACACCCTCGATAGTTAAGTTCTGTGTTGCCAAGGACTTCAAACGGACCCCGGGGTTCAAATCCCCTCCTTACTGAGGACTGACTACCCAACGTGGTATTCAGCAAGTCTAGCAAGCCATTGAGTGGCCGGCGTGATCCTTAGTAGGTCGTTAAGCCCAGCAGAAGTTGTTAGGAGACAGCCCAGATGTGTTTGGGCATCATCTTACACCTCTTAGAACCTTATTACAACACAAAGCTCGATTAAATATAAAAGCAAACAACAAATTTAAAATATTTCTCGAAAAGGCTCTTCACCATATATTTTATTGGTGCACATAGACAGAGACACACACACACACACACTTCCTCATCCTTCCTGTCAAGCTAGGCTGTCAGGGTCATGATATGGATGTTTGATTTTGTTTTGCAATTCCTAAACCGAATCTCTCGGTTCGCGCTGCGCCGCGAGCTGAGTTCCGAAGGAAATTCATCCAACTTTAAACAGGATATTAGTTTGTACCCTTTTTCCGTTGCTGGTTACTACCAACACACTCACACACACCTACATACACCCATACACACGCAATCCAAAAGCAAGAAAAGATGTATATTAAGTTTAAGCATCGAATACGTGACGTTCGGGAATTGGGGAATTTCTCAACTGCGTTTGCCAGTATATGTTATTCAAGCGCTTAGTAGCGGGGGGGGGGGGGGGGGGGCTGTGTGTGCGTGTTTGTAAGTTGTTCTTCTTCATTATTTAGATAAGCATAAAACAATTATGTATATTTTATTTAAGTAGCACTATACACGTGTATGTAGGCATCGGTTTTATTGTGTATCCCAAAATATCAGTGATCAGGGAATCAGGTTTTGTGTTGGATTGGCACGACACTTTGTTATTGAATGTTTAACTATGGTTTCAAAACTAGGAACCTACTATAAGGAAAGAAGGAGAGAGAGAGCGAGATGGTTAACAACACGTCACTGGTTAAAGTCGCCCAGCGATCAATATGGAGACTACTAAGGATGTAAAGGCCACTTTTGTATAGCTTAAAACGTATTCTGCTAAACACAGTCAGCTTTGTTTTACCCCTCTTTTGACTTAAATTTCACTTGTTACCTTTTAGTTGATCGATCGCTCAAGTATTCGGTGCATATAATTGTAGTGGCGACAGCGGCGCCGGTTTTCAAACGGCAGGACCAGGGTTCAAATCCCATCTGGACCGTCCCACCATAGCGAGGACTGACTATCCAACTATGTGATATCGGGAAGTCTAGTAAACCATTTCGATGGCTGGCGTGACCTTAATGGTTGTTAAGCCAAGAACAAGAAGAAGAAGAATAGTGTCAAAGATTCATCTTTAATTGAAAACCAACTTCAGTATCATACTACCGATTTGGGGTTTTATTTATGTCGTTTCAAAGCATGGATAGCTTAGGTTTTAGTATCGATTCCTTCGAGGAAATTATAGATTTAGAACTTTTTTTTTTTTCAATGCGTGGGTGCTAATTTGGTAGGAGAAAACTGTCATCATATAAGACATTGTGTTTTGCTTTCACAACGCATCACACACACACACACTCAAGACGGCTACATCAGCAAAATCCGTTTCACCTATTTATTAGTCACGCAGTCAGTTGGACAGTCTGGCCGCTCTCGAAGAAAAAAAGAAGAACGATTAACTGAACGATATTAAAATGCGTTTTCTGTTTTGTTATTGCATTTGTTTTCTACTACCATCTCTTAGTGAGAAAAGCTACCAAATTTCGGAAACAAAACAAAAGCAAAAATGAACAACTAGAAGAGATTAAAAAAGAAAAATTGCAAGCAAACATTAGTAATGTTAAGAAAAAAACGCGGGACTCAAGCATATAGAGTTGGACAAGAAACAAATTATAGTATACACAAAATCACAGTAAAGCAAGCAAACAAAAAAAAAAACATAACAAAATGTGTTCAGCCTTACACAGGTGGAAGGTCTTCTGCATCTTCTTCTGGTGGGTTTCTGGGGACAGCCAGACTCGTGGGCGTAGGTTTGTTTTTCTTTTTTGTTTGTTTATTTTGTTTAAGGATGCAGCGTAGCAGTGTTGCGTAAATTCTAAAGCAAAAAAGTAAACAGCCATGCTCGCAGAATCCCGTGCGACACGGGCATGGCTCGGAAAAACGATGAAAAAGATGAATAGAAAAGGAAGAATCGATACAAATGCTTGATCAAAAACGAAAGAATTCACGAATAATCAATAAAGAACAGTAAAACACTCTTAATGTATGACTTTGTGCTATTGTGTGTGTAGGTGGTCTCGAATAGTTTATTAAAATAATTTCCGTTCAGTTGGGTTGTGGTTTCCTTGCAGAAACTTTGGGTATTTCGATGTAGTTCTGCCGTGCTTGAAGTATAATTTAAATTTAACAATTACGCCCAAAAGTATGCATGCGTAGTAACCCAATTGATACTCTAAATAGTCTACATTCGGGCGCTTTACAAAATTACACTGCACGGTTGCAACGGCAGGGTTGTAAAATTGTTGTTCTAATTAATCATTTATCCACTTTCACCAGGATATCGATTTTAGAGCATTTTTATCGACTTTAGATATTTACTGGTTAGTATTGCTGATCTGCTTTGCTTTGTCCTCTAAAACAAGCAGTCGTTAAGGTAAATTATAAATCAATTCTGAAAATCAAGACTGTATGGGGCGGTCAGGTGGAAATGGCAACAATGGCGCCGGTCTCCGGATCGCTTCCCTGCAGTAAGGACAGACTATCCAACAACTGGTATCAGCATGTCTAGAGAGCAATTCGATTCAAATGATGAACTCTTCAAGCGAAGAAGCTTACGGCTGTTGGAAGCTGCAATAATCGTCCGTTTGATATTTCTTGTCTGGAAAATATGTTTGTATCTAGTTATTTCATCCTGTTTTGTACAGAACATCCATTGCCTTCTTGGGATAGGTTCTTAGGCCTTTAGTTGTCATTTCTGTCTACGTTTGCCTAATTTTGTTTATCAGTAGAGAGGGTTCTGCGTGATTTTGCCATCAAGTATATCGCATATTAGATCGGTAGATTCTTGCTACGAAGTTTAAATTATTACCAAAACTATCCCCAAACACCAAAATCATCTTTCATTCATTTAAACAGGAACGATATACATATTTTGATGTTTTTTTTCTGAACAAATAATCTGAAGTCTAACGGGTGTGTTAAACACGTACAAATACCGTTCTGTGTTCATCGTACTTAAATCGTTCTAAAATACAGTCTTCATCTCAATTACGCGGTTGTTAACATACGAGGATTTGGAGATACACGTATTGTAAAATATCGTTAAAATTTGATGCAAGGATTTTGTGAATTTATTTAAATCGTACATTGTTAGAAAATGAATGAAAAAACAATAAATTTTGAATGTTCATTTATGCATAGAGACTAGGACACCATCATCTCTGGATCGTTGGACAGCACTTAAACCTACTCATCCCTTGTGCTGACCCCCGTCGCTAGTCTTCACACGGTTGGACCGGGGACTAAATCCCATTCGGACCGTAGCTCGTTAGACCTAGCAGAAGAAACTAAGATGTGCACACTACAAAAAATAATGTTTTATATGTTTAGAGCACTGTGGATCCCTGGCCAGGACTCCAAACTATTCATCCCTTGTGATATGCCTTTCTTGAATCCAGAAAAGAATTTTAAATATCCGTTCGAAAAATACCACAGTGTGTTTACTAAATTATTGCAAACAATATCAAATTAAACTTCTTATTTATTTACTGCAAGCACAAAGGATGTAAATCGCTGGTCTTGTTGGGTTCATTCCTATGAGTTTCATAAAACGGGTTAATATTTTACTATAGAAAAAAGTACATAATTCACAAAAATTGCGTTTAAAATTTGTGTTAGTTTCATTCCATTGCATTAGGTAATCAATAGCATTTATAATATACTTGTGCTTACTTTCCTCCTTCACGGAAAAGTAATAAAAGAGCTAACTTTTAAAAATATCATCAAACTTACTCGCAACATGTTTCGCCTACACTGTGCGCTGCAGTATTCATTCGCGCGCTCCCTCTATCTCACTCTCTCGCTCTCTCGTTCGCTCCCGTTACAACGGCGCGGTACGAATGAACACACAACCACCCTTCCCGCACAGCGACCGATTGCGCACGAAGGTCGGTTCGGTCACTGCGTTGTGCTGCGTTCAAACACGGCCCGATTCGCCGAACACGATTCAAAAGCGTACGAGCAACGGAACGGTACGGTAATGCCGGTAAACGTCGCGTAAAGCTTTACCCAAAAAAGTGTGCGCGTGTGCGTGTGTGAGCGCGTGAGTGTGTATCGTTAGTGCTCTCCCCGTACAGTAGGGAAACGTTAAGGTAATGAGCAATGTAAGGGATGCAATCAAAAACCCAAAAAAAAACAAAACAAAGGTGTCCAATTGTCAACAGAAAATTGTGAAAATTTAGCAAACGGTTTCCTTACTCTGTGTGTGTCGGTTGAGGCGATATCAAATTTGACACTTCTAGCGTGCCCTTTTTTTTCGCAATCGCGCGATACACATTCCCATGCGGTGTGTGTTTGTTGGGTGAATTTTGTTGTAGGCTGTTTAACGTTAATGTAATGTGCGAGTGTTTGTGAACGTTAGTATTTGAAAAATATTCAAAAAAAAAACCTGCTTCTTAATAACTCCCACCTGCCATGCCGCGCGCGCGCTTGTATGTGTGTGCATTATTGTGGTCCAAAGATTCTTGCAAATGACGTTTTCTTTGAGCTTTTTCAAGAAGGGAACTGTTGTAATTGAATATCTTGGTTGAGTTTTCTATCTCTTTCCTGCAAAACCCGTATCCTTCCGATTGGTTGAGCGCCCCCGGGGTTAAGGTTCAGAACGGGTGTGGAGCTGCTTTTTAATGAAACCCAATAAAGGAAAACGGCACGAATCGAATCCTTTTCCCATACGTCAACGCAATCTGGGAGAGAGAAGAATAAAAGAAGGGCGCAGGGGACTTTACTTGCGCGTGTTTGTAAAAAAAAAAACGGACGCGTTACAACCGCCTGGACCACGCTATACTCTTCACTCACACATGGATAAACGTGCGCCCCTTTTTTCGCTCCCTCTCGCTTGCTCTCTCTCTCTCTTCTCTCTCTCTCGTTTAGTGCCTTTATATTAAAACAGGTAAAGCTGTTGCTGTGTTCTGTACGCGAGCCCAATAAAGGCGCTTTTTGTTCGTACTCCACCACAGATAGTTCTGGGAGGAGAAGATCCCTGTGGGTTTCTTCTTCTGCTTCCTTTTTTCCTATGTCATATTCCTTGGAAGAAGGGGGAGGCTTACAAAAGCTGCTGTAGAAATTACCTATAAAATGTGATTCATCACCTTCGTATCAAGCATTTTTTTTCCACGAAGAACGGCACCGCGTTCACTGGCAATGTGTAGTACCGGTGTGTATGTGTGCATGAGTAGTCAGCGGATCACTCGTAAAGGGCTGTGTGTTTGTATTAAAAGGGAAAAAAGTAGGCTCAATTTTCGCACACACACACACACACACACACACACACAAAATTGTTGTGCGCAAATTGTTTCACGATCATGTTTTTAAAGCGATATTAACCCCCGGAAACATAAAGAACGCGTTTATTTTGTTTTTCTTGACGCGGTGCGCTTTGTATGCGTGTGTGTGTGTGCTTTAGTCGCGATCATTCTGTCCCGTTCTTACACTCATAGTTAACGGCTGTCGTTTACCTGTACCTTCTCCCCTCTCCCATGTCATGCGATCACCTTAACGCGGTGGCTCTCTCTCTCTCTCTCTCTCTCTCTCTCTCTCTGTGTGCGTGCGTAAGCTGGTCCGGAAGCATTTTCCCTTTAGAAAGATGCGTACGTTAGATAGCTGAGCGTTGCGCGATACAGTACATGTCTGTGTGTGTGTTTGAATAATTGTTCTCCGCTCCGGGCGCAATACGATGTCCTTGCGCGCACACACAAGCCTGCCCCCTACACACTGCGCACCTGTGTAAGAGCAAGATGGCACGAATGTGCTATATATCTCCTTCCCACACACAAACACGTCGGTTGTCCTTTTCCGCTGGAATGAACCTTTTCTTTCCTAACACACGCGTTCTCTCTCTCTCTCTCTCTCTCTCTCTCTCTCTCTCTCTCCCGTTTTTTTGTTTGGTGTGAGCAGAGCGAGCTTCCAAAAACGGCCGTTGTTCTGTAATGAAGTTGCCTTTACACGGTTTGCTCGCCCAAGTTTAATGAGTCAATAAAAGTTTTGTCAATAAAAAAAAAGATAATGGGTGACGTCATTTCGCGCTATAAAAAGGCGCGTTACCTGCATTCAGGTTGTTGATTATGCAAAACCATGCGTTTGCATTTTTGGGTAAAGAATAAGAAGTAGCTGAAGTCTTCTTTGACTCTACAGCTTTACCAGGACCCTTACCAGTATTCGATTCCTTGACCTCAAGAACCTCAAGAAGTCTTGGCCTATTACTATTACTGGCTTTCCTAGACTTGATTTTCCCGGTGCTCTATAATGACAGTTCTGCGAAAGAGAAGCCTGGATTTGATACTCGGACCTCCAGTGCAGTCAATTCTTCTTCCTTGGCTCTACAACCTCTAGAAGTTGTTATTTATATTGTAGTATTACGTCCTGTAAGATGACGTTCCGTGTGAAGTGCCACCATACAGAAGTCTTTCAATTTCCTCAAACAGTCTTGGCCTTTCAGTAATTGCCTCGAAGCAGGATGGCGACAGACCTGCTAAGAAAAAAGGCACGGTCCTTACTGGATTCGATACCCAGTCCTGATGTGTCTTAATTTTCTTTCTTGTCTTGCAGTCTTGTTTTTCTGCTAAATAACTGCAAAAGAACTTGAGAGGATCTGTGCCATTGCTGGCTTCCTTGACTCTGGAACCTTAAGAAGTCTTGGCCTGTGATAACCTGGTACTGGCCATGCCAACCGGGGCGTTACCTCACATCAAGAAATCTGTTGGCAAGAATAGAACCACCCACCCAGAGAAGTGTGAAAGCTTAGATGGTGCATCCTGTTACAAAATATCAGCAAAAATCTCTGAACTCTGCACGCAAAACCACACAAACGTAAATATTGCGACCCAAGGCAGAAAACATGCTGTCATTCCACTATTCCATCGCCGGTATGCGATGAGTTTGAAAAAGCAACGCTAGCGAAACATAATACTCTACTCCTCCCGTTCCCTGGGTGATGTTATTTCTCGTCGTCTTAAAAAATGCCACTCGGCGGCATCCTATAACTCGCGTGTGAAATTCCGGGACTAGCCATAGAAGCAGGCCTCGTACACCGCAAAACTCACTTACGCCCTTCCATTATTACCGGTCGTGACTGACCGGAAATGTCGCCGCTTATTGTAGTTGCGTTACAGGGTTTCTGAGTAGAACTAGACAAGTGCGAGGCGTTTCTAGACAACGCTCAAGATGAACTGGACACAACCCTCGCCCTTTCTCGAGTTGTGGTCAAGTTGAACTGGACAAACGTCAAGTAGAACTGGACAGTCATATTTGAAATGGTTGGTGAAACGGTTCAAGCGTTTCGGAAACGATTGGAAAATTTAAAAAAATAATAAAAAAAACCTTTTGAAATACAAATTTTTTTTTTCTAATTTCCAATTGTAAATAATTTCCAAACGTACGCATACTTTCACACCGAATATAATTACGATCAGAATGCATGGTTTTATTTAAAAATGTGAGGTAGAAGTAAAATATTTGCAATACCTGTTTAAAATTTTATCTTTTGACAGAAGATGACAGAAGACGTTGCTGTTTATAATCACTGAATCTATATATTTTTTCACCAACCATTTCAAATATGACTGTCCATTTCTACTTGACGTTTGTCCACTTCAACCTATCGTTTGTCTAGTTCAACTTGACCACTGTCGAGAAAGAGCGATAGTTGTCCAGTTCAACTTATACGCTGTCCAGTTCATCTGGAGCGTTGTCTAAAAATGCCTCGCATTTGTCTAGTTCTACTCAGAAACCCTGCATTGTAGTTGCGTTAAGTTCGCGTACACCACCGCGTCTCTTGATGTCCATATATGCGCGTAGGTAAAAGCGCGAACTCGGAGAGTTTTGGTGTTGCGAATCCTTTGTTGTAGGTATATTAGCAGCAGCAGTTAGTAGCACATTACATGGCTTACAATAAAATATGTGCCCAGATCAGCGCAATTTGCAGCGAGAAGAATGTTTCTGTACGCTACAAAACGACGGCCAATAGGGGTTAGGGGATGCAAGCAAAACGATGCAAGTTTAAATATTTAAATCTAACTGTCATCCCAGTCGGATGACAAAGAAAAGGTAAATTGCGGCAAGCCTGTACAATCGAAAAGATGAAATCTTAACTTAAACGAGGGCCAGGTTTTGTTTGGAAAAGACAGATCAGGTTTTGTATTTCCGGTACTTTACAACATCCTGTCGCAAACGGGCAATTCGTCATCCAGTGAAGCGTCGCACAAGCCAAGATGGCGGCGCTCCTTTAAATTCTAATCCCCCAGTTTTTTATCCATCCTAGGTTCCTAGGCTTACCTTACAAAAAAAAAAGTAGATAAAGAAAAGGGCTCTTCAGGTATTCCTTCCTCGTTACACTGCCATTCCCGAAGCATTTCGTGTTGCGCCCCCGGGAAAGGAGCCTCTAACCTGATTCCAATTAGTGATGGAACGCGCACCACCAACATATTTTTCAAAGCCAAGCGAGCGTTGATGTTTTTCTGGATGAGATTTTCCTCTTTTTTTTCGGGTGGTAACGCGTTTTTTTATTGTTATTATTATAATTCTTTTCGGGGTTTTTTTTGTCTTCTTCTCTATCCTAACCTGAACCCCACACCTTCGAAGAGTAGTCCCTTCGACAAAAAAAAAAAAGGTGAAAGGTGATGCAGGTGTTCTTGCTGGTTGTGTGGCGTTCCGTTGTGTCTTTTTCATTGTGCATCGAGCAAACAAAATGGAAAACTGCTGCTGGTTGGCGTCGCTTCATCAGAGCATATAATCAAGGAAGGGTCGGTTTGTTGGTGGTACAGCTTATGGATGCTTTTTGAACGAGGAGAGAGAGAGAGAGAGAGAGAAGGAGAGGGAGAGAGAGAGCGGGAAACACATGCACACACGGTACACACAGGATCGTTTGCGATCCAGGGGTTTGCAATCGAGGATGTTAAGTCGTTTTTGAGCCAGAGAGGCTGACTATTCAGCTACATGACGGGTCAAGAGCTCCTGAGGTATTGGAGGCAAGCTTGAGCAATTCTATCTGAATTCGTTCCTCTTAGGCAGTACTGACTGACTGATCCAGCTATGAGAAAATCAAGCCAAGGAATCCAGAATCCATGAAGAAAAACGAGACTGAAAACATGGAAATCCCATCTGGATCGATCTTCCGTAGTGAGGACTACATGGTATCAATGAGTCTCGTAAACCATCAGATGCCAGGTTGATCCTTTTCATCCAGAACTCTTGCTGTAAAGCTATGCGAGAATCGACAAACCAAGACTACGCGAAGTCTGGTATCAATGCGTTTTGCAAGCCAATAAATGAGCTAGCTGATCAGAAATCACATGCAGGACTCTTTCAAAAATGTCAAAACTGACAGACCAAGACTTCGCGAGAGCTTGTCAAGGATCAACATAGAAAAAAAAGCAGAGCCCAAATCCTCCAATATCTCTTCTTGTTGGTGTACTTGAGGACCACTGTGGGTTCCAACGATCTTTTCCCTCTCCGAAACGATCCTCCAAACAAGCATCCGCAAGGTGTGTTGTGCAGCCAAAAGCCAGGTCCCGGTTGTTCCTTTTTGAAGGGATTTTCGTTCTATTTGACTGCGTTTTTCTCTGCATTTCGGGGGTGTTGCTATGTGTGTGTGTGTGCTTTTTTGCTTTCGCTGTCATGTTCTACTGAACAAGGAGCAAGAACGATTTTTCTTTATATAATTTAAATATACCATAATTGTACGTGCGTGTGTGTGTGTGTTAGTATGTAAATCGATAGACGACGTCGCAAATTATTCTACAATCAACCGAACAGCGCATCGATTGCTTCCATCAACCATTTAATGGTCGTCCGAAAATTTGTTCCCCAGCGCGCGCGCGCGCTCACCCATCAACCTCGAAACGGTGTTTCGCCGTTGCCTCACAATCAACAAGAACCTCTCGACATAAAGCTGTATTAATCCTGTGACTGTTTTGTGCAATTTCCGAACGCCGTAGCATCAGTCTTGGGGCCAGCTTTAGGCACGACGCTTCAGTACGAGTGTCGGTTTTTGCCTCCTACTGCAGCAGATTATTGATTCCTGCCCCTTTCGACGATTAACCCCCAACCTGCTTGTGTGTTGGTGAGCGTACACAGACGACCTAGAAATAGAATGCCCCTCTCCACCGTCGCCGTCGTCGTCGTCGTTTCCCTGGCAACGGCAATAACATGTTGCGAAGCCAAACAAAAAACGTGTCCGCCGTTGTTTAGAAAGGCTGGAACGAAACGCAGCAATGCGAGGGAAATCCTTTTTTCCTTTTTTTTTTTCGGTGGCAGGCGGCTAATCCAATGGAATGTTTGCATGGCCGACCTTTGATAACCTCGGCGAGCGGCGTGCCAATCTGTGCGCGATGACACGGACGGGGGGAGTCGCTTTCAAGGGGGAGTCCGATACATTATGCACAAATGATTGCTTCTAAATCTCTTTCTCTAATTTGCTGCACCCGCGGCACGCCTTCGTTATGGGAAATTAGATACAAAGAAGTAAAAAGCAGTACTTGGTAAGGGTTAAAAACCTCTCAAGAAAAAGCCCCCATTGCTGTGGATGAGTTATTTATATTAAAATACAGAATAGAAAGTGAAATGTGCGATAAGACAAAAGGGGGAAGCGCGGCATTTTTTGTTTGTTTGTTTGCGCCCTTTTTTTTTTTGTTGTTGTCTTTCACCCACTCGTTAGGGGGGGGGGGAGGGTGGCATCAGCGCTGGGAAAGCAGTCCGTATGCAGTTGGTGCAAATGCGGATGCACTTTTCGCGCTTGGAAGCTGCAATAGACTCTGTGGCAAGGCAAGCAAAATAAAATGTATTTAAATTTTTCGCTTCCTGGCAACCTAATTATGGCGGGTTTTTTTTATTGCACTACTTCATTTTTTAACTGAACATGTAATTTAGAGGAGATTAATTTAATTAATTTAATTAAAATATTAAAAATATTTAAAAAAAGAAGTATTTGTTTTATCTACCTTGCGCTCAGCATGTACAGTGTGTGCCGTTGTGTATTAGTGCCTGTGTGAAGTCTTTTCGGTGTGTGTGTGTATGTGTGCTGTGCTCGGTTTGCTTCGCTGCTGTTTTAGTGTACGCAAAATAATGATCCTGTGCGGCGCACCGTTCAAAGGATAGTGATCCTAGTGAGAAAAAAACGGCCGAACAACGACAAATCCCACGCAGGAGGGAAGAAAAAGAAGCAGTCAACCACAATCAACTAGCTCTTCGCCCGCATTCCCGCCCCTTCTCCCCTACCCTCGTTCCTTAGTAGGCGAATAGAAACAAGGAAAAACGGACCTCACTTACACAGCCAGCCACAACAAACCCCGGACCCGTGGCGTGTGAGGCGAAGGAAGGGAAGAGCCCACACACACACCTGTCATCGTCACCGAGGGAAAACGGGGGTGGAGGGCGGCCCACATGAAGGTGACGGTGTGCTTCGGGGAGACACGGTTCGTCGTGCCTTGCCCGCCCGGTACGACCGTCCTGAAGCTGGAACAGGAAGCCATTCTGCGATACAAGCGTAAGGTAGGTGTACACGCAATGAAACACGGGTGTAGGGAGATTTGAAAAAAAAAAACAAATTTCGCCTAAAGAAAGATACAAAAAATAAGTTTCACTTAAAGATTTTATTTTTTTAGAATTATTTAAAATGATTTTAAAAACATTAAAGAATGAGGAAAAGATGGTAAGGGGGGAAAGAGAAGGAGGTGGAGGGGGGGGAGGGTATCACTCTACAAAAGCGATTTAAAATTGAAAACACGTACGCAGAGCAAATAATTTTTCAAATTACGATTTTAAAAAACAAACGACATCAACGGCCAACGGACAAGCGACGAACCCGTTGCGGCTTGGTCGGTTCGATTGTCGCTTTCTGTCGGAAGTTGGCTGATGATTATTGCGAATGATGCATTTCGGTACGAAAGCGGTGGTAGGGGTTGGCGGAGGGGGGGAGGGGGTTGCTTCTGTGTTGTAAATATAGAGGGAAGGAAATAGTGAAAAGGCGCGGATGTGTTGTTGCGCCGAAGAACAAGCTGTACGGATTTTGCAAATTATTTTCTGCGTCCGGTTTTCTTCTATCGAAACGCACACAGACACACACAGACACACACGAATGGCCATGGACCATTAGTATGTGCGGGTAAAGCACCTTGGTACGAGCATACGAGCATCGGAGAATTGGCCACAAAGTTGCATACCATTTCCGGTCGATTCTTAATCGGGGTGGGAAGGCGCGTGAGTGTGTGCAACGCGCAATGGCGTTGCACCAAGTGTGGTGCAAAATTCTGCATTACCTTTTTTTTTATTATTAAATAGAAAAAATTAGCAATGAAAAGAAAAAAAAACATTTTCTTTAGCTAAATTAATTTGCTTCAAAGTTTCCCGAAACGGTAAACTGCGTTTTTAACTGTCCTAACAATAAACACCAGAACCAAAGGAACACTTGCGCCGTGCTGTCGTTAATTCCTGCCTGACTGCACAGCACGAAAAAGTAATAAAAATTCATTTAAAAATTCAATCGTGAGATGATGACGCGCTCACAACTAATTTTATTTAAAACCAAGTCTCACACACACTCCTTTTTCCCCACCCCCCTCGGGGGCATATTTGTCATATCCATTGTTCTTGGAAAAGGGGGGGGGGGGGGGGAGGTGGGCGGGTGGAAGGAAGGGAGTGGCCAGTTCTGTTTACCCTATTTCACGCTCACTTAAGCGATCCTTCGTGAGTGAAGTTTTCTCGCGTGCTCGAGGGGAGGGGGGGGGGGGGAGCGGGTGCGCCCCCAGAATGTCAGTTCACAAGCTTTGGGCAGCTTCTGATGCGTGTTGTGCATCCTAAACAGCAATGTGTTGCTGCAGTGTAAGGGTGCGTTTGAAAATGGATAGAATTGAAACTAACTTATGCAGTTTGCGCGCGTGTGGGGGTGTGCTTGTGGTGCAACCAACGAGGCTATCAATCCTAGTGCCCTGACGAGCTATGATTTAGAGCCGTAAAAGGCTGTGTCGGGTAAGCGTTTAAAAACCACCAAAATTCCATTCTTACGAGCAGTGGGGAGGAGAGAGAAAAAAAACATAAGCAGATGGAGAAGCTTAAATAGATCGGTTTTTATTGCTGTTTTTCTCTTGGCTATAGCTGCTTGGAGGCCCGGGACTTGTGGTTTCGATCCAACCGAAGCGTCAATGTCCCTTCGCGTGCATCCACTAGAATGCTATTTTCAAGGCTTTTGCTGCTAGAAAAAGACATCATTCCCTGTCCGAGACTAGAACACGGCGTTCCAAACTGACGTTACCGAAAGGAAAATGAAGGATAGCCGCAGCAGCATAAAAATGCAGCAAAGCCATTTTATTGCCGCTCACAAACGGGCGCATTTTCCGTTGCATTTCCGTTCGATTTTCTTTCACCGTCGCCGACCATATGGAGGACAGCTGGGGTTGGTGCGGTTGGCTTTTAGTTGATGAGGCTGGTTCTCGTACACACCTCGCACATTGTTGCGTTAAATGGCTGGCTCTGTTGCGCTTCTCCTTTCCCTCTGCAACAGCCCAAAGGTCCAAGGACGATCGGCGTGCGCTCACGAGAGACGAGAATGAAAACGAAGCGACAAAGGAAAGACGCCGAGCAAATGGTTCAAGGATGTGAGGATATGTGCGTGTGTGTGTGACGACTATTCCTCCAGTGCATCTTTTGTTAAGCCCAGAAACGGTGATGCTGTGTGTGCCGTGTGTCCGTGGGCAAAAGCAATCGCCGCTTTCTTTACGACGGGCAATGGATGTTGCGTTTTTGGGACCGGGGAAAGGGGGAAGAGGGGGAAGGGTTTGAATGCAAGAATGCACAACATATGCTACGGATGATTTACGTAAAGTGTTTTCCGATACGTGCTTCGGCACACAGATGCGCCCCTTTCGTGCCCTTTGTTTTGAGCTGCAGAACGAATGGGCGAAAAAAGGGGGAAAGAAGCCGCCAGGCTTGTAAAAATTTTATTGTCATTTTAGAATGGTTTAAAATGGGTTTTAATAGTTTTTGGTGTTACTGTGCTCTAATTGCTTCGATGCTTTGCGTTAATGTCATAATTTGGTGCATAAAGTAACAGCCAGTTGTGGTGGAAAACGGACGAAATGAATGAATATTTTGGTGCCGGTGACCAGGATCGATCAGAAAGTATTTTTTTTTTCGGTTCTATAGTTGTATACTGAACTGTTGGAGGTGGTAAATCATTTCCAATGTGCGTTTGTGGTATTGTGACAAGCATATTAATTTAAAAAATTAAAAAATTCCACGTAAAAATGAACTCTGAAAGAGCAGTTCACCGAAAATCACTATTTAGCCAGTTTTAATACTGAAAAAAAAAAACCAAAAGCAGATAATTAATTATTGTTCGTCTGCATGTATGTCTGGCATGCACTCACCAACAAGGGAATCCTTTAGCGTTTCAATTATCGTTCATTATCTTCAGCCTTCAACTGACACTTTTAAAAGCAGACGGGGGAAAAAAACCACCCTTTAAAAAGTATTTAAGAAGTACCAGCGTTTAATGCACGTTTCGACGATAACTTTCCCGGAAAACTCGCCAATTCCCCATTCCCTCGACTTAAACTGCTATCGGTATAAAATAGTGAAAAGGCATTTCTCAGCTAAACTTGACGCAAACACACCGGGCACAGATGCGCGCTCACGAAGATGCACAAATTGCTCACGTAATCGCGAAGGCAAAGCCAGTTATCACACCATTAACCATTCGGCGAGATGAGTGTGTGGTGCCTTCCGCGGACGCTTAGGGTTAAACACACACACAAACACACACAAAAAAATGCCAACAAAACTTTTCCCTCACAAACAAAAAGAGCAATTTGATAGCGCCAAACGAGCGAGCGAGTGCAGCAAACGCGCGCGCGTGCCGATTCAACCTGAGGCGCGTGCATCTTATTTTCACAACGCTCTGGGTGGTAAGCCTAAAAAGAAGAAGAAGAAGACGAAAAATTCCTCATAAAAAAAAAGATGATAACTGATGGACAGGGGAGCAAACACAAAAAAAAAGCAAAAAATTCCGTGCGTGACGACACGCACGAAAGAAAAAATAGAGTGGAAAATAAACAAACGCTAGCTGGTGGGCCACAAACGTATAAAGCACGATAAAAGAGAAGCGCACCGCTATACACAAAACACTTGCTGCTGGGAGGCATAATTCACATAATAAAGACGCTGCAAAAGATACAAACCAAACAGTCGAAATATGCACGCACGCAAGGAGAGTTTTCTCTCCGGACGAAAAATTGTTTGCAAAAGTGGGGAGGCTGTTTTTGCTGTTGCTGTGCGCATCTTTCGCTCGGCAAACAAGCGCCAGCTAAAAGCATTCGAGCCGGTATTTGTGTTTGCCTTAAAGCGGTGCAAGCTCAAAAAAAAAAAATCACTGCCGTAAATAATGAGACCCACCAGGAGCTGTATGTTTGAGACATATTTTCACGCACTGCTTGAAAATTATCTGCACGAGGTATCATTTTTCAAAATATTTTTTTCAAAGGCGATCTTTGAAGTTTAAGGTTAATGTTTAATAAACCTTTCAAATCGTTTTTATTTTGTATTTTTTAAAAAATATGCTGCCTAAATAAATACAGACGTAAATTTGAGCGCTCATCTACTGGGCCAAGAAACTCTTCTTCTTCTTCTTCTTCTTCTTGACAAGTCGCGTCGACATGGCCAGGTCTTCAATCAGTTTCCAAGAAACTCGGTCTAGGGCTGCAGCCCTCCATCGACGACTGCATCCGATCTCCGACAGGATAGACTCCACTTGATCATCACGTGCCCTAGCCAACGTATCATACAGCGCCAAA
Source organism: Anopheles maculipalpis (assembly GCF_943734695.1). Lineage (NCBI taxonomy): Eukaryota > Metazoa > Arthropoda > Insecta > Diptera > Culicidae > Anopheles > Anopheles maculipalpis. Next base: position 10,514,337 of record NC_064870.1, on the reverse strand, counting down.
CAGCTCAGCTAGCTCGTGGTTGATTCTCCTTTTGCCATACGCCCTGCTCGTACACACCGCCAAAGATAGTCCTTAGGATCCGCCGCTCGAAAATGGCGAGGACATTGGCGTCCTCCGTCAGCATAGTCCAAGACTCGTACCCGTAGAGGAGTTTTCTGGATCGCAGGAGTTTGTGGAGTCCGTAGTAGGCAGGATTCCCTTGAACAATGCGCCTTCGGATTTCGCTGCTTACGTTGTTGTCCGAAGTTACGCTCGTACCAAGGTAGCAGAACTCCTCTACCACCTCGAGATCGTCACCGTCAACTGATACTCTGCTTGCGAGCCGGGCTCTATCACGGTTAGAGTTCTATCCAATTCTATTAGCCTCGCGTTGTTCGTCCGATGATGTCGATATCATCCGCAAAGCCAAGGAATTTGGAGAGATCGGGTGAAAATCGTGCCCCGGATGGCGAAGCCCGCGCTTCGCATGACACCCTCCAGAGCGTTGTTGAACAACAAACAGGAGAGTTCGTCTCCTTGCCTCAGACTCCGGTGAGCCTTAGTGGCCTTTAGCAGCCGTACCAGCTTCCCAGGGAATCCGTACTGCTGTATCGTAGGCCGCCTTGAAGTCAATGAACAGGTGGTGCGTAGGGATCTGGTGATCCTGGCATTTTTGGATCTTTGGTTGTCGATTTGCCTCCAACAAATCCAGCTTGGTAGCGTCCGACGAAATCTGTAACAAGTGGCTCCAGTCTGCAGAAGATTATTCGGGACAGAATCTTATAGGCAGCGTTCAGGACTTTGATGGCCCAGAAGTTAGCACAGTCCATCCTGTCACCCTTTTTGCACACCCGGGTGTACGACACCCAGTTTCCATTCGTCCGGTAGTTCTTCCTGATCCCAAATCTTAGGAATTAATCGATTCATGATTTATTTATCTTAAAAAGGTTCTTTTCAACCGTATCGCGTATGACGGGATAGGATGTGCAAGGGAGGTCTATCGCGTAGACGGCGGGATGGGGCATAAAGGGGGATGGCTGACAGAAGAGAAGGAACATCCAGATCATTGGAGAGGAGACTTGCGGTAAAGCATGATCGGAGGTGGGAGTGTCGGGCTTCTATAGAGTCCAGCCCAAGAAGCCGACAGCGAACAGGACAGGATAGAGGGGTCAGTTGATAACCTGCAAGGAAGCGACGAACAGCTACTCGGGTGAATTTTCGCTACACCTTCTCCAGCCTGGCCATTGCAGTCGAGCCTGGGGGAGACCAGACAACGGCGGCGTAGTCCAAGGTGGATCGGAACCCAGCAACAAAACAAAGCCTTCAGGCATAAGGGGTCTCTAAGCTCTGAGGACAGTCTAACAATCAGACCCAGAGTTTTGTTAGACTTGGCCACAACATGATTGACATGTACGTTAAAAAAGAGAGTCTCGTCCAGCCACACTCCCAAGTCTTTCACGGAAGTTACTCGACTTACGACTCGGCGGTTGTGACGAACTCACAGGAAGGAAAATTTTTAGGACGTCCGCATAAACCAGATGACTATCTGGGGGGAAGGTATACACACAATCGTTAACAAATAACAAAAATATGAGTGGACTAAGGATAATCCCTTGAGCAACCCCAGAAGGACCTTCAAAGGAGTCGGAAAAACAGGACAACACTTTAACTTTATACGTTCTGCCATGAAGATATGAGCGAAACCAAGACAGCAGTTGACCCCCGGCACCAAGCTTTGCAAGTTTGAACATCAAAAGGTCAAGCGGTATGCTATGGAAGGCTGCTCTTAAATCCGTGTATATGACATCGGTTATGACGATGGCGGAAAACCTTTCCGAACCCATCTTGAACAGTTCGGCCACCAGTCCATCACTGCCAGCTGATTTGTTGCATTTCAGCTGTTTGATGGCACTGATGACTTGCCAAGAAACTCTTTTTTTCTAATTAAAGTGATTTGTATCCTGGTCACGGCACCACACGTGCACCGCTTGATATTGATGCAATCCATCTTCCGCAATTGATTATGACTGTAATGAAGCAAGAAAACGCATCAGAATCCGCTTTATTACGAATTTCACATGATGGATCCTGGTCACGGCACCGATAATCGCCTCTAATCGTTCATTTAGCTGCTTTTCCACACATGTATTGTTTAATTCTTACCACACGCGAACTCGTTTGCTTGTGGGCTTTATTAACACATTAACTAGCAGCTTCTTCAGCTGCTATTCCTTGTTTTTTTTTATTAATGTGAATTGCTCTCACTATGAGGTGTGGGTTGAATCAACTCAAGTACAAAATGTTGCACTTTCTTCCGTTGTTGCAGCACCGCACCGACGACCGTTTAATGTGTGAATCTGTTTTTTCACCAAACGTCAAGCGGAGGGGAGATTCAACATGTCGTGACGGTGTTTCACGGTTGCGCTTCTTGCTATTTTTCTTGCCACTCAAGCAGTGTATGTGTGTCGCTTTGCGATTGACACGGCGTTACCACCGTGTGTGGGAAATGCAGCCGGCCCTTTCGATCGAGCTAGCGTGATCGAGCTCTCCTTACACAGAACCGAACGTGCGGCGAGACCGAGCGCGTTCGAAATCATTCGGAATGCAGCACCGATTTGTGTTGCACACAGGAGGGGAAGAAAAAAAAAGACTTTCCTCTTGATGTACGTTCTCGTGGGAAGTAAAAGTCTCTTACGGCGTGTGTGTGTGCCTTGTGGAAAATGGTCGATAATTTAGTGTGTGGTGCTTACGCGCCTGCAAAAGTGTACACACATTAAATTTAACCCGGTTTTTGGGGTTGGAGGCTTGAAGAACATTCGTTTTTAAGACAGAAGAAAACATAAACTAAAAGGGCAAAAGAGACTCGCACACAAACGACGGTGCCCTAACGGAGGGGTTCGTCGCTTACGCATGACACTTGCAGCGGTGCCATAGGGGTTTTGTTAGCCCGTAGAAACGGCTGGACTGCGCTGGTCAAAACAGTAAAGATCCGATCCGGGAGGGGGAACAGGAGAAGACTGTGTGAAAAAAACGTGCAGGGGTTGAAAGAAAAATGATCAATTTTCCAGTCTAAATGCTCCTTTTCCGCTCGCTTCGGAAGGTTTCTCCATCGTGCGTTGTTGCTTGCCGTTCGATTTGCTTCCAAACGTGCGCGACACTAGCCAGATCGATTCTGTGTCCCTGCGGTGTTCCCCCCCCCCCCCCCCCCCGTTCTCCATGATTGCTTTTGGAAATGATTGGAAAGCGGAAAACGGCATCGCTGTGTGTCGCTAGCAGGGGGGGCTGACGATCAAGTGTGGTTAATTAAAAAATGTATTTAAATGTTTACAACTCTGCCCCTGCTTGTCGCTGCTATGTGTCGGCAGGGTGTGGCGAAGTTTAGTAACTTAAACAAGGCGGGCAGAGGACATGAGCGCAACGTGACCGATCATAAACGGTTGTAAATTTGAAATTGAGTTTGTTTAAATAGTTAGAATTTATGACGCTTCTAGAAGTGCAGGGCGTGAGCTTGGGCAATAAATTATTTCATCCGCGCTGCAGGAAAACTTACGTCATGGTAGTACGTTGTAGGAAAGCAATGAGGAAATATTGTTTGTGGGTGCTGTAAAAATTTAATTATACAGGAAGAGAGTTTCAATTTTCATATCATAAATAAAGTCGAATGAAGAAATGCATGTAAAATAAAATAAAACTCTGTCGCACAGCTAAACAAGAAATATTTTTATGGGTCAAAATATTGCTCCGGCGAAATATTGAGCGTCCTCTATCGGAATTAGACTATTCTTCATTTATTTTATTTATTTATAATTAGTTATGACGTGTACAACGTCGTATGACTCGGCAGTAACACCGCTTGTGATGACTAAATCCTATAAATATAATGAAAAGCTGTCAAATCAAATCGGTGGCTCCGTTGTGTTTGATCCCTTAAAGCTCTACAAAAATGCATTGATTGTGTGTTGTAGACCTTTATTAACCTCAACGTAGAGCTTTAGGGATCAAATCAAATATGGAGCCACCGGTTTGACAGCTTGAAAATCAAAACAATCTAGAGGCGGCCCAATTCAATCTTTACAGCGATGGATCCAAACTTGAGTTTACGACGCCAGAATAAGGATTTACGTCGCCTGCGTCGATGAATGTTTCGTCGACTTTTTGCATACGTTCATACATTTACGGATTGCTTTCTTCATACATTCACAGATGATTTCATTCGAATTAAAGCTATCCTTAAATGCTAATTTTGATTAGAATCATTAACTAATGAATATGTTTGGTTTAATCATATACTTTTTGTGGTGTTTTTTTTTCGTGGTGGACTCTCGTGGTTTTTTGCTTCAGAATAATTGCTGCAAACCACCAAATAAAATCACTAAAACGACTTCAAAATGATTTTGATGATATATCCACGTAAAATGTAAATACTTTTCTATAGATTTACGCTTCAAAATGGTTTTTATGAATGCAAACTACATTTTCCGTTGCACTTGACTGACGGAACATCTGTCATCGACTTTTAAACGTCTGATTTATCCAAACGGAAAGTCATAATACTAAAGTGACGTTTGAGAAGACGTTTGGGTTTGACAATCAGGCCTAATGGTTTGACGATGCCAAACTGGCTAGGTAAACCCTGTAATGAAAACCTTCAACGTTAGAACAACGAAACCGAGATAAAAAAAAACAAAACAATTGCTTCAAGAATATAGTCATCAAATAAGGAAAAAAAATAACAAAAACTGACAAAAGTAAAGCTAAACATTCACAAACAAATAATTAAGAAATCCAAATTGAACGTCAGATCATAAAAAAACCTTTAAGAAACAGATAAATGATTTGTAATGATAAAACAAATGTAAAAAAAAACAAAACGTCAAATTTGCTGTCAAAAACAATAAATCTGCAGAGCGATAAAACTGAAGCCAAAAATTGACAGACGCACCTGTGTAACGCGCTCACCTGCAACGAAGGGTTTTTTTTTCTCGCGTGGGAACAAATGCTAGAATGTTATGTGAAAATTGTTTAATTGTTGCGTGTGTGCGTACGTGCGTGTGTAACTGTTCCTCCCCTCCATTCGCCCACACTTTCCCGTGTGGGAAATTAGGCTTAGGCTTTCCTTTCCATGCTTTCTTCCGTTGGTGGATGCGTTCCGCGAAGTACAAAAAAAAAACCAAACTATTTTTACTCTCGCTTCCCTCTCTCCCACCAGGACGAATAGACGAAAGGGGAATGAAAAAGAAGGGGGTGGAGAAGGTGTTGCAAAGTTAGTTCCAACAGCCCCCGCCCGTCGCCGATTAGCGCAACGCTCATTACCATCGCTTCTTTAAGTTTTTCTCTTTCGCTAAAATAGTTTTTCTTCTTGCGTTTTCCACCGAACTGCCGAACACCCGCCGTCGCCGGGTACGGAAAGTAAAATTGCAACCACCACGCGGTGATCCTCCTTCTTCACACAAAAAAAAGGGTTGTGTGTGTGTGTGTGTACTTGTGCGTTGAGCGCGTAAAAGTGTTGAAGTTATTCGTTTTGATAGCTTTTTTTCGCCGGTTGCCGTTTGCTCGTTTCCGAACACGGGGAATGTTGAACTCGTAACCTAGTTTTTTGTATATGTATGTGTGTTTGTGTGTGTGTTTCTTCTTCTATTAACTTCAATCATTTCTATTTCCGGTTCTTTTTTGTCTGCTTAACGTTGCTTCCACTTTGTTTCCATGTTTTTTTCTTCCAGCGTGATTTACCGTGAAATGCATTATTTCTTAAATTTTCTGCCCTTCTTTTTATTCATTTTGTTGCTCGTTTCTATGCATTGTATCTTTTCCAGTTTATTGTTTTTTGGCATCTTGCACATATTTGTGTGTGTCTCCTGCCCGCTTGAAAGAATAGCTTAATAATTTTGCAAATCGAATTAAAAAATGCATTTTGCACTTTTATGTTTTTGAACTTTTTTCCTCTAAGCTATTGCTTTAGTTTGTAATAGTTTTATATTTTTTACTTTTTATACTGTTAAAAGCCTGAAACTTTGATGTTTCGAAGCAGCATTCATCAACTTACAAACAGTACAAAAAACTGTTTGAAACTATATTCGAAATTGAAAAAGAAAGATAAAAATATCTTTTTTTCTGTGAATATTCCATCCCAAAAAAAAAAAAAAGAATCAAAAATACAAGTTCTTACTGAATTAGTTTCACGTTTCATTTGCTCGTTTTTCTTCAGAATGCGTTCAGAATAAAGCACGCAATAGATACCGGCAGTGCTTTGCAGTATAATCAAACTTTTGCGGCTTCTCATTTACTCTCAGCTGCCGCTTGTTCAGATATATTTTTGTGTTGTTTAATTAATGCAAGTAAGAAAATTATCATTCCAATTCTCTCTCCCCCCCCCCCCCCCCTCTCTCTCTCTCTCTCTCTCTCTCTCTCTGCCCGTTCGCCGGGTTTCGCGATATGATCGTGTCCTTCCCAAACAAGTCGATTCAGGAATTCAGGGTTTAGTAGAACGTTTCCCCACACTGTGGTGTTGCCGTTTGATGAATTAATTTCTATCTAATAGCTACTACACCAACCAAGAAAACGCAAACGAGCAACCCACCCACGGTATATATATGTAAGCGAGCCGAGTAAGCTGTTCAAGGCTTTCGGGGTCGCCCCGGCCTTTACACCATTGGCCCGTCGGCGTCGTCCGGACCGGCTGGATGTGTGGAATGTTATCCCTCGGCGTGCAGTTTATATGTGGGTGGTGGACGCGTTGTGTTACTCATTGTGGCTTAATTCATTAGCTGTCGGGAAGGCGTCTAGGTCGAGTTTGGATCAAAAGAATCAAATTAAGGTTTTAATTGAATGAAATGTTTTAAATGCACAGCAAAGATGCTTCCTTTTTTTTTGTGCTGAGGATCCAAATCAATCGCTTAATCTCTGTTACCTAAACGCTAATGGCAGCTTATTTATTTATTTGTTTTTCGCTTTTTTGTTTGCAGGTGAGTATCGATCGGGGATGGACGGCTTTATCCCATTCAACCGAAATAAGTATAGGATTATTCAATTACCTTAACATTACACCCTCCTGGTTGGGTAAGTCGATATATGATGGTAGTTATTCGGTAAGTGACTTGACCGACCTGACCTACCAGACCTACCAAACCTACCAGCAGAGCATAGAGAACGAGTCTTGGTAAATGTCATGAGGTATACTACTAAGCCCGAAAAAGAGTAAAAATAATGTATTACTCGCTGTGGCTTCTACCTCCTCCATAAGTGTCAAAACGGTGTCCCCGGAGCGGCCATTTTTGCTCGTTGAACAGCCAGGAAGTCAGCTGGTGCCAAATCTGGCGAATACGGCCGGTTGCGGAACAATATGGGTGCCAGTCGTTTGCGAAAAACTCCCTCAAAATGATGGCCGTATGGGAATTCGGCCGCTTTCGCCGGATGGATTGTTGACCACCAAATCCTCGATTTAGTCGACGTGGGCGTCTCCCCGGACGGTACTCGTCTTCGACCTTCTCACCGGCCATCCTTGAAGCCATTTGTACACATTTTTCTTCGACATAAATTCTTCCCCGAAGGCTTTTTGTAACATCCGCAATGCTTCTGCAGCTACTCCGCAAACTTGGACATGATCAATATGGACAAAAAAACTGGGCGCACAGCTCCGAAAACAAATTGATCACTCCTAGCCGGATTGGTGTTGTGACGTGAAACGTGACAGAACTGTCAAAAACACACATATTGGCAAACGAAAACATAAAAACAAGGGGCGCTAATGTCACTTTACTTTTCCGGACACGGTAGTATCCTGTCGTTCAGGCAGGAATTCTAAGTAACAACACAGTTATTAGCGTAGAGAAATACTTAGAGCCATTTGGACTCTTCCGCAAAATGGCGGAGTGGTCAATATGTCGATCAGTTTGATCGTTTGTTGAGCAATAATTGTTGTGCTTGCTTGTTTAATGTTTATTACTTGAAGTTCCACAAAATACTATCTTCTTCGCCTTCTTCTTGGCCTGCTCAGGATTGAGCACGTCGTGTCGACATGGCCAGGAAACTCGGTCTAGGGCTGCAGTCCTCCATCCACGGCTGCATCCGATCTCCCTCCGACAGGTTAGACTCCACTTGATCCAGTCAACGAGCTCGGTGTGCATACGCCCTGCTCGCACACACCGCCAAAGATAGTCCTTAGGATCCGCCGCTCGAAAATGGCGAGTGCATTGGCGTCCTCCGTCAGCATAGTCCAAGACTCGTACCCGTACAGGACCACCAGACGTACCAAGGTGCGGTAAATCGTACATTTCGTGTGTTGTTGGAGTCTTCTGGATCGCAGGAGTTTGTGGAGTCCGTACGATTCCTCTGAACAATGCGCCTTCGGATTTCGCTGCTTACGTTGTTGTCCGAAGTGGCGATCGTACCAAGATAGCAGAACTCCTCTACCACCTCGAGATCGTGACCGTCAACTGATACTCTGCTTCCCAGGGAATCCGTACTGCTGCTCCCCCAACCCCCTGTCTCGTCGGAGGGCTTAACTAGGGCCATCCTAGCTGATTAAAGTCGCGCAGGATGCCAGGACAAAAGGACAACCAGCCGCCCCTAACATGGAGAACAGACGATACCAACAGACGAACAGACGATATCCAAGCTCAAATATTTGGAGAGATATGTTACCGTTCTGTACGCCGTGGACGTATTGAGTCGGAGTAGGGTATGGAGATCCTATATTAACCTTCAGGAGGTGTCGAACCATACACTGACAACACAACAAAATACTATATATTATTTATTTACATTTATATCTACTGGATAGAGAGTTGATTAACTCATAAAGTGCAAAAATGCGTCCCTCTTAGGTTGTGACGCTGCAGGGGTTATCTAGTGGTCTCTTCTATCATTCTCAATAAAATGGAGTCCTTAGGAGTTTAGCTGTTTGATTGAAGCCATTAAATGCTTCAATAATTATTGTTGGAAGGCCACTCAAAGGATGTGAACTCGCATTTAATAGTCTAGAGGCGAGTTGATTACAGTAAGCTACTTCAGGATACTAATTTTACAATTCCTGTGACATCGAGAGTTGACTATGCGATTGACTCTGAAGTCTTGCTGAGTTCTTGCTAAGTCTATCTATAGTATCTGGCGCCGCTGGTGCCGCTACCATCGGACAACACCCTCCTTTGCTCGAATATTTTGACATTTTCGGTTGCCTAAACTGAAGTCACCAAAGACTCAAACAGTTAAATGACAGTTCTTATTGAGTGCAGTTGGCTATAGAACAACCCTGCAACGTGCAATTTAATAGTCTAGTGACGGTGCGATTACAGTTGGGGGCGTACGCGCTATTTACCGATAATCACCCCCCCCCCCCCATCCCCGGGGTATTGTACACCACCCTCCCCCACCCCTCTCCATATGACACACGCCCGATCAAGGTTAGGATGACTGTCAAAAGGAAGTGCGCTTTATATGCCCGGAGCCGCCTAAAAAGGGTGTAAATAGATATTACTCCACCAAGACGGGAGCTCCGAGAGCTGAGTCGTTGGCAACTTGATAAATTTATTGCTTCGAGAACAAATTCCTCCTTATCTTACATTTCATGCTAATTGAGGGCACTGTTTCCTGCAAAACTACCTTCCTCGCTGTTGCCGATACATTGTGGTGGGAAGGTCGTGTACGTGTTTGTTTTGTACAAACACTCATCACCGATGAGTTCTATCATTATCTACTGCTTACGCACATTCAACAAGCGCCAGAACGTTTTTTTTTACACAGCAAAACAAAAAAACGGCCCAGCTAAGCCATTTCCGTGCCGTGAGTTATCTTGTGCTTCACACTTGTTTTGCTGGTTGCGTCTCGTGCGAAGGTTTTATAACGCTTCTCGAGACACACCAAACAAATAGAGCTAAAAAATAGCTCTCCAGTCGATGGTTTGTTCGGTGCAATTTGGATGTGTGAGGACTTATCTCTCCGCGTGATCTAGATGGCGGTGTTTGTCGCCGAGCGGGCGTTGGAACTGTAAATGGAAAAACAATCACAGACCGAGAGTCTGTTCGCTTGATGGTGCAAATATGCACGAGTCGCGACTAGTTGATGCCCTCCCATATGGGGAAGCTCACGCGCGCCGGCGCCTGCGGGGAAGGGGGGATAGATATGGTCTGGCGCGTGTACAGTAGCTACAGTAAACGCCCATTGGGCCGGATAACTGTGGCACATCTGTTGGTTGGGGATGGGTTTGGGTAGTGACGATACATTCATGTTCACCAGGCGTCGCAATGGTTGTGATGACTAAAAAGCATCAGTTAAGAGTCATGCTTTTTATTTATTCTTGGAATGTAGGAGTTGACTTGAAGCTAGTGGCAGATTCAAGAACTTCTGGTGATTGAACGTTTCTATTTCGCAAGAGCGATGAGTTAGGGCTTAGCTTGTGTAATACTTCATACCACAGAACATAGGCGCTATGTACATCAACACACCATATTAAAGACTGATGCGTCAATGTGTAGCTTACAGTGTGCCTCAAATATACCTGCCGTAACATCGGATATCGGGGGCGGCCTGGTGGTGCAGGCGACAACGGCGCCGGTCTTCAAACGGCAGGACCGGAGTTCAAATCCCATCCGGACCGTCCTCCCGTAGTGAATCCCGTATGACCTTTATAGGACGTTAAGCCAAGAAGAGAAGAACATTGGACAGAGAGTATCTCACAAAGTATCTAAAATATCACAGGACACGGACACACTAGGCTTGATTATCTCTTAGAGACGGAAAAGTCTCAAGACAAGCTTGTCAATACAAACGGAAAATAAATTTTCATTATGAAACCGTTCTTGTGACGGACAAGTTTCGTTAAGCAATTTTATTCGTCAAATCGTCAAAATCCATCTGTCAAAGTGATGAAACCAACAGAAACAAATCCAAAAATGTAAACAACTGTTCTTCTTGAGAAGATATTTTGTGTTTTAGCTGATATAAGGATATCAAAATGGTTTTTTCAACTCATGTGAGCGATGATAGCAGTAGTGATAATGAATGAACTGAACGGAAGATCTTAGTAACCAACGTCGGTTGCTTCGTATTATGTTCGATCCTCTGGAACTTACTAATCAAGCGTTCACAGGTTGAAAAAAAGCGAAACTTTTTTTGTAAAACCGTTTCGATATGTTCTCGAGGTTGTTCTTTTCAGATTTACGAAAAAGTTTCGTGTGTCGAAGGAAATTTTCCTCGATATTCTTTCTTCCATATTCCAACAAGAAATGTTGGCTGCTACGCTGCGGTTTCTTGCGGAGGGGAGTTACCAAAATGGATCCAGGAAAGATTTCAATAAAGCAATAAAGCTCAATAAGTTGAAATATTTTAAAAAGTAACGTTTTCGCCCAAATACATTCCATTAGAAATGGAACCAAATGAGCAGCAAGATGGCCGACTATACTTTTTGAAGATCCATTTTGAAGTAAAATACTCACATTTTGTTTGGCACTGCTCAAGAAAACGAACTGAAAACACACAGGACTTACTTGTAAGTTTGCCTTTCGTTAAGTTTTATTTTTCCAACAGACAACACAACCGGCTGTCATAATGCGACTCTTCCGTTTTTGACAACTTGTCTTGACATTTTGTGTGTGATAATCAGGCCCGTAATAGATCTGAAGATCCTCTATCTAAATCGAAATCAATTTCGGCATCTTACATCCAGTTCAGATTCCAGGTTCCAGTTGATTGATCCAGTGGGACCCTATTTTTGAGTCCAGATATTAGATCTTCTAAGGCAGAGAGCCACTCAACTTTGATGCAACTTCCTGGCGTTTTTTTTGCGAGTATAAGAGTGACGAGAGATACCCTCAAACGGCACCAGATGACTTTGCAAATAATTCGTAACATTGTTTCCATCACATCATAGCTACGACGCATGGGAGTTGTGTGAGCTTCACACGGTCAAAACTGATCCTAAGATACATCCACTGCTACGCAACTAATATCGCAAGGTCCCCTTCTCAATGTTCACTAAACACGAGATGGTGTGTAGCATAATTTCATCTCGATTTTAATATGCCGATAACTTTCTCGCACCTGATCTTCAAATGCGTGCGTGTGTGTGCATGTCTTCTGTGCACTCTTTGTCTCAGTGCACCATCTTTTCGGGTGAGGATGAGTTACGCAATGGCGGTTCGGTCCCCCGTCCAGCCAAAAATCCTATAAAGTAAAAGTGAGAGTGAGAATGAACGAAATTTGGATGTTTTTTTTTTTTTTTTTGGAGACGACACAGTTGCGAGGTTAGTCCTCGTTTTGCATAGTTGATGGTGATCATCATCGCCATACACGCGCGCCAATGGAGCAAGGTTAGATCCGCACTCGGTGGTGTTGTATATTAAATATTTAGCTGCGGCCGTATCTCTCATGTGCTTGTTACCATTTGTGGAGCCGCGTATGTGTGTTGGCGGATCATGTTGTGGGGTGAGTTGTGCTGCTGCGTACATCAAATAAAGTGTGTGAGGTGTTTGTTGTTTGCAGAACAGCGCGCGCTTGGTTTGCGGTGCTGTGTCGCGACGCGGAAGATGATTCATCAGATTGGATTCTCTCGCGGAGGTTTCAAAAACGTTGGGAATCCTTGAGAGTGTAGCGCGTAATATTGTAAGCTGGGTTTTTGAAGGATCTACGTTTGGAAGTGTACCGGGCGCGCGCGCGCTCGCCATATTGAGAAGTATCCGCGCAGTTTCTCTGGCTCGGCGAATGAATCATTGTGAATGATGATCTCACGAGCATGGTGTCCCCGGCGGCGGTGGCGGGCGGGTACGTACAATTGGACCATAGTAAGCCGGTTTTTCTTCACGTCCACCACACGGTGGAGCCGTGTACCTTGCGCAACGGAAACAGAACCGACCCTTTGTTTGCATGATCCGATGCGGAGCGAGAGACATCTTCATTACATACCAATACCTCCCTAAAACCTACACCGTACGCGCGCGCTCGGTCGTAATCTTCATGAAGCCTGCCATCTACAATGTCGATTAAACAAAGTTACAGCATGTACCCAGTCCTCCGTCCCTCCATGCCCTTCTCCGCTCTTGAAACTGACACATAACCTCACTGCCACAGGGGTTTAAACTCTGGTGATCTTTACCCTGCCGGGAATGGTAGGCAACAAATCGTTAAAAAGTCATAGTAAAATCGAACCGAGCCTATACGCGCACACATACCACAGCAGATGGGCCGTGTGGCCGCATGCATACGCCGCCACGTGCATCGTGGAAATAAAATGACCAGTTGATGACGCGCTGCCTGTCTGTGCCAGTGGATGTTGGGCAGAGGGTAGCCGTTGAACCACCAACAGTGAGGAGCCAGTAAGAGAAAGAGAGAGAGAGAGAGAGAGAGAGAGAGAGAGAGAGAGAGAGAGAGAGAGAGAGAGAGAGAGAGAGAGAGAGAGAGAGAGAGAGAGAGCGAGCAAAGAAGCCTACAAAGCTGGCTAGAAACACCGACACACCGGCTGTCTGTATAGGTGAGAGATGAATGGATATGCGTCGTGCCGTGGAGCCCAGCCACGGATAAAGATGAAAATGTGGGGGAAACGGAGCTCAGGAGAAGCAGCAATAGAAAAGGGATGGAGGACGGAGAACATATCGTGAAGCCGAAGGTATCTACGCAATCCTCCAGGCGCAAAAAGCCTTCGACATTGTGTGTGTTGTTCGGCCGTTTTTTTTTTTGTAGTAAGCAACGACCGACGGTTGTGTGTTTGGAACAACAGAAAAAGAACGAAAAACCGGTTTTACGAGTTCTCGTGCAAGCTTCTCGTTTCGTTCGCTCCCTCCCCGCCACCCCGCTCCAACAGTACAATCATCCTGTATTCCTCTTACGTATTACGATCATTCCACTCTCCTCCATTCTCACGTTCTGTTGATCCGGTCGCTTTAACTCGACCTCCTCTCTCTCTCTCTTTCTTTCGATCGTGTCACTTTTCTTTACACTGTCCTCTTTGCGCAGCCTGTCGCCATAGCGACAAACAAGCGCAAAGCCTACCCGCATGCACACACGTTGCGTTCACCTGTTCATCCGTTGCGAATATCCGTTGATTGAGCTTTGTATTATTAGCGATACACATACACATCCCGCAGGAATGAACCAGCGGCAAAATGAACTCTCCCGGATGATTGACATTTAAACGCGGCAAACGGACGTTACAAATTTTATGATCGAGCATCAATTAGCGATAAGAAATGGCATTTTTTTTTTAGATGTTTTTGTAAAAGACCTAGGCGTTCGAGGTGGCTGACATTAATTATGTGATTTGTTTCTGATCGATAGAATACATTTGCATTAGCCACGGTCAGGCGGATCCTTTAGAAATAAATATTAATACTAAAAATGTTACACTGACGGTTTTTGGTTTCTTCTCTGGTTGCTCTGCTGCTGCAACAAACCTAATATTGGTTCAATAAAATGCTTAAAATTATTTTAAAATGACACATAAAACTTTTGCCGGATGATTGTTTTCTAAAACTTCATTTAAAGCATTTCTTTAATTGTTTTTTTTTTTAAACATTTGAACCTCGGTACCTTGTTGTGTGTTGGCACTAACGTCTGTGCACCCAGGACGCTCCGAATTTTCATAAAAGAAGGCCATTAATAGCAGATATCCAACTAAACTCATCCTAGACCAACCAGGAAAATTGAGCTATTGGTTTTCATCTAATAGATAACAGGTTCTGTCTCTCAATTTCTTAGTATCTGACATTAAACATCAAGAGAAATATAGACACTCATAATTTTTTGGTTGATTCACATCAGACATGATACGGTTCCTAACCAATCTGGAATACGATTTTATTTTAGGACTAGCATTGAATTTCTAAAATCCTTATTCTATCCCTGTACGAGGCTTTCCAAGGCAATGATGCTTATTCGCAAGATCAGAAATGCCAAACGCTCCTACACAAAAATGCGCTAGATTGGTTACTTTTTACAACTTACGATTAGCTCATTTTAAAGTTATAATAATAATCGATAATATAATCGAATAAGCGAAAATAGTTAAAATCGCTAATATAATACTTTCTAATAAAACGTAAATAATCTTAAAACTTTTGATCGTAAACGTCCTTTTGATTCGACAACCCTGCGCGTACGGGTGGTTGCATATATTTAGGCGCATGGTTTGTTTTCAACAACAACAAGCGTTATGCCGTTTTGCTGAAGAGCTTCTCGTTTAGCTTCTCTCTCGAAATAGAGAGAAAGAGAGAGGAGAGAGCCTAAACGTGATCGAGTGAATATTTTGAATTTTTTAAAACTCATTTTGCGGCACAATGGGCAAGAATTATTTCAATCAATATTATATTATAATAATGTATAATAAGATTTTATACAATTAAAAGATAAATGGAAAATGAGCATATTGTGGCGAATTTTTAACGCTTTCGATTTCGGTTTGCTCCTAGAAAGCTAGTTCAAAATATACATGCCACGTTATTAGGGTCGATGATGACCGACCTAAGTTTTTGCTGCTAACTCAACTACTAGTAGCCAACGCCAAAGCCTCATTATTATTATTTGCCATGGTCAGCTCATGCCAGCAAAGCCCTGGAACAGTATTCAAAAGATTTTAAAGAAATTTTAACTGTGAAACACGCTTTTATAATCTCATGGTGTAATTCTTAAAAATTTTAGCATATTTATTCTGACAACAAGCTGAAATTTTCCGTGGCGCTTGCCGAATTGTTCAACTGTGCTTGACTGTTTGACAGATGCTGGCTATCAAAAAAATCAGAGTTTTTTATTTTAAGAGAAATTTATCATAGTCATCAAGGTCCCACCATTGCATGATATACACAAATTTATAATTTTTGCTTTTGATGTTATTAATAATCACGCAAAGTGATAGGGGTGAGTTTCTACTACCTTTTCTACTGAATTTCATTCAATCCCTTACTGTGAATCGGGAGTTCCAGTTGAAATCCAATTCAGATTCTTTAGGTCATTAAGATTTTGTTTTAAAATTAACTATCTGTAGCATCAACAGATTTTAATAACCTTTTTTTTTATGTTCATTTTTTGTAAAATTCCTGTAATCTATCGTGTTCCCTCCCGTACCACTAAGGTAGTTGGTGTTGCAGTAGGTTTTATTGTCACTCTTTTGGTTTAACTTATTGAAATAATTCCCAGTGGTGTGTTACACGTGTGCCCACTGTGCCACCGGTATTTAGCGGGCTCTCGCAAGCCAGTGGCCCAGCCAGCACAACTAGGTTGCCGCCGTGGCCGTTTCGTTCGGCTGGTGGATAGTAGTTTAGAGTTAGTCACGCGTCGGTTTCCGTGGCAGCCACACCACAAATCACTGGCTGTGTGTATACGTGCGTGTGTTTGTGCGTGCTGTGTCGTGGTGAGCCAATCGTTCGAATTACACTGTCACTTGTCAAGCTGTTGTGGGGTGGTATTGGAAATTAATCGCGACAGCAAAAACGAAACGCGAATAAAGGAAAAAAAAACAATCACCCAAAGCCAGCTCACGATCGCGTTTTTCGGTGTCTTTCAAAGTTTTGCAAAACTTTGATTTCCATCAGAGGAGACGGTTTAGGTGCGCGCGCGTGCGTGTATGTTTGTGTGACTCATTGTGAAGGGGAGGGGGGGGGGGGGCGGGTGGGCTGGAAAAGCGCAGTGTAGGGGATGTGAAACACACGAACGCGGGGAGGGGTGGGGCGGAGCAGGGGGTGGTAACTGTTTGGTGGCAAATATTTTAGCCCCGCACTTGGTACGGTTTCCTTCACTCGATCGGCGGCCCTCGTGGAAAGGTGCTTCAAGTGAAGGGGCAAGAGGAAATTGGAATGGAAGGGTTATGTGTGTGTGTGTGTGTGCGCTGTAGAGCAAATACAACAATTAGAGCTTTTCATTTCGTCCAACAACAGCAGCACGAAAGAGAACGGGCGATCGCTTTTTTTTTGTGTCGCCGCCAGCCGTGTGCCACAGCAAGAAAGAGAGAACGTAAAGTTGGGGGAGGAGGAGGATGAGGAGGTAGTGACAATGAGAGAGGGTTCGGTCACCGTAACAATTGGCCGTTACCCCTTTGTCCAAGGGTGCGGCAGGCTTGCATGTGTGCGAGTGTATGTGACCGTTTGGAAAAGTTATCAAGAGGAAAGCGCCTCCCAAGACTTTGACACTAGCAAATTGATCATGTTCAACTTTGTAAAATTCGTCTTAAAAAATGGCCGAGGAAACCGTTGCCAACTTCATTATCCGGAATTGGAACCGAACGGCTCCGCCCAACGAATTCCTCCCACTGTCTGCCCACCGGATGGGCACAACTCGCATTGCACTGCACCGGAACCTAGAACAGGAAGCCGGAAGCAACTTGACACTCTGCGTAGAGACGCACTGAATCAGCGGTGCCACAGCTGATTGATATCCACAACAAAAAAAAATCAATCCCAAACACGCACACACGCATCTCGCCACACCACTCAAATACCGGAAAATAGTCTTCGCTCAGTTGTGCGCACTTCCTATCTGCGGAGAGGTTTGCAGGAAGTTGCAGTTGTTCGCAAAATGTACGACTCGAAGCTTCCGAAACGGATTTGCATTCAGAGCGGAAAGAGCGACGAAGAAGCGGCTATTCGACAACATAGAAAAAAGTGTGGAGGGAGGCGAGAGGAGGGAGGGGGGGGGGGAGGGAGGTATTTGAGAGGGCGATTGGATGTGAAAAGCGAAAAATGTTTTTCCAACCATTTCTCTCTCGGCGCACCGCGACCATCTTCGAATGCAACTGTGTAAACGTGTTTACCACGTGTGTGTCTGTGTGTGTGTATGTGTTTGAATGCACGGCTCATGTTACATTGGTGGAGTCTCCTTCTCTCTATCCTCAAACCTGCTCCCCATTTTTTTCTCACCTATCTCACCTACCTCGATGCGCGAGCCCGAGTGTCTTTCGATCATAAGATCAGGTCGCTTTCGCTTTTTCGAGTGTTGTGCCAAGTGTGCTGGGTGGGTTTTTGTGGTTATTTTTTTCCCTTCAAAGTGTGCGAGGGAAAGGAGGGCCGCGCCACTTTCGCGCAGCACACAAGCGGTGTTCCGTGGTGGTGGGTGAAGTGTTGTTATCATTGCATTGAACTCTCGTGGTCGTGAGATGCAGTTCCCGCGACCCCCATCTCCCAGCTGGGCTTACACGTGGAAAAAATACATTTTATTTAATCAAACATTGCGATAGGCAACGAAAGGAGAGATTTGTGGGAGCGGAGCGGGAAGAACGAGGAGGAATATTTTTCCTTCCTCCCACAGAGCTTATCGCTTCAATCGAACAAAACGGGTGGAAAAAATCGAAACATTTTATTTGTGGTAAAGCAAAAATAAAATACGAGGGTTCGTCGCCTGCTGCTGTTGCTGCTGCAACTAAACACAATCACCCACCCTACAAAAGTGTATAGGAAAAAAAAGGCCACCTCTTCTGGGTTGTGATTATCTGGGCGATGCTGTATAATGTGTGTGTGTGTGTGTGTGTGAGTGTATTTATTCGAGCGGAGATTGGAAATTGCATGTGTGTGTGTATTTTGTAGTTTTGTTTGACTTTTTCTCCTTCAAACTCGCATCATAATCGAAGGGAAAACAGCAATCAACCAGCCACGACCAAACACGAACATCAACCCTCTACCTGCTGCTGCAGGCACCATAAGTAGAAGCACAGCAATAAGAGCACAAAGTGTTGCCAAGTACAGTTTGCTGGCCAATGTCTGCCCTACCATCAACCCTTGTTTGCAATTGTTTGCGAAAAATGGAATGAAAATCGTAAACGGCGGGTGTAAATTACAGCGAGCCGGGCATGTCAATGCCCCCCCCCCCCCCCCAGCAGTGGTGTATCAAGTGTAGTAGGGAAGGATTTGGGTTTCAATTCTGATGATGACGATTGACATTGATGGTAACAAGAGCGACCTCAAAAGACCTCATTGGTTTTATTGTCGACAAAATTCTCCATGCGTATCAGTCGAGATTTTTGACATTTTAGTCATTTTTGATGATAGTAAGGGGAATAAAAGGAGAACTCTCAGGAGAATTAGTCTTTTATCTTAAATATATTTTATTTATACACATAATGATAAGGCGTGTCCTCCTTATTCCTTGCCTTATCCCGGGCATACTCTTTTTTTTCTTGTTAGGATTTCTTTGAGTGATGGGCAGATCCTAATTTATCACGGAGTCTGATTCGGGCATTACTCCGAAGGAACACTGTTGGAGTTGACAGCGATTTCGATTTAAGTTTTGAATCTGAAGCAAAATTTTCAGTATACTCTGGAGTAATCAGCAGTTGACTCCAGAACAATCCGGATTAACCTTCAGTAGATTCCGCAGTGCAACTCCAGAGATGATATCGGAGATTACTCCGCATATCAGTCCGGATTACTCGCGATTCAACTCCAGAGTACTCTGGAGTAAGCTTTGCATTTAACTTCGGATTACTCTGGATTATTTTTCGGAGTTGAATCCGTTTTTTAAACATCGGAGTCAGAGTGGATTAATGAATCCTTTTCAGAATCCTTTTCCCACCACTAGTTTTTTTTTATATTCTTTAAACGATAAAATTTTGATGTTCTTGAGCAATTTTGAAGAATCAGAGGCATCAAGACTCTTCGTTCGTCTTCTGAGCACTTCTTGAATATTAGTAGTTATTCTCAGACATAAACTACCTCTGAGACTATGTCTTATTAGTCTGAGATTTACCTTATGCTCTACAAATATAATCGGCAAGGTTTTTGCAAAATTGTAGTCCTTTTGCTCGGCTAGGTCTCATTGGTCCAAATTTCTCCCTAACATTCTGAGCACTCCTGCCATAGCAGAAACAAGCACTCAGGCTTTGACAGTTTAAGAGCGCTTTTGATGGAGAATCAGAGGCATCAGTTGGAAGAGGACACAATCTCGATCGTCTATGTTTATATACTTGAAAGTCCCCAACTGAAAAGTAGATACAACCGAGACTAGGGAAAGAGATCGAAATTTCGTGCTTAAAACATACGGATAGAGGCGATTACTCCAAGGATTTTCCCAAGGTTCCATTAGTTATCTCGAGGATATGGCTAAAATTATTGAGACTAGGTTTCATTTGTCTTAAGAGATATAAAGCTCAAGAGAGCTCAAAGAATATCTCTACTTAGCCTCAATTTATTGACGATTTTGGTGACAATTTTGATGATGTTTGATATCGGCTAAAACGGAGACGTCCGCAATGAGATGGATATCGCCTTAACTAGCATCAATAGTTGGAAGATTTTTGAGACAATTGTTTTGGTGCAGCCTCAGTCTGTTTGATATCGATTGCAAACAAGAAACAGAACTCATTTGTCTTTGCCTTCCGCAAATTCCACCGTGTATATTCAATATCCGTATCTCGTAGCTTTGACTTAGTATCATTAGGCATGGCTCATCAGGGTCTTTCTTACCCTTCAGGTGTTTTTTCTCTCTCTCTCTCCAAAGATCGTCATTTTGTTGTTCAAACGGATGTAAAATCCGAAAGGAAGGTCTCTAACAGTATTATAACCCTCCAATATCTTTACCGCCATTGTATGGTGGTGCCGTAGCTTTCGGTGTGTGTGTGTGCGTCTACCATAGCCATGAAGTTTTCCCATCAAATCGCGCTAACTGCGCCCCCCGTCCCTCATCTATTTCGGAAAATGCTCCCCCGCACGCCTGGGAGTAGTATCAACAGGCCGGTTAATTTTTATCGTTTTTTTTCTTTAGTTTAGCTTAGTTTAGCCGACTTTACTTAGAGATCGCGGTCGACCATTCGGCCACTGCCAATCTCCGCAACGGGTCTGCTCTCCTCCTTCGCGCGAAACACTGGTCCCGGGTGGTCGGGTCCGATCTCATTACCGATCTCTGCCGTTCCATCTTCATCATGACACACACACACACGCAGTGTGGCTCGGACGGAACGCTCCGTTACTTCTGGCACATTTCTATTACAATGGTCCGTCATTCATCTCGCGCCTCCCTCCTCTTGCATTTCAAACTCCAACAACCTACTACTTGGCCGCTCCACGATGATGAATTTCTTTTGCCCATCGTGTTTTCCCGTTGAATTTTGCGCGCGCGCGCGTGTATCATTTTCTCTTTCGCGCTTCATCTTGGGCGCTTTCCAGCAGTTGTGTTGCAGTTTTGCGTTCCAACGATGACCACCACCATCCATTTGGCGGCAGGGGAAGGGTTGGAAAAGGAAGAAGAACCGGAGGCATAAGGGGGCGGGGGGGGGGAAGGCAATAAGCGACAGCACAAACATAAGTCCCGCACGGTAGGCACGGCAAAGTGTAATAACAGCAGCAGCAGTAAAAATGCTAACAGTGTATAGAAGGTATGGCGAATGTGAATGATGAAGGGCATTGCATTTCGATGCTTTGTCGATCTTTTTTTTTTTTTGCTGCTGCATTGAACGTGGACCCTGAGAAATAATAGTCTTCCGAGTGCGAGAGCGAGAGCATACCTGAAAATGGCCTATTTTCTTCAAAACTTCTCAACCACGGGTGATGAATTTCAGTGGTGGTGGAAGTTTGCGATTAAAAACCCTCAACTTTGGTGTGTTGGTTACTTCTCAATATACTCTAATACATGATTAAAGTTACTTGAACGACTGGGCGGGTAAAGAATCCGTGGTCAGGGAAGACTTACTTTAGTTCAATACTTGAGACTCCAGAGTCCAGACATTAGACTCCAGAAAATCTCGACACCAAGAAAGATGTCCGGCACCGCACAGTAATCTTTGGGTAAAGTTGCCTTAGACACACCACACAGGCTACACGCTAATTTGCGATAAACGAACTGTCAATAAAGTTCCCAGCAAAAACGTGTAATGCTATCGGCAAACAATTCGTTTGGCGTTGGAAGTTGCGCGTAGTGTTTGATTTTGCTTTTAGCCTCAGAAGCGGTGGTGCGCAAATACTAGTAACTGGTTTACTGTAACTATAACGAGAGCAGCGCAAAAGCGCTAAAAGAGTTCTCGTCTGTAACTCCTTTGGAAGTTGATTTCCATCTTGGTGAAGCTGTGAAGAAAATTTTGTGAAACTTCCCCGTAGTGAGCACTGACAAATCTAATTGCGTGCTATCAATAAGTGCAGTAAGTCATTTGATGGCCCGGTGTGACCAAGTAGGTCGTTAAGCCAAGTAGACGAAGTGATGATTCAGGATATTGCCGAATCTTGCGGAATCTTGTTTGAGTTTGTTCCAGATTGCAACGGCAGTGGCAAACTGCAACGCTGAATGACATCAGATTCCTTCATAGAACTGCAGAGCCTCTAGAGAGAGGGAACTCAAGCAAAGGGGGGGGGGGGGGGGGGTTGTATTAAAGCTAATTATAGTGACTACGACTTGCAGCTCGAGTAGGGGCACTAGCGATTCTTCATCCAGAGCTTCCAGATAGTGTATCGCACTCGTCTGAAGGGATTGCTAACTAGAGGGAGGTGAGCTAGGAAGAAGATATGCAAATTGTTTGCTTCAAATCTGCAAACAACAATTGCGTGTGCCTCTGCTGGGATTGTGTGCTTCAAGATGGGGCTAGAATTATCTCTCTTGGTCAGGTGTGTGTGGTGTCTGAGATAACCGTTCCCGTGCCAATTATCTGTGGGTCCTCTCCGAAACGGTGGGTGATAGTGTCATCTTCGTTTGCACCGCACAAAGGGATGGCTGTGGTCTAAAAGTTCAACCCAAAAATTAGCTGAAACATATATAATAGTGACTGCTGTTGAATCCTAGGCACCATTCGCGGTGGAATGGTGTGGTGATATAGAAATTATTGAGCACATGTTTGTTTCCAGCACCAGGTAAAGGTGTCTTATCTTTCGGTTTTGTGCGCGTGTATGCAAAAAAAAGAGTGTTTGTGTAGAAGAAAAAAAGAAGGAAGAAACCCCTGAATGTGTAATGCAATTAAGGGTGAAGGATTTTTGCATGTAAGAGAAACCCCCACCATTCCGGAACTCTAACTACTCTAGCACACCTCCGGAACTAACAACGCCGTCCAGTAATGAAGCAACTGTACCGAAAGTCTTCACAGTAGTGTGTTTGCGTGTGCGTGACAGATGTTTTAGTGAGGGATGAAGAAGAAGGCGAACATCTTCGAGCTGCCACCGAAGTGTCCGGCACTGGCGAACAAAATAACCGGCATCTTCGGATGGCGTCACACGTATCAGGTGCACCAGCGCCAGAAAGGCATACCGCACTGCAGCCAGTATCTGTACAAGAGCTACTCGCTCAACCTACCCCGGAAGGTGGGCAGCTGCGAAACGCTGGAAACAGGATCCGACGGCACGGTGGAGGTGGACGGGTACGGTGTCGGCGGTGGCCGGTCAGCATCTTCGTCGTCTACCCGTGGTACCGCCTACCAGTACCGGCATGGTGGTACCAGTAACAGCTGTTGCACCGAACCTGGCACACCGAACTGCGAAACAGTAAGCCTCACCGACCGTAATTAGATTACTTCTTTCCCCATTCCCTTCTACTACCATTGCTAGATCGTACTGGCTTGAAGCCGAAGTCCACTTGAAGTCGAAATTTATTACCCTGTGTCCTAAAAAAATGTCTACTATTAGGGTTCTTTCGGAAATGAAGCTCCACTGAAGTAACTGTCAACTTCGAACGAGGTTTTGATGGCTTTATTTGAAGAGCAAAAAGCAGTAAACCTAGTAAGACAACGCCACCCACCATAAACGGCAAGGTTTTGCGGTTGAGTTGTTGTACCCTGCTGCGTCAGTTTCTTGACAATCGTTTCCTTATCTTATCGCACCTCGGCGTGTGTTGTTGATGGTGATCTCGATTCTACCTGTTTCAGGGTTGGGTGAGACCTACTGAAGCTCATCACTGTTGCGGTCATCGACGTTGCGATAATGAAGCAACCCGATTGAGAGAGTCCAAAAGCATTGAAGAAGAATGTCCTCATGCCATCAAACCCTATGGGTAGTAAGTAGGTGTAAACTTCCCAATCGGCTTAAAAAGGTGTACAATTGTAGATTGCTATCACACAGCGGCATTAGACGCATCATACGGTACGATTAAAGACATCTCCAACAATTTGTGGACGAGTGTACTTGTTTGCCCACCAGTGCAACGTAACTGATCAAACGCGTTTATGATTGATTGTGTCCGTTATGCGCGAGTGTGTGTATGACTCACTGGTTTGTTTGGGAAATCGTTAGTTTACGATATTCGGAGCGGTTTGTAGCAAGCACAGGGAACACAAGCGCACAAGTGCGCGTCACAAGTATTCTGTCGCAGGCTTGGCTGGAATTCGCCGGAAAGTCACGTACTAGTTACGTAGTGCAACGCGAAACCAGCCCCAGTTGGAGCTTGGTGCCCAGTGAATATAGACGTTTTTCAAAGCTTGCGTCTTAATGCTACAGAGAACTATCTTCTGTTTTGGTAGAGTTGCGTGCTTTAGCGAATTTGTTTTTTGGTTGTAATACTCTTGAGATATCTGTTTATCGGTGTTGAGAAACACGTACGAATGATGCAACGTTTGGTAGGTACTCTTGCTTGGCAAAACTTTGATCAGGAAGAATCACCGGAACTCGTCTAAGTGACATATTTCATTGTCTTAATACTTAATACTAATGTATAACCTTTCTTGTTTATTGTTGTGTTGTTCACAGAATCCAGACACATGGGTAGTTGTACATCACCTTCAGTCACAGTCCGGAATTCTCGACCCGGAAGATCACATCAGCGATGTGGCTGACGACCGGGAAGAAATCATTGCACACTACGAAGATGCCGCAGTTGGGTTGGATCCGGGCGTACAGCAAGGTGGTGGTGATGGTGCGAGCGGCAGCTCCGTTGGTACAGGAAGTCCCGACATCTTCCAGACATCCGGTCCCGGAAGCAAAGTGGTAGTGGGTGGTCCCGGCAGTGAACCTGCCCCGGACGGTGGTGTCGTTACGGTGACTGGAACGGGATCAGTCATTAATAGCAACCCGGACAACATGGTAACCGTCGGTGGGCCAGGTTCCGGACCGGGTGTACCAGGACCGGGTGGTGCATCCTGCATCGAGGTGTTTGCAAACGAACCAGCACCACTCGGGCTAGGGCTGCAGGTGCGGCGTGGCAGTGAACCATCGCTACATCAGATCGGTGTAACGGAACAGCGCAGTCCATTGTACAACGTGAACCCGAACGGGAACCACCAGGGCACAAGTAAACGGTGGTCAGCTGCACCGGTCTGCCGTAGCGACAGCGATCCACCGCCGGATCGTTTGCTTTCGCCGCAACAAAATGGTGGCGGTCCACCGTACCACTACCACCACCATCATCATCTGCTCGCGGAGGAAGAGTGGAACGTACCGGAGGAGGATGGACAGCAGCAGCACGACAGTCTACTGCCACAGGCGTTCAATCGTTCCGGGCGGCTATCGATGCAATTTCTCGGTGCGGAAGCGGGCACCGGCTATCGGTGGATGGATGCGGCGGAGAAAGCAGCCACAGCTGCAGCCAATACTGCCTCCTCTTCGTCCAACTCTTCCTCCTCGGCGGCACACAATCAATCCGCACACGGGTACGGGTATCAGACGTATCAGAGCTACGTGCAGCAGCAGGCAAAACAGCAGCAACAGCAGCAACACAGCTCGTTCCATTCCGAGAGCGATACGATGGTGATGGGCAGAGGTGGCAACAATAGCTTCATGTCCAAATCACTGCCGAGGGAATCAACGCGCAAGGAACCGCTCGGACAGGCAAAAGCATCCGTGTACGATTCGATAAGGGAAAAGGATAGGTAAGGAATTGGTCGCTCTGAGGAGGAATACAGGGTACTCCGAGATTGTTTGACGCGTTCCCGATATTTTTGTTCTCGTTCCGAGGGTTTTTGTCGCGTATCTAAACATTAGCTTTTGGATCTTTAAGACCTCACTCACCTCTTTCCGGTATTTGTAGGGTTCCATGAATGATTGCAGGTGTAGCTTAATTTTAAACATTGAAAAATAATTGGGGAACGGGGCAAAAATCATAGGAAAGTGTCAAAAATTGCTTGGAAATTCCCTGTAACATCAAGAAAGATAAAACATCTGGATACATTGTAACACGCCAATTATTTGCCCTCTTTAGTGAAATGCTGCTGGTGGTGAACGAAACGGGCGGCCCGCTAGGACTCACGGCCATCCCGGACATGGAACGGGGTGGGTTGCTGGTGCAGAGCGTAGAACCAGGCAGTCGGGCCGAACGGGGCCGATTGCGGCGGGGCGATCGGATCCTCGAGATCAACAACATCAAGCTCGTCGGACTCTCGGAAAGTTCCGTGCAGGAACATCTAAAGAAGAGCCTCGCATCGACGGAGCTACGATTGCGGGTGGTACGAGGTGGCGGTGGTGGTGGCAGCAGCATCCGAAACCGCGGAAAGGCAGAACAGCAGTTTGGTGGCCGGCTGGTGAAGAGTGGTAGCGGACCACGCTATCCACGTGACAACCGTGTCGGGCAGCAGATGATGATCGAGGCAGAAGAAAAGCCAACGTCGGCAGCGAAGGTGGCAACGGTTTCGCCGACCCGTAAGATACCGGGTGCACCGTCGACCGGTACAAGCCTCCAGGTGGCAAACACGCGCAAGTTGGGTAAGCGGATAGAGATTACGCTCACGAAGGGTGACCATGGGTTAGGCTTTTCGGTGACGACGCGTGACAATCCGGCCGGTGGCCACTGTCCGATCTACATCAAGAACATACTGCCCAAGGGTGCGGCTGTGGAGGATGGCCGGCTAAAGCCGGGAGACCGGCTGCTGGAGGTGGAGGGTATACCGATGACGGGCAAATCGCAGACGGAGGTCGTTTCGATACTGCGCGGTACGCCGCACGGTGCAACGCTGAAGATTGTGGTGTCCCGTCAACAGGAGCTAGCGGTTGATGTGAAGGAGCGTGAAATAGTAAGGATCGATGTCATTGAAGCGATTTTTCTTTTTGGTTTGTAACACACATCTTTCTCTTCTTCTTCCTTTTTAGGGTTTTAGTGTAGAAAGTGAACCAAAGAATTCGCCACCGAAACCACCGCCACCAGTGATGCCAAAGTCATCGCTAAAGCAATCGAACAGCAGCAGCAGCCTAGCGAAATCCGCCGACCCTATGTACGGCGATGGAACGGAAGGCGGTGGTAGTGGTAACAACAGGACTGGGGTAGCAAACTGTCGCTCCATGCCAAAGCTTGGTCCTGGTGCGACTGGTACGTCCTCACCGAAAACACCCACCGTCCAGAAGAAACCGCTCGCCTCCATACTGAAGTCAGCGTCCACGAATCACGTTGCGGAATTGCTGCAACATCATCAGCACGATTCAGGTGGCGGTGGAGGAGGTACGGTGGGTCGTGGTGGTGCAGTCGGTGGTAATATTAGCAATGGCAGTGTGACGTCCAACAATAGCAGTAACGGTGGTGCTGGTGGAGAGTTATTAGCCGGTGCAGCGTGGAAGAACCGGGAGATTCTAACGCTCCACATACCGGTTCACGATACGGAGAAGGCTGGGCTGGGTGTGAGTGTGAAAGGCAAGACGGGTTCGGGTAATTGTAGCAGCAGCACTAGTGGTAGTGGTAGCAGCAGCCGGACGGATGGTGATCTCGGTATATTCGTGAAGAGTGTACTGCATGGTGGTGCGGCGAGTCGTGACGGTCGGCTTAAGATGAACGATCAGCTGCTGAGCGTGAACGGTGTGTCCCTGTTGGGGCAGTCGAATGCAGAAGCGATGGACACGCTACGGCGTGCAATGTTACAGTCAGGTATGGGTAAAACCTTCGGAACAGGGAGGCCACTCAACCGGGAAAACCGGGAAAAATTGGGCAAAAACCCGGGAAAGAACTGGTAGCACGATCTAAAATCCTGATTTGAGTGGTCACCCTGAACCTTCAATGTTGTAGTTTTTTTTTAGCAATAAGCTATTGCTAATTATTATTCCTTACAAATTCTCTGCGAACATCATTAGGTGGCAGCTATCCGGGGAAAATAATTCTCAAAATAGCACGACGCATTGCCCGTCCAGTAAGTACCGGGGAGCTGCTGGAAACGATGGAACAACGGTCGGCGGCAGCTTCAATCAATGGTGCGGGTGAGGAACAGCAGATGGGGAGTAGTGGTGCGAGCTCGGGCACAACAGTGATCTATCTGAGTGCCGACAAACAGTCGCAGAACGCATCTACACAACAAACCCAACAGCAAAGCAAACGATACAGCAATCCCGTGCTCGATCGGCTAACTGGTGGATCGACAGTCGTGAACAGTACCAGTACAGGTTCACTCCATCACACCAGCTCGCTTGGACTTGCTGCTGGAGGCAGTGGGGGAAGCAGCGATACGTTAACCGGTGGCCATTACATCCGTAACAGTAGCACGAACAGCAGCACTAGTACGATGAACAGCCAGCAGCAGCAGCAACAGCAGCAGCATCATGCGTCCAACAACCAAAGACCATCGGGACAACGTGCGTTTGCACCGTCCAATTCGTCCCTGGTGCAACCGTCACCGGCCGCCCAGCACGGTTTGCGCAACGAGAGCTATTATATGGCGACCAAGGATCACTGGAGTACGACATCGTCCGCTACCAGCCTGAACGGTAGCAACGTTGTGCTGATCGAGGAAGATCCCGAACCCACCTCGCCGTAAGTACTTTGGACCGCTAATACTGCTACTCAATTTAAACTTTGTTTTTGTCGCCATAACAATTTGAATTTGGTTCACATGTGGGGACTCCATTTACACCTATTTTCGTGCAGCGTTTTACAAAAAATGGGGTTGGGAAACTTCATAATGAGTTGGTTAACTGATTGTACAAAGTGGTGACAAATAAATAAATAAACATACTTTTTTTTACAATTTTTTCTTACTTATAGCACGTTCCACATCACACGCTCACTGGAAGGTAATGGTACAGGCGCTAACGGACCGAACACCGGCGTCGGTATACTGGGCAATGGTAACACATCCACTCCCAACGGTACCGACGTAACGTACGCTTCCCAGCTATCGCTCGAAACCAATCCACCACCGTCGGACGCATTCAGTCGGGATGCCATCGGACGGCGCTCCATGTCGGAGAAACATCACGCTGCCATGGATGCGCGAGAAACCGGCACCTATCAGCGCAACAAAAAACTGCGCGAAAAACGTGACCGTGATAGTAAACTGCTAATGGCGGCAGGTGCTACAGTACCCACTAATGGTGGTTCACTCGAATCGATCGATCTGCACCAGATGGCACGGATGAACAGTTTGAAGCAGCAACAACAGCAGGGCGAAAATGGGAAACCAACCACAACCGCTGCACTGGCGGCCCATTTGCTGCGTGCCGAAGCGCAAGACCAGCTGGGCGATCTAGGACCATCGCTTGGGATGAAGAAATCGTCCAGCCTGGAGTCGCTGCAGACGATGGTGCAGGAAATACAGATGGCGGACGAACCGCGTGGTCCAAACGCGCTACGCACACCACGTGGCCGTGGACGGGAGGAGATATTGCGGGCAGTGGTCGAGCAACCGGCAGAAACGCGTAAGTATTTTGTTGGTCGAGATGCCGTGTAACCGAGTCGGAAATATAACTCGTGTTTTTTTTGTCCTATTTTAGAAGCGAAAAAACACTGGCTACTCGAGGACGGTGGTCCACCCACATCGATGACCACCACTTCCGGCGAGTTCCCGGACGGTGGTTTCGTGTCGCGCAACAGCCCCTTCCAATCGTCCCTTAACGATGGTAAAGGGGCCAAGTTGCGGGCGAAGAAGAGCGGTGGGTTGTTGCGCGGTATCGGACACATGTTCCGGTTTGGCAAGCATCGCAAGGATGTGATTGTACCGACGGGCACAATCACTTCCACCGGAGGATCCTCCGGTGAGCCAGCGATCGATTATACCGGTCCTGCGGCAATTCCCTCCCAACAGCAGAGCACATCAGCTACCGGTGGTCCGATGCTTGACACCAGCAATGGTACCGGGACAATAAAAAATGGAGGAACCAGTACGATGGCGAAACAGCGTGCCGGTGGTAGTACAGCAAGCAGTAATAATGCAGCCTCCCGGTACATTCTTTACGATCCCAGCTCGGTTGAACGGTCGGCTTCTTCTGGTGTCGTTTACGGCCATACACAACCTCCGCACTATCAACCGCCACCACCACCGCCCCCGGTTACCAGTACTGGTGGTGGCGTTGGACCGTCAGCGACCGCTACCTCGATACACCATACGGATGTGTTTAACCATCGATACTCACACTACGTCAACTACGAGGAGTTGCAGCAACAAATTAGGTAACAGTTTGATCACTCTCAATTTTGTTTTTGTTGGTTTTCCTATGTACGAAAGTACATTATTAACGGAAAAAAAATGAAGGAAGCGGGACGGACTTCACTTAAATAATTAAGGCTCACGTTTTAATCTCACCTTTTCACGCTTACTTTTACTGTTCTGGCGCGGGGGTTGTATGGTGGCTGTTATATCAACTTTTATATCTTCTTCACAAACAGTTTTCACATTAACAAAATTCTGGCTTCACTCAACTTTTAATCTTTCTGTCACGATTTTCTAGCACTTAAAAAAAAAACATGGGAATCAAAACAACGCACTTATGTAATTATATGTTTGTGTGTGTGTGTATAAGGTGAATTTTTAAAACCGTGTTGCGTCCTAGTGGTTGTTAGTTTGGTCCGTGTGTTAGTGTTTCGTTCTATATGGTGTCTTTTTTTTAGCATCATCTGGTGTTTAATGGCTTTTTTTAATACTTTTTTTCAACTTTCATCTGGTGTTTCACACCTGTTTCTTAACCCTGTCCCGGGCAACCAGAAAAAACTTCATATTCTAGACAACCTTTAAAGCTACCCGGGTAACCAGCAGCTTTGGAGGATTATAACTTTTTTTTATACGTAATCCAATATCAATGCAATACTCAGATGAATATTAAGTTATCTACACTTCTTCTTTCTATTGAACTACATAAGCTGCTTCAATCCAATACGGTATGTTAATCATTAACTGCGACTACGCTCTACACACGCCTTTTCATCGAGAAATTCAATTTTTAATTTATTCTAGACGAAATTATGAATACATTATTGCATGAGTGGCCGTCAGAGCCGTTTTCGCTCGTTGGAGCAAAATACCTTCGATATCCATGGATTGATAATCATTTTCCATCCATAAACTCTGTACTGTTTGCAGATTGATCTTGATATTTCTGTACATTGTCAGGCTGTCAACAAGTTTGGAGGTTCTAAACTTAGTATTTGTTTGATTCCCGTAATATAATGATTTTTTGAAGTTTGACTAACTCTTAGGGGAGGAGTCTTTCATATTTCTAGAAGGTATGAACCACATTTTGAACCTGCGATTTCGGACATCTAATTGGTTTCATTCCTGAGATCAATAATCAGTTTTAGGATTTCAACCGGATTTTGAGCTGTGAAATGGCCTACAAAAATTTAACCGTGCAAAGCAGGAAATCGCATCGTTGCCTTTGTTTTTTCAATGGAAACTCTTAGTTAAGACTACTAGTGTCACTTTTGCCTCGTATATGACCCAATCAAACTAAAAAAGTATTATTATTCTTATAACAAACATTTCAAAAGATACTCCCAGTACGGACAATGTTTAGGCATAGGTTTGATGACTTTTTTTTAAGTATAATAGTTTTTGTATAAGTATTGGATGATCTTTATGCCGTTAAAAGTACTTTCTTACAAAAAGCACTATTTGTAGTACTGAATTCATGAAGTGTAGAAACAAACAAAAAACAACAAACAAAATTAGGAATTTTTAATCTTTTTGAAAAAAAAAGGTTTCTTTTCATTGGCTTACACTGTACGGGAATTTTGTTGACATAGTGTATGCATATCAATAGAAAGAAGAAAAGCGAAGTTTATTTTTCTTAAAATCTATCACCACAATAGCAATACGGGCCCAGCCGTTCCATTGGAATACAAAAAAAGCGCCACAATTGAATTGCGTATAAAAAAATAAGTTATAAGGCTCCCAAGTTGCTGGCAATCCGGTGTGGTTATGCTGGCTGGAATAGTGTAAAGCTTCCCAAACGGTTAGCTCTCGCGCTAGAAGCTATCCATCTTTTCTTTCATGCAAAACTCATTCTCTCTATGCTAACGAAACCTCATTTCCCAGTAGTGTCGACCTAACGCTAGAAGAGAAATTCGCTTCTCCGTCGGTGGGTATCCTAGATGTTGCTAGCAGTGAGCAGAATAGTCCATCTGTTAGTTGCCGCCAATCACGTCGTCGTCGGCAGCAACAGCACGTGTACGAGCTAGTGCCCGATGATGGTGGTAACGATAGTATCGCTACCTACCAACAGATCCATCCATCGTCGAACAACTCCACCCGCTCCATGTACGACAGTATCTCAAGCAGCTCGTCGCGCAACGGCACCAACACCGTAACACCGACGCGACACCACGCCGATGATAATGGTGCCGTCTTTCCACCCGAACTGCTCGAGCGCGATCATCAGCTGCTTCAGCTGCAGCAACTCTGGCAGTTGCAACAGTGGCAATGGTTGCAACAGTTACACCACCTTCACGAACGGGAACAGGAGCAGTTGATGCTGTTGCGTCGTGTCGAGAACAGTCGCAAACAATCGCAACGTAACAATGGTGGTGTTGGTGTACCGTCGAACGACTGTACAGCGGTTGCTGATGGCAAT
This sequence comes from Anopheles maculipalpis, assembly GCF_943734695.1. Lineage (NCBI taxonomy): Eukaryota > Metazoa > Arthropoda > Insecta > Diptera > Culicidae > Anopheles > Anopheles maculipalpis. Next base: position 10,481,794 of record NC_064870.1, on the reverse strand, counting down.
GAGAGCAATGGTGTAAATGTGTATGCGAAGGAAAATGTTTCGAGCTGTGAGCGTACTGTTGTTGGCAGTAAGGCGACTAATAGTGCCAACAGTAGCAGCAGCAGCAGCTACCAATGGCAACGCGTAACGTCATCGTCCGTTAAGTAAGCTTTAAATGCTTTCGGAAGCTTTTTGTTGTTGTTGGCAAAGGTAAACGTCCTCTTAAAGCAGGTGTGAGATTTCTGTTCCGCTTGCACGGCAATTTTGTTTGGATACTAGGCACACCCTTCCCCATATGCAGCATGCGTACACAGCGTTGTTCGTACATAGGTGATCCATTTCCGGATCCATATCTCACCCAATTAGATGATCGTTAGCTTTCGCAGCGCACATTTCCCATTTGATTTTGAATTTGCTTTGTATATTTTCTTAGTTGTATATATTCGTATCTAGTTATACTAAGTATGTTCATGCTCTTTACTAACGAATTAGTACCTATTTAGAAGATTATGTAGCAGAGTTGGATTTTATTATAAGATTTTAGTTTTAAAACATTTAGAAAGCTGCGCCTGGGTATAATGATCTCGACAATGAACTCGAATGAATAGCCCCGATACCAATCGGTCACCGACTTGGTTGGGTTTTTGCTGGTATTCTAATGATAGCCCTTCTAAATATAGGAGGTCAAAAAATCTTCTGAGCACCTACGGAAACGCAAACGCGGCTAAGAGGTTTCCGTCCGAGTTTTAGACAGAATCTATAAAGTTGTGATCAACTATCTGTGCATCACTTGGTTGATCCGTTTGGTAAGCTTCTGCTACAAAGGAAATCCTCAAACCAATTATGCCTAAGCGCCTTTAGCGAATACCAGTATCTAGATTGATTTACTGAAAGTGTTTTTTTTTCTATTTCAAAACAGGAATGCATAGAAGATTGGGTAGATCAGTCTTAGTCCTAACCACGATAAAACGATTTTTTGTTGACCAAATTAAATTTGTTTACTCAACGTAATTTCCTTCTCGAGTGATGCAGTGCTTATAGGGTTCTGCTATCTTACAGAAGGCATTTTTTAACTATAGTTCAGTAGTAGTCATCAGGCTTCAAAATATGCCTCTGTTTTAGCAATAACTTTAGCATTGGGCCCCAATTTCTTTCCAGCCATTGCATTCTTTTCCGATTTGCGAATAGGAACTAGTTTGTTCCCTGTTGTTTAGTCCATAGCCACATAACGACACACAATATCGGCCATTAGATGGCCGGCGTGGCCTAGAAGGTCTTATAGAAGGGGGGTTAAGACTTAACAAGCGATTGTTTGGTTTGAACAATGGTTTTACCCATAAAATAAATCAATGATGAATTGGTCCACCCAGCTTTGCTTCAGAAGTTGTGTTTTCACACAACATTTTTTGTGCCTCAATCAGGACTAAAATTTATCGGTGATCAACAACCTGTTGTATCTACTAAAAGAGTTCAAACGTTCGTGGAAAGATCGAATCCATGCGTAGCTTCGTTTGGTATCATCACTGCTAACTATTTTGGATCATTAGGATCTTTCTGCTTCGAACAAAATACACTTTCTTATACATTTTTGTCTGTATCCTCTCTGTGTAGCCGTCGCCATCATCTCTATCACTCGCAGCGTTCTGCCCGCAACACACCACCCATGATGGACATGGTAGGACTCTCTCAGCAGCAGCAGCAGCAACAACAGCAAAAACACCTGCACAGCTCATCCACCCTATCGAACCAGCAGCAGCAGCAGGGCAAATATAAAAGCACCCGACCCGTCTCGAGCTACCATGACGGTGGTGGCTATGAAACGATCTCTTCCACCGGGCCACCATCTTCCATTGTACAACACAGGAAGGAACCGTCCGGTGGTGGTGCGTCAAAGCTGGATACAGGCGGATCCGCACACGAGGAAACGAACGGGGGCGAGTGGCATCATCATACCGGCACGGCTTCTGCCGGTGGTTCGATCCGGAACATGCGTGGTCCGTTCGTAACGCAAGTGAAAATTCAAAATCAACTATCATACCAATAGAAAGATAGGCTAAACTAATTGCGTATGCGAGATAAAGCTAGAGAGAGAGAGAGGGAGAGGGGGGAGGGAGAGAGAGAGAGAAAGAGAAGAGAATCTCTTCGGGATGCATACACATACACACATACACATCGCATATCGTACTTAAGCATAGGATGAATTTAACATTATATTTCCGTCCTTGTAATACTTTCTCGCGTATGTTTGCATTCAACATCCAAACGAAGGAGGTAGGAAGAGAGAAAAAAGAGAAAAGGAGCGGCAGAACGAATGAGAGAGAGAGAAAAAAACTAAACAGCATGATTTTTACATGCCATTAAAAGCAACAAAATCAAAAATTCTTAATTTCTCTCTCTCGTATTCTCGTAATCTCTTTCTTTCTTAATGTTTCTTAACATCGGTTTTGTTTGAATTTGAAGCATGTTTTAAAATACTTTTTTTTATATTTCTCAAAGAGTTGTTGGTGTGTTTAGGGCAGGAAAGTAATGAGCTGAAATCAGGCTAGAAGATTTAAAAAAAAAAACACACTCACACACCAACACTAAACGTGTGTGTCAGTGATCGTATCTTTTCTTTCGTCTTCTTGTGCTTCGACACGATCGCGGTGTCCCGTGTCGAAGAGAAGAAGAAAAGACACACGAAGAATACACCTCGTAAACGCCTTAAAAGTATGCAAGCGTATGCACGTATGGATGAATTTAATGATCTTTATGTAATAACTTTTGCGGAACAAATTTACTACAGACAGTTTAAAAAAATAGTGTTGTTACTATTAAACGGATAGGAGATAGTTTAAAAAAAAGGATGCATACAACAAAGTTCTCTCCTTACCTCTCATTAAACGTACGTTTCTGTTTTTTTTTTTGGAGTATGTTAAATGTTTTACTGGAAGTCAATTGTCTGGCGCGAGGCTTTCCTAATCGGTAACAAAAAAAAAGTCTGGTAGCAGCAACGACTGCTCGTTGCTCATACGAGCCCTCCTTGCTTTTATACTCTAGCCACGCGACACTATTTTGCCCGTGGAACTTCTCCTTTTTCACATACATATTAAAAAAAAAAGGAATGCATACACAAAACACAAACACACGCAATCTCGGTACATATATAGATATACTAATACATGTGTAGCTGTACAAAAAATGTAATTCTTCACACGTACGTTATGTGTAAACTCTGTATTATATAATATTCAATAAATTTATAAGAAAAACTATAAACACTTCAGATGATTTTCATGTCTGTATGGCTTACGGGATGCGGGGTTAAATAGGAGAAGAAGCTTTAAAAAATCATATTTTCCCTTTTTGCCATATTTGTTTTTACTTAAAAAGCAAAATTAATCGTTTAAACCAGACTTTTCAAAATAAAACAGCTTTTGCTGTGTAGTTAAAAAAAAATACACAACCAAAAAATAATTAAGAAAAAGGTTCATCGCTTCCGGACACTCCGAAGTCTTTCGTAATCCAAAAGTAATAAAGCGCTCCATATGGTTGTTGTATTTTTTTTTGTAATTATTTTTTATTACATCTTCAGTTTTCGACACATTTTGGACACAAAGACTGCACAAGTCAAATTATCATTTCCTTTTTTTTGTTGTTGTTTTGTTTGAGTATTTCTGTATTTTATCCATCACTCGCTCTCTCTATTTTGTTTTCGTTTGCGCTGCCGGTGTTGTGTTTTCGGGTTTCGGTTGTTCGAGTGTGTGTTTGTTTTGTATGTGTGTTTCGGTTGTATCGTTTTGTTTTCCTTTCCTTCTTCCACCATCATTTTCTCATCTTAAAGCGTTAAAATAATAAACATTTACTACCTTTTTTTTTGTTTTATCCGAATCATAATATCGATCCTGGGGCTCTAGCGCATTTTATGTGTGTGTAAATGTGGGTGTTTCTGTTGTGGTGTGTTATACATTTAACTTATCTAAACAGTCGATCACGTTCGCAACAAATGGCGCGTTGTACACTTATTTTAATAGCTGCTGGGAGATGAGAGGCCGGCCAAATGTGTATGTGTATGTGTGTGTTCTGCTTTTGCTTTGTTTTTTGTTTTATTTTCTTTGATTTTTCTTCCTTCTTTTCTGCTTTTTCTTTATATTTGAAGAAGGGAAGAGGCGGGGAGGGTTGGGGGGGGGGGGTGTGGAAAGGGAAGCGAGGGACATTTGCGGGAGGTGTTTTATTCATTCTTTTCTTAGCTGTTTCTACGCATTTCTTTTCCATTTCCTTCCGTCATTTTTTATAAGCATGGCACAAACGTTTATTTGTTTTTTTCTTCTTCCTATTTTTTTTATCCAGGTAGTTAAAACAAAATAGTGTTTTTTTTATCTTCGCATAATCTCACTTGTTTGTTCTGATTTAGCTTGATGTAGGCGTATAAAACGACACACACATACCATGTTCATATTTTTTTTTTACTTTTTTATTTCAATGGAAGGAGACAGGGCGAGAAAGAGGGCAAGAGAGGAAACGAAAATGAGGTTTAGTTGATTCAGAATCCGATTGAGAGATTTTATTTTTAAAAACGCCCAATAAGAAGAAAGGAAGGAATGTGTGCTTGTGTGTTTGTGCCTTTTTTTTTTACTCTGTCTTAATGTGTGACTTGAGTGGTAAGGGACAAAATGAAGAGGGAGAAAAGAAGGAATGACGAGGAGGTTAGGAACAAATAAAACTGAATATTTTACTTCTGTAGTAGTAGCAGTAGTAGTATTAGTAGTAGTATTGGTAGTAGTAGTAGTAGTAGTTACGATGACACGCGCACTTTTCATATCCATTTTGCTAAATGTAGCTTTTTTTCTTCTCATTTTAAATTTCTTGTGTTTTTTGCTCTCACTTTCCGTTTTTTTTTCTGCTCATATTTTCGTTCACTTGCTTAGTTTTGCATCGTATTTGCCACGCTTTTTATATCCATTGTTTTCGCTATTTCTTTGTAGAGTATTATCGTATCGCAGGAAAGATGGCTACAGCTGGCTACCTAACCGAACCACAAACACACACGCACACGCACCTTCTAATGTGTGTTTCCTTCTTCTTCCTTTTATTATTCCCTTTCCCCCTTTAGCGCCCCTTATCGCTCTCTTTCGCGTTGTTTGTTTAAAACCCAAAAACATATAATCCTCCTTGTTTGTATACCTAATATATCCATTTATAATTACGTTTATATCACCACATAATTGTTTACAGGTCGGTTTTCAATTGCAAATAGAACGGTTACATTATTCTGGTTTCTTTTTCATGTTCGCCTTCCTAAACACACCACCCCTTTACGCGTCTTCTCTCTGCCCCTCCACTTGTATATATATATATATGTGTGTGTGTGTGTGTATTATTTTTTTAAATTTATATGCGATTTGTTGTTTTGTTTTACTCTGTTTTGCTTATGGAAAAATCGGTAAGATAAGCTATGCTCATTTGCTCAGTTTTCATCGCATTTCGCTATTTCTGCAAAAAAAAACCTCGTTCTCGATTACGACACACACACACACACACATGAAGCCGTTTATATAAATCCAGCGAATATTGGTTTTGGAGGAACATAATCCTACACGAGAGGAAATTTCAATTACACATTACTCTAATACACACACACACACACACACACACGCACACGAAACGACGATGTATGCGTGGGGCCGGGAATTAGCGAGAGCATTATTGGAGCGCATTTTGGTTTTGAAATTTCATTTGAGAAATTTTCAGATTCTTTTACTTCCTAGCTGCTAGACTTATAAACATAGATAGTTGCTAGTTGTGTGTATTCACTTTTTTTCTCCTCTGTTCAGCTTACATGTTACTCCATGTTTTTTTCTCGCTATTTTCTTCTCCCTGGACTGGGCAAAAGTAAATACACTTATGGTTTTTTTTGTTTTGTTTTGCTCTTTGCATCTTTGCTTTGTTTTGCATTTGTTTTCGCTTTCTTTTAGCATCATTCCTATCCGTGGAGTGTGGAAGTGATGATTTATAAAGGTAGAAAATACTGAACTTGTATCAATCTCGGTAGGGTTTTTGTTTTTCTTTTTTGTAGGGTTAGAGCAGTAGGACAAATTGAGTTTAATGTTTTGCATTCAAATGTGTGTCTGTTTTTCTTTTAATTGAATGTTTAACATCCTCCGGTGTGTTTGTGAAATTAAAAAAAAAAACTTCCTGAAATGGTATTACTTCTTTTACTCTCGGCAGGGGGGGGGGGGGGGGGGATTTGTTTTTTGCTGCAAATAAAAACATTTCACAACCGCTTTGCGGTTTTTCTTGAGTGTAATTGAATGCTTATGCCCGCCCGCATAATGTGTCCTTGCGCTACGAACAAGTATTCGCGTTATTTATTGGTTGTAATCAATATCTAAGTCTAAGTTTTTGTTCTGTGCTGCTGTTTTTTTCTTCCTTTTTAGGAAAAGAGATTTTCCGAGCATTCCAAGTTTTGTTGTTTTTTTTTTATAATACATTTCATCATCTGTGTGGTTTTTTCCTTTCCCTTTCCTTCCAATTTTCCAGGATTTATAGTAGCGAATGGAGTGAGAATGAAATCATTCAAGCGTTTTTGTTGTTTTCTTTTTTTTATCTTTAAGGTGTTTTACAATATCCTTCCTATAACACCCTTTATCTCTCTAGGCCACCCAATTTTACAACAGTGCTAATACATACAAAAATACGTTATCATTCTTAGCTGTGTGTGTGTGTGGGTGTTTTCTGTTTTGTTTGTTTATCTCAAGCGAATTTCTTCTCTTTTTTGTTACACACCCACACTAGGTAGCAAAATAGGAGGAATGTAATAAATGCTTTCGTTTCGAAATGTTCCGTTTTCTTTTCACTTTTCACTCCTTATCGCAACAGAAAGCAAAAATTTTAACAAAAGAATAAAAATCACTACTACCTTATATATTAAAATGAAAAGCGACCCAGGCAGATGTTGTATGGTCTTTTGGGGTAAGCGTGTGCGTGTGTTCACATTAAGCAAATGGTGTGTCGATATTTATATATTATTACTACACAAATTGACCCATCGATTGCGTGTTGTTTTTTTCTCTTTCTCTCTCTTTCTCTCTCCAAAGCAATTTTTTGTTTAATACACCAACCAGTATTTTTATATAGAAAATTTATAAAAAACGGGGGAGTTTTAACTCGATGAACGGAGGATTTAAAAGTTTGTTCACAATAATTTGTTTATCTCGTCTTTAAGCATTTCGTTTTCGCTTTTGTATGTGCACTTGCTAGTTAGCTGGTTGTGTTGGTGGTGGTGCATTTTTTTTTCTACGCCTAACTAAGTTTTTGCTGTACTTAATACACACACACACATTCGCTCGTTTACGCATTTTCTAATACGCCTTGTTTTTTTACTTTGCGCACAACATTGAATTTTTTACGTTGTTTATCATTCACAGAGATTAATATATAAGTGTGAGAAAAGGGGAGAGCAACACAGAACAGAGAAAAGAAAGATTCTCCTGGGAAAAATAATACTTTTTTTTTAGAAAATCGCTTCGTTTTGTTGCTTTCGTAAACATTCATACTCGTACTATAATCTAACGATGATCTTGACTGTATCGTTTTTGCTGTTTTGCATTGAGTTATCAGTTGGTATTGGTGTGTAAGTGTGTTTGCTCTAACATTAAAACAAATCTCCTTTCAGGTAGGTATATAATGTGTTTCAGCCTCGGTTATTGTTTCACAGTAAATATATCATTGGTTCACTAATAACGATCTGGGGGGTGTGAGTGTGTGTGTTTGAGTATATCTTGTTGTAAAAGTAAAGTAAAAAATAAATCAACTTGAAATGATATTTTATCCGTCGTTCCTTGTGTGACGTTTCAGCAGCGGAGGGTTTAGTTTCGGTGTTTTCTTTCTTTGCTCGCTTCATTGATCTCTCTCTCTCTCTCTCTCTCTCTCTCTCTCTCTCTCTCTCTCTCTCCCTCTCTTTCTCACTCACTCTCCTTAAATGTATCTCCATAACACCAGGTGCGGCCATGAGAAATTGTTTGTTACACATTGATACGAGTATGGCTTAAAATATTGTATGCGGGCTTGCGTACCAATGAGTATGAGAGTATTTTGAGTAAGTTTGCTGTCTTTGTTTACCTTCACGAATCGATTTCCCTAATCCGTCCTTACGCTTGCCCCCTTCTTTACCTTTGTGTTTACTTTCGTTCTCTATAGTAGTGCATTCAAATGATTGGTGTTTAGCGTATTTACGATTCTGTCTCAGGATTACTGTGTGAGTGTGTGCATGGCACGGAGTGTGGAGACTCATCCCGAATACTGTATGTCACTGCTAAATGCTTTAAATCGCAAAACGCTCTGCAACCGGTTTCAGCAACAGACCCCACGCGGGTTGTTTTACTCGCATCAAACCATTACGAACGCTTCCTCGCCGCAGAACAGGAACGGATACTGATCGATCATCGTTTGCACGATATCCTCCAAGTACGGGCGCATCGTTTCGAATCGCATCATGTCGGTAAACTCGATCGGCAGCAGTGTTGGCCACCAGCAGATGGCAAGATTTTTACTATCCATACTGTTAAGCTTCGAGTTTTCCGACACACTAAAATGGTGGAAGGACAGAAAAAAACGCGAGATTGTTATTTAACGGACAAAACGATGCGAGAGATCGAACGATTCGCCTTACCGTACGAAATGCTGAAAGATGTAGCTCAGTATTGCAAAGTTGTTCGGTGGCAGCTTGTTAAGCAGTCCGCGCAAAGCAATCAACCGGCAGCTACGGTCCGTCTTAACCTCCATGTTAAGGCTCGTGATGGACTGGAGTGGGCGTGAGCCAGCGATCTCCTCCAGCTCACTCATCATTTCCGCACTAAACAATCCCTTGAGACGCTTCACGAAAAAGTCCTTTAGCGCGGTAGCGACCGCATTCACCGGTATGTCGAGTTTCTCTATATCTACATCCGATTCTGAAAGTTTGATAATCCCCAACAAAACAAACCATGAATAATACACATCGGACTGGGGATCAGTTGAGTGTGGGACTAGCTTACCTTCAGCAAACTTCTGATTTAATAAATCGACGTGCGTTCGGTTACCCGGCACCCGGTAGATGCCTTCTGAGTCGAGCCCTTCCTGCTCGATAAACTTGACACATTTTTCCACAAACAGTGGCACAAGCGGCACCTTATCCGACTGCTTCAGGCTGGCCAACGAGGACTGTTGCAGAGCGGCGGCGGCGGCCGCTGCGGCAGCAGCAGCCGCAGCTCCATTATGCTTCGAGCTTTTGCTCGCATTTTTGCTACTGCCGCGCACATCCTTCGACTCCTTGCTGCTCTTGCTGCTCGTGTCGATCTCCTTGCCGAACCAATTTTTCTGTTTCGTTATCAACTTTTCGCGATCGCCACCCTTCGGTAACACGCCAAACTGTTGAATGAATAAAAATGGACAAAAAAGTTTAATTTGTGCGAAAGAAAACGATTGATGGAATCGCCATAAAGCTTTCAATTACGATCGAAAGGGTCATTCTGTCGAAATTTGTTTATTTTGCGAACGGAACGTTTCGATCGAATACCTGTCGCAAGCTAGTAGAAACTTGAACTCCACCCTATGCAACAAAAAATACTCACTATGGGAGAATTGTCACGCGGCGACGATATATCCACACTCGACTCGTCCTGCTCCTGCGACGGTTTGTCCTGTTTTTCCAGCCCACTGCTGCCCAGATCGTTCTTTAGCTTCTGGTACATGATTGGCATGCCGCCGAGCGGACCGCCGCCACCGCTCGCACCGACACTGCCCATCATATCGCCGGCCGAAGAACCGAACGGACCGAGCGGAATTTTCGGTGGCTGCACCGGGATAGCAGTGCGCTTTTTGCGATGCCGTTTGTGTGGTTGCGTTTTGCGGTTGATCTTCGAGTAGCCGTCGTTGGAGCGTTTGCGCTCGAGCGAGCTGGAGTCACTTTCCGAGTCGGAGTTTTCTTGTATGTTGAATACTAAAGAAAAAAAAAGGTTCCGGTTATTAGTGAAAATGTGAATACATTTTTTATAAACCTATATAGCGATTTTGAAGAGTTTCCTGAAGATCAATATGCTTATTGCCTGAACTATTCAAAGCGGTTGTTGTATCTTTTTTTGTTTTATTTTTTGAATGATTTCTCCAGTTCCTAATTTCCTTAGTTCAACGCAAAAAACTTCACATCTGTGTTGCTTATATTGATGAGAGTAACGATTATTGTTAAGGAATTAATTTGCTTGTACTCATAACAGCTGTGACAACTGGCATTCATAACTGTATGTTGATTCGAATCCTAAAAGAGATTTAAAAACGCTTTGAGAATCGAATCGCAAAAGAGTTTAAAGATTATTTGCGGTTTGAGTCCTTCTGGCGACTATTAATTCATTGGGAGTTAGTTTTACAATAACAATTTGCAAAGGAATTTAAACACTCTTTGCGATTCTAATCCCAAAAAATTCTTACAACTCTTTTGAGCTTTAAGAAGTTAATTTAAATCATTCAATAGAATGATTTAAATCACTCCCTCACTCACTCACTCTTACTTAGTACGCACAGCACTAATTGCTACAGTATACTAAGCAGAAATAATATTAATAATAAAAAAATGTTTTCCTTTAAACGATGTTAACTTACTCTGCTCCTTTTCTCTTCTCTGACGTAGTTTCGTTTTGTGCGTACCCATATCGGAGCCGCCCGAACTGTCCGCACGCCCTCCAACCTGGTTGCCACCGGGACCGCCCGAAAAGGTGGTAAATAATTGACTCGCCACATTGTTAACCGCATCGCTGAACGCATCGTTGATCTGCTCGTATCCCGCCTCATCCTCGTACTCCTCGCTGTCATCCTCCGGTGCGGCCAACGGTGCATGTTCGAGCTGCGCCTGCTGCTGCTGCAGTAACTTCTTCGCTTTCTTCTTTTCCTTCTCCGTCATCGGTATGCCTAGGCCGGCGTTACCGGTTGAGGCACCGCTATCACCACCACCGCCGGCCCCACCGCCAATGTTCATCCGTGCGATTGCTTCGTTAACGATGGCGAAGCTTTTCAGATTGAGCTTGCCGGGCTGTTTCAGCGTTTGACTAGGTCCTTTCGGGCGTATCTTTTTGGCGAACGAAGACTGATTCGGCCGGCGGCCAGTGGTGAAGGCGTGGTGTGCGTTCATGTTTTTCCAGAGATCCTCACTTTGCTTGTTGTCCTGCTTTTGGATGAGAAATCCGTCGTCTATCCAGCCTGTGGGAGGGTAAATTGGGAACAAAAGGAAACATTTTAGGAAGATTCAGTAGGTTGAGAGAGAAAAAAAATTTCCATTCAACAATTGCTATTTGTTCCGTTGCAAACTATTGCTATTTGTTACGCAATCAACATTTTCATACTGAATTATTTAAGACAACAATAACAACAACAAAAAAAAAAAACATCTCCATTAATTGAATACATAAAATTCAAAACAAAAGAATGCTACAAATACGATACATTCTAGGTACAAATGAAAAGAAATGACTACAAATATTTGATATGAAACAAAACAAAAAACATGCGCACGACAACAAACACTTGACAACGCAGTACACAAACAAAGTAACAACACGGAGCGTGCAATTTGATAAGCGAAAATATCAACCTGAATCGTATGTGTTGATCGAGTCCTTGGATCCGCTAACGTCAGCTGTTTTTGTGTGCGAAAAATGGGGGAGGTAGAGAGAGTTTTGTTGAGTGTTTTGAAACGAACTTTGTTCATTCAAAATCTAGACATTAAAAAAAATGGTTAGACTGAAATTTGAAAAAAAGTTTTCCACTTGTATAAGGAGGCTATTTTTCATCGAGATGCACATAGCGGATGGTTAATAGTAAGTAGAACGACTAGTAACTGTTCATTTTTAAAGGCGGCTATCTCGAGTTTAATTAAAGCGATTTTTTTCTTAAATTTAAAAAAATAATCACGTACTTCGTTTCCCACATAAAACAATTTTACTCATCATTGTAGTGTGAGAATCGGCTCGAAATTATTCAAACCATTTTAGTGTTAACTTACAGTTGATCTCCTCCAGGCTGGACTGTGATTGCGAAACCGTGTCCGCCTTCAGCTGGCGTAGTATGGACGCCGGTATGAGCAGATGGTCTGGTGGTGCCGGTTCCGGCGGTGTCGTCGGTGGCGGATAGATCTGGAAGCCCTGATTGCTGCCACACTTGTCGAAGTCGCTACTGTCCTCGTAGTAGTACATATTGTGCTGATGTTGCTGCTGATGCTGGTGCTGCTGCTGCTTAAGACTGTCGAGATCGTCCAGCGAGTTGATCGACCGATTGTCGAACAACTGCTGTGATATCTTTTGGTGATGTTGCGCGTGCTGCTGCTGCTGTTGATGGGACAAAGTTTGTGGTTGCTGCGATTGCGCGTGATGCGAATGGTGTTGTTGCTGTTGCTGCTGTCCACCGCCGGATCCGCGATACGTGGTCGTCGATCCGTTAATGAGGTAGCTTTCGTACCGTGGCGGTGGTTGTGGTACCTGCTGCTGCTGGTGATGGTGGTGCATTGAGTGTTCCATCGTGCCCTCGCCGGAATCAATCGTGAGCGGTTCCTCGAGATTAAACGCGTGCTCAATTTCTGGCTTCTTGTCCCACACCTCCTTCAGGAATGGTGCGAACGAAGCGAACTTAAACTGACCCTCATCGTCGGACCCGGTTGCGAAGTGTGCCCTCAGCTTGTCCGCAATCGTGTTGCCCTCGGTGATCAGCAGCTGGGACAGTTCGCTATTAAAGAACGCATTCACACCACCCTGCTCCGACACGGCCACTATCTGCATTGGCAGATTTGGAATGTTGAGCGAGAAAGCGCTCAGTGTCGACAGGGACGCTTTGCGCTTGCTCGAGTACAGCAGTATGAAGCCGTGTATCAGATCGTCCCGGAACGCGTTCGCCCCATGGTAGGAGGACAGTATGAGCTCTACCCGCCGCTTCGAGTCGCCGAGAAACATCTCAAACACTATGTTCCTCTCCCCTGCACTAATGCACGACTGTTCCAGCATCATCGAGCTGAGCATGTTCTCGATCGAGAACGGATCGCCACAAAACAGTGACATGATGATGCGCAAATCGGGCAGTTCGTGTAGTGCCAGCCCGTACTTAAGATCCTCGAACGGTATCGAATCGATCACACTGTTAAGCGTCGTGTTGATGAACTTGGTTTGCTGCTGCGAGATATAAAACTCGTTCTCGTCGATAAACACACAGTGTAGTTTCTCCGCCAGCGATTGCCCATCGGCCTGCAGCTGATGGAGCGTGCTTTGGCTATTCTTTTCGTCGCTCATAAACACAATGTGCAGATTGTTGACGCTGTCCTTAAAGTCGAGATTGTCCTGCAGCAAACGGTCCAGCACCTCGTACACGTACTGGAACGTTTGCCGATTCGAGTAGCAACAGATTAATCCCTTGCACTGCAGCTCAAACGAGAATGAATCGTTGTCGCGATTGATCGTTTCAATGTTGAGCCCGTACACCTGCCCATCCACAATGTACTCGCCATTATCGTTGCAGTTCTGGTGTATTTTGTCGATGAAATCGTTTGCAATGTAGTCGAGCCCGATCACTATCAGGTTCAGCTGCAGCTGACCATCCTTCTGCGCGAAGCGCGGATTCGGGAGGCTAAGAAAAAAAAAAATAAAAAAAATAAAAATGTGTCAGGCAATGATGAGAATTACAACTCTTTTCAAGGATTTTATTCACTCTTATTCACTCCCTACTGGGATTTATAACGACGTCACGGCCTCTTATAACAACTGTGACTACTCGCCTTCAAAACAGTTGGCAAAACTCTATGTTGAGTAGAATGTAAAAATAGTATAAACGCTCCTTGCGATTCGAGTCGCTTCACCGACTGTAAATCAATTGGGAGTGAGTTTGATAATAACGATTCTCAAACGAGTTTAAACACTCGGTGCGTTTCTAACCCCAAAAGGGTAGTAAAAATTCTTTGTGTTGAGTTTATTTAAAATCATTCATTAGAAAGATTTAAATCACTCACTCACTCACACAAACACACTTACTTTTGGTTGGAGATCAATATTCGCTCGATCAGCGCATCCATACAGTTAGGAAACGCGGGACAATGCTCGCGTATCGGGCAGTGCACGAACCCGAGATGCTGAAACAGCATCACCTTCCGGTCCTGGTCGAGCCGGTCGAGCAGCTTGTAGCGCAAATCCTCCTGCAGCACGTCCGTTATCTCCTTGATGTCGTTTTGCGTGATCGTACCGGACGGTTCGATGTTTTTAAAGTGATAGAACAGATCAGCATGCTCCATCAGCAGCTCCTGGAAGTTGTGTTTGGCCGTCTCGACCAGCTCCCGCTGATGGTTGTCGTAGATTTGCTGGCAGTCGTGCTCGGACAGTGCTTCGAAACATTCGCGCCCCATAAACAGTACGCGCACCTCGGACAGCTGTTTGCCCGGCGTTACGTAGCCGGTTTCTTCGAGCAACTTTTTGAACTGTTTCTTCCATCTGCGGACGAAAGCAATGGCGTGGCGGTCGATTAGTGATTACATTTTGGTGTTGTTTAAATAAGAAAGAAAACAAAAACATGGGGGATAATTGTACCTATATGTACTGGTAAACGGCAGTTTTCAATTTTAAATCAGTTTTCCAAAACAAAACAAAAAATTGTTAATTTCAATAGCACACCTGCTCCACTATTTTGCTTTAATCTTAAAATTTTGTTTTCCTGCTACTGTTATAAACACTACTACACTATTGCTCCAAATTGTTAAACCTATTTGTTATAAATTTTGCAAAAGAATAAAGTTTTTTCTTTATATGAGCATTAAGCACTCGAACGAATAATTTTGTTACTTATTACCAAAAAAACCTACACTATTTCTAAACAGTTTAGCTTGTTACGGTATGAAAAGTTAGTGTGAGAGTATGAAGTATAAAGAGAGAGAAAAGAACTTGAATAAATCACCTCTTTGGCATCCTGTTGAAGGGCACACATACACAAACGTACACACATACACGCGCGCGCATACGTTTACGGGTGCGTGGTTCAGATAAACGTTCAGTAAAAACCACAATATGCAAGCAAAGATAGAAATATACGAGAATGAAGAAAAAAAAAACAACATTTAAAGAGAGATTCAAATCCATCAATTGTTTTGATTAAAATATTGTTTTATCTAATTGCATTTTTGTTGTTGTTGTTGGGCATTGGATAAGGGTAGATATGAGTTGGAGGTGGGTTTTCTAAGTGTATCTACAGTGTCGGACAAAAAAAAAAGATTAGATCACTTACTAACTTTGACAATACGGCACTGGACCGTCATATTCAATTGTAAACTTACTAACTCTGAATCAAACAGCTATCGAACTACGGATTGTTTGCAGTCACTCAATGTTAACTCGGAAATCGTATTTCATTACCATACTGAACTTAACACGTCTACACACATTGCTAAGATGCTATTTTTCTTACTAAAATTTCACTTAACGATGCTGGCTCGTTAATATTTCATTTTTTGTCGAAAATGAGACCGGAGCATTCGTTTTTTATTATGTTCTGGGTGTTATTTTCTGGTTCAAGAGTTTGAATCAATTCTCAAAAATACTCATCAACTCATTTTTTGTCATCTCTTCATCTTTTTTCAAACAATTTTTCACGCACGCAACAAATAAACATTTTAGCGTTCACAAGCGCTTTAAGGCACCAATTTTCAACAACGCACACATAAATAGGAGCCAAGAATGGTGGCTTTTAATTGATACAGTACAAACATATTAAGGGCTGTCAAATATTCCGTGCCTTCAAGACAACAATTCCTAACTTAGGACCAAAATTGACCAACAAAGATTGTAAGTCAAGAAAGTCCACAAATCGCAAACCAAAATCACAACACGCTGTCTACTATTAATGACTTCCCTTTACTTCATTTTATCCGTAGCTGAATAGGCAGTCCTGTGTACAAGGCGACGGTCCGAATTGGCCACCCCTTATTGGGTTTTTTTTTCATCCGACACTATAAAATGTTAGTGATATGGGAAAGAATTGCATGAAAATGTGCATCCATTTGCACCACAAGATCTTCCTTATGATCCAAATAGACGCAAACTATATATATATGAGTGAGTGTGTGTGAGTGTGCTAGGTGAAACTTAGTAGCAAGATGTAAAATAAATAACCGAATTGTCTTTACGTAAACCCATTTAAAGGCGAACATTATGATAAATTGTGTTAAGGTACTTGTGCGATATTAAATGAATAATTGTGATGAATTTTATTAAAAATGAAAATGTTTTTTTTTTCAAGACTCCACTGCATGTGTTTGATGGTATGATTTTTTTTTGTCAAATAATAAGAAAGCCACAAACCATGAAATGTATAACATATGATGACATAATCTGTGTTAAATGCGTCTCAAGTGGATGTTTTAGGTAGGAGCAAAAGCAAAAGCAAAAAAAAAAACAAAAAATAATATAATAAATTAAAAATGTGAAGCCAAACACCTAAACCTCACAATACTTACTCTAATCGCTTTTGTTCCTGCTGCAGTGCGTTCATGTGATTCTTGAAGACCGTCTCCGCATCGGGCGTTTCCAGTATGTCGAACGGTATCCGATTCTCGTCCTCCATATCGCTCATGTCGCTCAGTTCCGCCCAGCTGCCACCACGCTCGACCGCATCGAAAAAGTACTGATCGTAGTCGATGTGGTCGTGAAAGTAGCTCCGTATCGATGCCCAATCGTTAAAGCTATTGTCCAGCTCCAGATTGATCGCGTTAATGTCCGGCAGCATCTCCTGCAGTACGCACGCGAACGAATCCATGTAGCTTTGCAGCTTCTTCGATTGGTAATCTTCCCGCAGCTTCTTAATGTGCCGTCGGAAGATACGTTGGCCCGCCTCCTGCCCGAACAGCTCGAGAAAATCGATCCACTCCCGATGGTTCGATAGCTTCTTGGACGAGCTGCTCCAGATAGACCGATGGTCGGTAATCTGGGTGCGGATCAGGCGCGTTACGTACTCGGTGCTTGCGTTGAGCAGATCGTTCCGGTGCCGGGCCGCTTCCGTGTATGATGGCACCTTTGATCGTTGCTTCGCCTTATCGATCATCTGAGCCAGCACGACGAACGCGAGATCGATGTTGATGCTTTCGTGAGCGGACGTTTCGATCAGCAGTATCTGGCCCTTGTACTCTTTGCGCGAACAAATCTTTTCCGCCTCGCGCACGTATAGTTCATTCGCGTCATCGTTCTTGGTGGTAACCAGCACGACCGGTTTTTTCACCTTCAGGATGTTGTTGATGATCTGCGTAACAAACTCGACCTGCTTCTCGACCGTCCGGTTTGGCACGACGCTCACGTCGAACACGCACACGAACCCGTCGACGAGGAAGCGTCCCTCCGGCAGCACAATCTCCTCGTACTCGTGCTCGATGCCGAGCTGATTTTTGCAGATGTACTTTAGCTTCTCCTGCGATGACATGCGAATCGCGGCACACCGCTTAATGTACGGTTCCATCTTGCCGACCTTAAACGGCTGGAACGTTGCATCGTCCACGAACTCGGTCTGCTCGATCACGCTAAAGTTGTAATCGACGCCCTCCTCGGACGTTTTGCGCACCTCGCCCCAGTACAGGAAATGATCATTGTTTACCACTCGGCCGCTAAAGTCAGACTAGAAAAATGGTGTGCGCGTAAAGACAAAGAAGAAACGTAAACGGATTATTAGTACTCGTACATCAAATGCATTTGCAAGTGCAGGTGTTGCAGGTGTATCACAGGCTAGAAGGTTCTACAAGCTATTCTCCCTTATACTGCAAAATCGACTTGTCCCATACCTAGAGGAGATAGTTGGAAACTATCAGAGAGGAGTCCAAAACGGGAAATATCCCACTGAGAAGCCGGCGGAGTAGTAGCTCCACTCTTTTTATTTCCGACTTCAAGGTCGCATACGCTAACCAAGGGTCTGTGCCAAGGAGATGTGGGCTAGCCTGTCTACTCTACAACCTAGCGCTAGAGAGGTGGTTTCGAGCATGTTCCGAATTTAACCACGTGCACCATCTGTAAGACTACAACCTCTCAATTCTATTCATTCAAATCATTCCTCTCAATACTATTTAACTTATCCTAACCTAATCCCCTTCCCCCCTCAGTACAGTCCTATCCCTAAATTGTTTCGTACTTCCCTAGAAATAAAAAATTATGATTGTTAAACCCACAGTGGTTGACAGGAGAGATTCATAAGTAAATAAATAGATAAATAAAAAGCGGCTGCGGCTCGGGCACGCTTACCTGACTCAGCACCGAGATGTGATCGATGGCGTAGTCATCTGTCTTGGGGCGTACGAACCGATTGCACAGACAGGACTTGCCAACACCGAGCTGACCTTTATCCTTCTCCACGCCTGACAGTCCCACGACGGATACATTGATTTGTTTCATGCTTTTGCTGATATTTGACGCTTGTGCGATGGCTGTGAACAAACGGATCTTAATCGAATCAGCAACACGGTGTGAGGTGCGGTGAACGATATTTTCCACCGGGTAATCGCGGTTCTTCTATCGGCGAATTACGCACTACTGTTACTAATATTACACTTGAATTTGTTTTTTAACTTTCTCTCTCTCTCTCTTTTTAATGACACATCAGGGTTGGTTCCCAGGCGAGTGTAGTGGGATTAACAACAACAATCTAAAAAGAAGCAAAAAAAGTATAATTATTAGATTACTTCATTAGATATATTGCGTATAGTATGAGCAGATATGTTTTACAAGCTTTTACAACTAAATGAGAAAAATAAAATGATACATTCGTAGGAGTAATCTGTCTGGTTGTCTTCTAAGAATTTTCATAAAAAACGTACCGTAATCTTCGCTGATTAACTTATGTTGAAGTAATTTTAAGTACTTTCTGAACAAAATACTAAAATGTGCTTTTGTACTCACAGAAGATGCCTTCTAAATAGGGTAAATCATTCAATTTTGTTACCTCAAAGCATCATAAACCTCATTAATGCAAACGAAATGTACGAAGCGGTACGTATCAGGGACTGGCGTGCATTAAGTTCTCGAGCAATGCTAAAACTCCACAGCCGGACATGCTTTCTTAGCGGCTCATATTCATACCAATTGCATCGCCAATATGTCACACTAGATGATGTGTTTTAGTTGGCGATTTGCGAGACAATGCCCACGCGCAGCAAAAAAAAGCAAACGCCGAGCGAATTAAATTGCGTCTTGCACAAAGCAAGGCAGGTTTCTCACAACACACTTGCGCTCTTTGCTCCAGCACAAACCCAAAAAGGGTTTGGTGCAAATTGCAGCACCAATAATGCGTGTGGATTTTAGCTAAACGCATGTGTGTGCTTTTTTTGTTGTTGTTTAATCTAATCGAATTACAAAAAAAAAGCCGGAATGGAGCCGAGAACGAGCAAAAATCCGCTTGGAATGTTGGTAGTAAATTGCTACACAATATGCGTTAATAGTTTGAACAACGAAAAAAAAAGCGGAACGAATCAGCGAAACACACACACATGTGACATCAACATGCAGTGGGAGATGATGAAGATTTAGCGCTACACACACGCACGGTATGATGTGATGACTTCATCTGGACAACCTCTTTGAAGGACGTCACACTCATGCTTGGATCACGTTTATCGTGCCACGAATTCGTGATTTTTGTATTCTATCGATAGCTCAAACAAGACTGCCGTTAGAAGCACCGCAAAAGTCGGTATTAAATCCCGACACGATATTGTTGCACCGCATGTTTTCGTAAAATCAGCGATGCGCTTCGTATGGAACGGCTTTTAAATCCGATTTGGGCGAAGCGCAACTTGCTATGTGTTTTGTATTGAAATGTGCCAAAAATGGACAGCAATTTGAAAGAAAATGCGTTTAACAGTGCACGGAGACGGTGGCACCATCCAGCTGGAGGGAAAAATTAAATGTAGGAAAACAAAAAAAAAAACTGTCCAAAACGAGAAGAGTACAATTTGATTTAATTTTCTTAACAACCATAGGCGCGCTCCTTACCTTTCTAACGTTCAGCATCGCATACCCAAACCGGCTTCTTCTGCTACGCTTGGACGTTTGATAGTAGAGATAATAGGCTTTTTTTGTTGTGTATCTGGGTCGGCTTGCCGGATCTATCGGACCGATTGGAGCAGCTGGTGCCTGGAAGCGATGCAGCAACCATGCAGGAAGATGCAAATGGTTGCCTTAGGTGGGATGGTGTTGTTGGCAACGTACATCTTTACATAGTGGCGCGACTTGCCAGGGCGCTTGGCGTTTTTTTTTTTTTTTTGATCGATTTGATGGTTGATTGTGGAGTGCGTTTTTTTTTGTTGTTTCTGCTATTTTTCGGTGAATGTTCACTTTACGGATGTTTTAAGCTGTTGAGGAGGAAAGTAATAGAAAAAACGAGAAGAAAGTTAGAACTTCAAAATTATATGGTTGAAGGAAGCACATCAAGAATTTAATTTTAAAAAAGCCGAAGAACGAACTAAAATTTCCTTTCACTATTCGTTAATTATGCAGCATCTTGCCAGTCTGAGGTGATTGATATGTATCAATTATGCTAAATAAAGCTATAACAAAAAAAAACTTGAATACATCCCACAGTTGCTATTGTCCTTCTGTTTTAGGTGGTGAGCGAAAAGTGCGTTGCCCGGTTTCCTGCGTGTTGTGTCTGCACTCGGTATGTGTGTATGGTTGTGTGTATGTGCGCACAAGGCAGCATCTGTGTCCGTCCATGGTGAGGAAAATCAATAAACACACACACACATTCACGAGCGAATGGATAGTTCGCGACCCGTGTAGGGTAATATCCTTCTATCTTGGTTCACTCCTCTCCCATCCGGTTTTCCAACAGAACACACCAAAACCCCACGGAAATGGACACCTAAAACCCAATTAAGCTTGCGTGCCCGTGTATGTGCGTGCGTGTAGGTGTGTAGGCGTATTACTATTACCTTCCCTCGTGTAGAAATGGACACACAATTGTTTTCTTCCTTAAATTTAACTTAATGTAATACTGGCCGGTTGCTTGGGGCAGCGTCTGTCTGAACAGATCCTTGCGGCAGCACCGCAATAGCAAAATTGGAAAAGTGCATGTTTCCAAGCTGCACACTAGTGCATTCTTCCAACGTTATGACCATTACTATTCCTACTCCTTTTTCCTTTCCCTACTTGAAGGAGCCTTGTATATCGGCTCTAGAACGAAAGTAACAACAGAAGTGCAAAAAAAAAAATCACACACACACACACACACACACACACACACACAAATACACACACTAAGGTGTCCTATTACTCGTCGATTACAGAGTGCCTAGCACGGTGTACTAGTTTTTGCAAATTTGTCTCCAACAACGGCTGTGTCGACCACCGCCGGGGATTTCCCAACTGTGACAGTAACAGCTTCGTGACGCACACTAACAAACTAAGAGAAAGAGAGAGAGAGCGAGAGAGAGAGAGAGAGAGAGAGAGAGAGGAAGAGATACGGGAGAGCAACAGAGGTCAGAGGAGAGAGAGAAAATTGGTCGGAAAGGACGAAACAGTAAAAAAAGTGAATCTGGTCCCCTAGTTCGTTATCGCGCAAGAGTTTTCCCGTGCTTCACGTAAATTTCCTGCCTTCGGTTGGCGAGAGATAGAGAGAGAGAGAGAGAGAGAGATACCGAGCACGAATATGAGAGATAGAGGACGAATCGAAAGGACGAAAGAGCTAGGGACACGTAAAAGCGCTTGTAAACGATAGCAAGTTTCAATCAATTTGAAACTTTCATTTCAGTTGAATTGGAATTGGAAAATAACATCCAAAACGTAATCAAAGCGAAAGCTTCTGTCTCACTAAGGATAACAATTTAAAAACTTCCATCAATTAGCAACTATATGCGCGAATATTTCGATATTTTGCTTAATATCTATCTAAATGTGTCCAAAATACATAAGCATTTTTTTCATAATAAAGCTTGCTTGCTAACCTGCCGAAAATTGGTACAG
Organism: Anopheles maculipalpis; assembly: GCF_943734695.1. Lineage (NCBI taxonomy): Eukaryota > Metazoa > Arthropoda > Insecta > Diptera > Culicidae > Anopheles > Anopheles maculipalpis. Next base: position 10,459,850 of record NC_064870.1, on the reverse strand, counting down.
TTACCCTATTAAGGCTAGTGTTCCTTGCTCATTCGTACGATCTTGCATGGGATTTATCAGATTTTGGTCTTGCAACCAAAACTATCAACCATCGTTAAATGAAATTTTAGTTCCGCGTCTATAGGTGTTACAGTTTAGTTCCACACAACTGCAATGCGATTTGACAGTTAATATTGAGTGAAAGTTGCATCCGTTTATCAGCACTTGAAGGTTCTTATAAAGCGCAGGGCCAATATGCGGTGTCGGTGTGTTACTAGTCTCTTCTGCAACCACCATTCTACTAACCGCTCCTGGGCCTAGTGCTTTCCAAGCATATTTCCAACGTTCCCATCCCATCCATCCAACCTGGTGGTCGGTGAACCTTTTCCTCTCTCTCTCTGCTTTACGATAATCTCGATGACACATACACACAAACACGATGGGTGTTTCGGCGACGACGTTTGCAGACGGAATTTTAGTACGCATCCCCCAGGTGGGTGGGGGATAGGTAAATAGCCTAAAAGCTTCTTATAGGTGTTCGGTCGGGAAACCATAGTAGTCGCAATGCAAATGGCCCGTCGGTGTGGTGGTCCGCTCAGCTTTTCTCCGGGAAATTCGACCAGATTTGTATCACCGTTTTTTTTTGTTCTTCTTCTTCCATGCTATACCTCACCCTCGCCGAGGTCACAGCAGCGACAATGTGTAAGTTTAGTAAACTACCCTAAAAATAGAATCATGTTGCGGTGTCAGTTTGTCATAACCATTTTTTGTTTTAAGTTTTATGCTGTTACAATGCTGACATCAGACGGCGGCATGTTGCTACGATTTGTGCAGAGCAAAACCCCGGGAGCTTAGATGTAATTGTTTTTGGGGCTGGCGCTGGTACTATTGATGGGGGGAGTTGGTAGCATTGAAGAAAGGCTACCGGATCGGGTAACTATTGCAATATAATAAGCATTTTTCCACGTTCCATGTTACATGATGGGCAGATAGATAGGAGAATAAAAGAACAATCCTCACAAGGATATTTACGACCTTTAAAGGCACGCACGCACTCACATGCACACTTACATGTACGCACGCGCGCACACATATCTGTAAGCGAGTGAATAAAAAGGTGACAAGGACGCGTGAGCAATACTCGCGCACATCCAAGCACACACACACACATACACGGATAGATACACGACAAGACAGGAATCGTTTCCATATAGGAAACAATTTTTCCTTATCCTTATTGAAATGACCTACAAATAAAAGAGGGGGAGGGGGCGAGGGGGTGGAGGTTCCAAAAACAACAAAATGGATATCATTACTTAAGACTAGAGTGGATGTGTCCAATGCGGGAGGGAGAGGGAGGGGGGGGGGTTGTGGGGGTTGCAGGAAGGAGACACTTTTCCACAGGACACATAGTTCCGGGTGATAGGATACAACAAAAAGTGTTTACGATCTGTTAATGTGGCTGTGTGTGTGTGTATGTGTATCTATGTGTCCTTGCGTATCTCTGTATGCGTATGGGGTGGGCATGTAAGAAAGGCATGTCAAAGGAAAGCAAAATTTTCCTTCGAAAGGGACGATTTCCTTTTTTGGTCGTTTGTTTTTCTTTTGTTCCAGTGTGTGTGTGCTTTTTGTTCCTGGGGCACACAGCGTGTGCCTGTGGATGTGTAAAGCTTTACAGGACAAAACTTTCCTTTTCGCTCTCTCTCTCTCTCGCTCTCGCTCTCTTTTACAAATGCGCACACATACATACACAAACACACACTTAAGCACGCACGCGCTTACAGATACAATGTATGAATGTAGGCATTGAACAAAGCAAGCAATTTTTGGCACAAATTGTTCACAATTGTTCCACCTGAAATACATACACACAGACGCGTACAGGTTGCGAACACATGAACAGTTGTGCTCTGTTCGATTGGAATTGTTTGTTGAACGGGAGTAGAGTTTTTTTTTCTTTTGGCTATGCGTGTTGGTAGTTGTTTGTGTTGTTGTTGCTTGTTTTGCCACTGCCACACATCCTCTTAACCCAACCCGCCTTGCTGCCGCAGACCAGTGACCCAGCTTCGTCTGTGCAACAGTTTATACGACAAACCGGACGGTGGAACATGAATGGGTTTGTTGGAACACATGCGTTTTTCTAACCGTGGAACAACACTTGCCCGCACAGTTGTGCTGTAATGCTCAAACCCACCCCACCCCAGGTCTATTTCCCTCGCGCTCTTCACGCTCCGCATCCGTTTCATCTTTAATGCGTCTTGCCAGCCGAGCCAGCCAGAGCAAGAATGTCTCAAATACAATGTGCGTAAAATGTGCTATTATGCGTTACTGTGGCTGTTCACAGTGTTTTGCTCGGAAGTAGCGCAAATGCTTTTAGCTAATTTCGGCCCAAAACACCCTTTTGCGTACCTAAAACAAAAACAAGAACAAGAAAGGCAAACAAAAAAAACCAAACCCAACCAACCTCGCACCACATATACACACACACACACCCACCGGACGAAAAGGTGAATCCTTCCGTACACTCACTTTTTGGCACACACACACAAGGGCACACGTACACACGGTTGCAGATTGGCGGCTTGCTCTCGTCACCGTTTTCGTTAAATTACGCCACGAAGCACGGTACACGGGCAGCTTAAACAGTGAATTGTCTGGATGCAATTTTTCTAGCAAGCAGTAGCGCACACTTTTCACGGCAGGTCTGTTTCTTCGACTTTCCTACGAATGGCGGATCACTATACCCACCCGGACTACAGCGCACTGGAACTGTGCACTCTCGATGGCCCGTTTTCTGCGTGTTGCTTCAACACATTTGCACCAGTGTATGGAAACGGTGCAGGTACTGTCATATGCGTTGCACCTTTTGACAGCTGACGTTTGTGAGTTAGGCGGTTTGACAGTGGCTCTGTGCAACGAAAGCAGGGTGCGAATTAATTTTCACTTCTCGGAAAATGGTTTGTCAAAGCCGATCTGAGTTTCCAAAAAAAAAAATTCGTTTAATAAAAGGGGGGGGGGGGAGGGGGGGTTTGCAGATAACCGAGTGTTAAAAGGATTTTGACTTCCCGAGGCGAAATCTCCACCCGACAACTTTTTGACAGCGGACCGAAAACTCAAAATGTGAAGATATCAAAAAGAAGAACAAAAACCAAATCAAAACAAGAACAACGACAAAGCCGACAAAGCAACGGTTCGATATTTTTTTTATCATAAATGTGTCTCGTTTAATTCCACCACACACGATAGCGTAGCCAACCACTCCATTTGACAGTTTATAACAAAATCCGTAATTATTCCTATTACGTAATATGGGCTTAAGGCTATCTATAATCAATCTATCCTCATACAAACCTTGCTAAGCAAAAGAAACAAAATTCACAAAACATTCACATTTCTCAGCTGCATGTTCTGCATCTGCGAAATTTGACATAGGCAGTGCTGACAGTTCCGTTCAAAGCCGGTTGTCATTTTTCGCATCTTCATTTCTCAGGTGCGATCTCGGCCTGCCTGGGAGCACTCTATTGAAAAATCCCTTATTAGTGGTAATTGAGGCAATTTTGTCAATAGAGATGGCAGTGTGTATTTCTTCTTGTGCTAAAATACTCGAAAAACGTCACCCACCTCCCGCCCTCCCTATCTCTTTCCATATAGGACAATTTGTATGCAGCACTGTGTGATGTAAATATAGTTGGACAGTGTTTTTTTGAGGATTTCAAAATTTGATCGTTAAGTTTTTTTATGCATTACAGGTTAAAATGATTATTCGACAACTGTTAGATTACGAAAAGCGGATAACAGACTCGAGAAGCCTCTGCTCCGGGCGAAATCTGTTCGTTACTGTGCGAAATACGCCTAAAAGAATGCAAAACGCAGTACATGTCATCGTAGATACGTAGAGTGATGTTAGTGTGGTCAAATATGGTAAAATTATTAATTAATTATTTATAAGGAACATAGCTAAAATTTTGGGCATTTGGGGTTCAAATCCCATCCGCACCGGTCCCTCGTAGTCCAACTACGTGGTATCGGCAAGTCTAGTAAGCTATTTCGATGGCCGGCGTGACCTTAGAGGTCGTTAAGCCATGAAGAAGAAGAAGAAGAATAAGAAGATGATGAAATTAGTGTAAAACAATCGAAAAGGCACACTCCCCCATACCTAGAACAGTTTGTGTGCAGCACAGTGGATGTCATTCTAATTGGATAGTTTATTTTCAGCCAAAAAACGTTCGATAAATACTTTGTACATCAAAATGGTTCCTAGGCAGCTGGCAGAATATGAAAAGTAAAGTAAAACTTGCATTCCTTGCTGCTAACAAGTGAACAAGCATTCTTCTCGGTTCCTTTATCCATATTTATGCTATGTTTTCTATTGATTAATCCCCCTTTTATGCCTGGAATCGGCCGGCCTGGAATCATACTGTGTATCCTTTGTGACATGTACTGCACTTTGTATACATGTAGGCGTATTTCGCACGATGAGAGACAAGATCCTTCTCGAGTATTTCTTTATCAAAATGCAAATTTCATCGGTTTCTTTACAATTAAAAAAATAAATCAGCATAATAAATCCTAAGTAATGTCAAATCTGCGTATCTTCGAATCGGCGTAATTCGACTACCGCCTAAGTTGGATACTGTATAAAAATATGACGAAAAAGGCTCACAGCTTATAATATTTTTATATTATTATTAATTTTATTTGATGGTGATATAAAATGTTCTGGTAAAAAACTCGGGATTGTGCGGCATTTTTTTCTGAATTTTAGTACCTTGTTGCGCTATGAATGAATCTCTCAATGCTAAATCCTGAAACCTTCGTGAATACTGTCGGCGTATCACTGGTACAGGGAACATAGCCCCAGGAAACGATTCCAGTTAGAAGTCCTTCACACACAAGAGCACTACCGCTGTCCCCTCTGCAAACATCTATGTTAGTGCCGTTAATGGCGCAAATTTGTTCTCTATGGAAAAGAGATGTACAATAAATAATGCAAATGACAAGTTCAGACGATTATCCAGAGGCTACACCAACTAGTCCACTTACCCATAGGATATTTTTGTGTTTAGTGCTGAGGAGCATTCAGTATGTCTTATGGTCTTCAAGGTGGTGTAGCGTAAATATTCCGATGGTTGCTGGATCTTATTGTCATACCAACCCCATCCAGCGACATAGCAAGTCGTACCAATAAATACTTCCTTGTATTGAAGCCTAATCGTATCCATGTTTGGCCTTCCGAGGAACGCGTTCTTTGGTACAGTCAGTACAGCTACATCATAGTATGACCTTACATTAGTAGGATCATAACTGAGATGAGAAGCGATTTTAATCACTTTGATTCGGGTTGCTAAGGGGTTACTAAGGTATGATGTACCTCCGACCAAAATCATCTGCAATAGTTAGACGTCAGTGTGAATGGATCTCTTGCTTGGAGTTAATTGTATGCGATACCAACTTACCGCATCAGGATTCATGTGAGTTCTACCGCTAAATACGCAATGAGCAGCGGTCAGGGCGTGCGATGTCGTTATGATGCTAGCACCGCAATGCAATGTGTTGTTTACCAACATAATTAGTGGATACCCCAGTTTTTCGATATACGCTGGCGGACCATTAATGATACGTCCAGATTGCGATACTTCAACCGATTTAGTTGGTTTTGCATCCTGTGTCAGCACTGCTGTGCTGCAGACGAGCACCGAAATCAGTAGACAAATGATTTGCTTCATCGTTCGCTGTGTACAACTGTGAGGATTGCAGAATCCTACGCGGTATTTAAACCCCAAAAAATCCATCACCCTCCCAATCCAGATGTGGCGCCGAATGGATGTGAGGGATGTCATAAAGATGGTTTGTTTTCAGTGTACAGTTCAGTGTACTTCTGCTGTACGGTGCTGCGTCAGGTAAAAGCTCATATGCTTTTCTGTTTATATGCGCAGAATACTTTCATGGTAAAGTGACATCTGTTCAAACAATGCCACGTGATAGAGAAAGAGAGATATAGATAGAGAGAGAGAGAGAGAGAGAGAGAGAGAGAGAGGGAGAAAGAGATGGCGATGGAAGAGAAATAATAGATACAATACAATTCGTAAGCTGCCATGTTCGTTTTTTGATTAGAAGATAACGAAGCTAGCCGGTAAGTGGACGACATTTTTAGCGACGCTTGAATCCCCTGAACTACCGAAGTTGTATTTTTTTCTCTTTGTTCGTTTGATTTGTTCCGAAATACGCTCATGTCGTCTGAGTATCCAACACCACGCGTTATTTTACACACAAAAATTTTCAAACGTTCGCAGTGTGAGAATTCATGTAACCCCTGTAGGATACTGATTGTAAGTATCGAATTCTCAAAAAGTGAATCCAGGAGAACAAATTCATTCTTATGAATTCTTTTTGAGAATGCACACGATACATATAATCAGTTTTAATACACATAGATACATTTAATATTACAATCGAATTTTTGATTGAGATAAACATTGTGACGAACCTTTAATCACTCTATTGCAAAGAGAAATCAGTTAAGTTAGCTTTAAACCCTAGTAAAGTTACCTAATCTACTAATTGACACTTTTTGCATGATTTGACAAAATTATTAACTAACAACCATCTCATAACAATATACTAACACACCTAACGCTATGTGGGCACCATTTTGTGTATTCAGTTTTTCTAACCATCCACGAATCTGTTTCTGTCCTTTAGTAGTTATCGATTGACCATATGCTTTGCTCAACCTGGCTCTTTTCCTATTTCGCGAAATACCAACTGTACTAACAATAGCTTCTCTCGTACATGGGAAGGAGGGGGTTTTAAATCAAATTCTAGTTATATTTGTTGAAAACTAATCCATTGCGTTTTGACCGTACTGAAAATACACTGTGCAATCTTGAGGACATGTGCTACGCTTTGCATAAATTTAGGCGTTTTTCACAAGTTGACTGTTAAACCGCTGATAAACGAATGCAACTTTCCCTCAATATTTGATATCAAATTGCAATTCACTTGTGTGAAACTTAACTTAACACGTCCAACTGCAGTGCTAAGATAACATTTTTCTTAGCGCATTAAAATTTAACTTAACGACGCTGGCGCCGTTAATATTTGAATTTTTGTTGTTTATGAAACCGGAGCTTTCGTGTTTTTAATATATTATTTTGTGTTTTTTTTCCGCTTCAAAAGGTTAAACAGCAGCAAATTACCATTTGCCGATAGAACAGCAAATTACCATTAATCGGCAGAATAATAGCCAAACTGATCAGACATAGTGATCCAGTTTTCTAAAGCACTATTGAGCCTTCTATTGAGAAGGTTTTAAACAGGCTTTTTTGTATGAGGGTGTTTACTAGCATAGATGGGATTACCAGTGATCCGGCAAATATGGTACCTTCAAAGTTATCAAAAACGTTTACTTACGTAGGATCAAAAGTCATTATACACAGCAACATAGATAGTGAGATTCATGCAAGGCTGCAAATACAGCCGGACTTCTCTGCTTAAAACACCCACACGAAAGACGAAGTTTAGCGACTGTACATAACGCTCACAGTATCAATACTCACATACACCTTTGAGGCATTGACTGTGTCCAAAACAGATGAAACCCTCTGAACCGCTTGTTAAACTACATGTGTATAGCAGGACAATGGAGGATTACGAACTAAACTGGGCAGATTCTGGAGCGTTGGTCATGCCATAACAATGGCACCGATGCGACACTGCCTGTATTAGTTGATGAAGAAGTTGAGTCTTGAAGTAACTAATAATCCTTATTTTGATTGTAAGTTTTTATTGTCGGTTTTTAGATTCCTGCTTGACTTCGAATGAAGTTGCGAATGTTGGGTCCCATAACCTTCGTGAATACTGTTGGTTTGGCACTGGTACAAGGTACAGGGCCATAGGAAACGATTCCTGTTAATCTTCCTCCACACACAAGGGCACCGCCGCTGTCACCTTTGCAAACATCTATGTTATTCCCGTTAACGCCGCATATTTGACTGTTGCGAAGAAGAGATGTACAAGAAATAATGAAAATGACATATTTGGACGATTGTTCGAAGTATTTTGAAAACCAGCCCACTTACTCAAAAGATATTCTTGAGTTTTGACTTAACGAACAGCTAGAGTCCGTTATGGTGTTCAAGAAAGTGTAGCGTAAATTGTTCGATGGTTGCTGAATGTTATTGTCAAACCAACCCCATCCAACGACAAAGCAAGATGTACCAGCCGCCACTTCGGCGATTTGAAGCGCGATTGGAGCCATGTTGGGTTTTCCGGCGAACGCGTTTGTAGGTACGGTCAGTACAGCTACATCATAGTATGACGTTACTACAGTTGGGGTGTAGTTGGGATGAGCAGCGACTCTAGTCACGCCAACTTGGACTAGAGGGTTATTAAGGTATGACGTACCTCCGACCAAAATCATCTGCAATAGTTAGACGTCAGTGCGAATGGATCTTTTGCTTGGAGTTAGTTGTATGCGTTACCAACTTACCAGTGCAGGATTTATAAGAGTTCTACTGCTATATACGCAATGAGCAGCAGTCAAGGCGTGCGATGTCGTGATGATGCTAGCACCGCAATTGTATATGCGGTTTACCCACATACTTAGTGGATACCTTAAGCCTTCGATGAACGTTGACGGACCATTAATGATACGTCCAGATTGCGATACTTCAACCGATTTAGTTGGTTTTGCATCCTGTGTCAGCACTGCTGTGCTGCAGACGAGCACCGAAATCAGTAGACAAATGATTTGCTTCATCGTTCGCTGTGTACAACTGTGAGGATTGCAGAATCCTACGCGGTATTTAAACCCCAAACATCCATCAACCTTCCAGATGTTGCGGTTGCGAGGGTTGTCATAAGGATGGGTTGTTTGTATTATTAAAAAAACCTCATATACAGTTCAGTGTACTTCTGCTGTACAGTGCTGCTTCGAGTAGGTGTTTTCCTGCTTACATGCGCAGAATACTTCCATGATTTAGTTACACCTGTTCAAACAATGCCACGCGTTATTGTATATCCACAAATTATCAAATGTTTGCAGCGTGAGAATTCAGGTAACTTCTGCCTGGTAACAATCCGAGAGAGAATATATATGAAATCCTCTCGGCTTGTTCTCGTCTTGTTCTAGTCTTGCTGGTACAAATCCGTTCATTCGAGAACAAGCCTACATGAACCGCTGCTTCACTAAAAACCATCCGAAATGAATCGCTGGTCTGAAGTACAAGACGAAATGAACCGCTGAAGTACAAGCCGAAACGAGCTGTACGGGGGTATGTATGTATGCATGTAACAGAAGCGGATCGCGCATCGCTGCTTTCTTTCTTGCTCTTGTTGTCGCTCGAAATCATCCAATTTCGGAACGAGCACATTTTTTCTCAATGAAAAACGTTGATCTTGTTAACAATATCACAGAGATCACATGAAAAAAGCATCATATTGGCGACAAAAACCATCACACAGCGACGTCACACATCCATATCCAATCACTTTCTGAACGCGACTGTCTATTCGCGTGAACAAGCCGACGAAGAGGCAAAGAGGAGACACAAATACAGTAGGCTTCAAACGCTAAGTCCGAGAAGAGGGAGACAGAGGATAAAAAATGAAAGAGAGATCATTATGAAATGAACCTCATTGTCACCAGGGCTATAGGATACTCATTGTATGTATCGTGTTCATTCTCAAAATTAATCCAGGAGAACAAATTCATTTTTTAATTGAATTCATTTTGAGAATGAACACAATACATACAATGAGGTTTAATATAAGTAGGTTTACAATTGAATTTTACATTGAGAGTAACATTGGGACGAGCCTTCAATCACTCTATTGCAAAGAAAAGTCAGTTAAGCTAGCTTTAAACCCTAGTAAAGTTACCTGATCTACTAATTGACTCTTTTTGCATGATTTGACAAAATTATTAACTAACAACCATCTCACAACAATATAATAACACGCCCAACGCTATGTGGGCACCATTTTGTGTATTCAGTTTTTCTAACCATCCACGAATCTGTTTCTGTCCTTTAGTTGTTATTGATGGACCATATGCTTTGCTCAACCTGGCTCTTTTCCTATTTCCGAGCCACGCGAAATACCAACTGTACTAACAATGAGAGTGCACCTTCGCATGCGTGCTTCCCACCTCTAGTTTCAATGCCAATCGAATGTTCCTTAGATTGTTTCTGGGGGGTGTTCTAGGTTTTGAATAGGAAGAATGTTTCACACCATAAGGGCGCACAACAATAATTGTGGCAGTATGCGGCATTTCATTTTGTCGGTTACGTAAATGAACACAAATGAACATATTACTTATGTAACCTGTGAAGCATGTGCTGCATTTTGCATACTGCAAGGCGCATTGGTTAGGCGATGGTAATTGATGCAAATGCTGTCAGATAGTGCATTACAGTGGTCGTTTTCCATGTTTACATTTAGCACTGAGAGCTGTGAAACATTCAACAATTTGTCATGTTGAGTCGCACTTTTTCCACTGTGCTGGAAAGGAACCAATGGCAGAAGAAAGGCAGGGGAGTTTGTTTTGAATGCACTAAAAATTTGGAACATTTCAGCATGAAACTAGCGCCAATCACGGCGAAACTCTTTACAGAATCTGTAGAGAGACAGTGAGATTTCAAAAACTTTGATTACAATATTCCAGGAAAAAAGCTGTTGGTAACAGTGGGGTTTTTTTTTGTTCAGATTTATACACTAATGTCACCAGGAAGACTGTTTTCGGTGGTGACACAAGTGTTGTATTTAGCTGTGCCACATGTTTTGCTTATTTTATTCGTTAACGTACTACAATCTGTGCCAACAGCACGTGAAAGCTGCAACGATCCAGCTTTATCAGCAAATAAATTGTTAGCTTTGGTGTAGCGTGAAAGATGTTTAATATGGCAATGAACAGAATGAAATGAGTGGCGAACAATTGCAATTCCGTATGATCGTAATGGCGTTTTTTTGAAAATGTGTGATTTACTTTAATTATGACGGCTTGCGCCGTCTTATCGTAATGGTGATATTATCATGCTGATTTTTACGAATCGATCGCTACGCCGAAGAAATCAACAATAGCTGGGTTTTGCCATTGAAACAAATCTAAACATTTGTTTTTGCGTTCATCTTTAAACATTTACAATTTTTATTACTAGCTTGGTTTCAACGATTAACATTTGGATGTTTATGCGCCTGTCGAAATTGTTTCAAGGTGTGATTTTATTAATTTTACTTTTATTTATTAATATTATATTATTACGGCTTATCGCCATATTGTCACCACCGCTTGTGGTGACTGTACAAAATGTACAAAATATTAACAAGGCATTTCTTCCCTGTTACTTGCTTTACCCCGGGCATACTCGGTTGTAGCTGAGTTGTAAGAGCGTAGGTGATGTTGATGATGATGTAGACCTGATTTCTGTTGCTCCGGTGCTAGTGCTGTAACTATTCCTTCTCTGGTAGTTGGTTGCATCCGATTTCCGGCTATTGTGGTCTTGTGGCCGTTCTATTGTTGCCCATTATGCTATAGTCTGGACTGCAACAAAACAAAAATATTGTTGAAACAGCACAAACATTTATTTGTCTTCGTACAGTGTCCTTCAGTGCAGTCCAGCAGTGACATTCCAAGCTCGCTCTGGTCAGCGTCCAATCTAAGAGCGATCGACAATCTCTATCCTGCAGCAGCAAGAGCGATTTAACTACTCTCCAGATTGAACCCGCCAAACACTCCCGGACCCAACGCCAATACAGCAAAACTCGTTGTGTCAAAGCTGGACTGGCTAGTAGAACACTGTGCTGTAGAATACGCCTGCCTCTCTTTAACGGTGGTGTTGACACTGTTCCCGAATGGAGCTGCCCCATCATCTGATTGCCCGTGGTACTACGAAAAACTCTGAAGACATGGACAGCACAACAAGTAACAAGAAAGGAATGGTGGAAAACTAGCCAAGATTGGAAGGATTGAGTGTTTCTCAGCTCACACAACAGTTGTCTCCATGTTTTAAGCAATCTGCGATTTCGGGAGAACGAACAATCCGGACAAGCTACGTCTCATTATTGTGCAACTAAAATCGCCCATTTTTGGACGCCCAAATTTGAAGAGCTCCCTGAGCTCTTCTTCAAAGCTCTATGACCTGAGAAACACTGTAATGGGGGTGTAGATCATAGGACAAGACCGTCGTCTCTGACGAATCGGTAGATGAGCCTCATGTGAGTGAGGTCCCTGGTAGCCGATACTTCTCTTATTTCAGTACCTTTGTCAAACACCTTTGTCTGAGCCAGAGTTATACGCTGTAGATGAGCATGCAACGCAAAATGATTCGACATCAGTCGAGACATCATTCGTATGAACGCCCGGTCTACAGAGAGCTCATCGAACCAAGACCGCAGCAAGGACACTTAAGGAGAGATCGAGAAAAGGAAACGCCCGAGTTCATACGCCTTCCACAGGCCAGCGAGATAAGAAAAGTATCTGTGGAAAACGAACGAAATCCTGCGCCGAGATGGGTCGGTTGTAAAAAGTGCCTTCTTTGACGCCTGTTTTGGGCTGTAGGTCTGCCTTCTCATTGCCGGGACTTCCACAATGAGAAGGGACCCAAATAAGCGAAATCTTAAACGCCTTATCGAACATTGAGCCAAGCAGTTCAATGATTTTTATGGTGAGGAAATCCTGACTCTTAACAGCCTTCGAGGATCTCAGCGCTTCAATAGCTGCCTCAATTTGAAAAAAACTTCGGTGGACTCGCCAAAAACACCGATGCCAGTGCCCTCCTCAAAGGATAATCCATCAGTGTAGTACTGGCTTATTTGGTCTAAATGACCATACTTATTCATGAAAATACCCGGAACTAACCTCGGGCGAAGATCATTCGGTATGGTCTTAATTTCCTCGTGCAATGAGGAATCTGTTGTTAAAAGGGAACTGTAGTTCTCAGGAAGGGTAGCACGATTTAAAGCCTTGTGGATGCATTTGTAGGGCAACAAAATCTTCATAAATCTTGAGGATTTTGCTCTTAGAACCTGTCTCTAGCGCTTGAAAATTTTCTATTATCAAGGGCTTTGATACTAAACAACGAACTCGAAGGCGAACAGCATTTCAAAACGCAGTTTGAGCGGCATCACTCCGGTCATCACTTCTAGGGACTTATTCTCGATTTGCTTAAATTCTTTTTTTGGACTCGCATTTGATATTCTACTCGACGTCTAGAAGCTAGTTTTTGCCTGTACTGACCTTAAACGGACAATTTGTGTGAAGAACGATTTTTCACTCCACCGAAAATAGACTATCCAATAAAATTCACATCTCACAGTGCTGCACACAAGGTATTCTAGAGCGGTGGGACTTTTTCGAGTCTTTTAACTTTTTGAACGGTGCTCTACGGTGTTCATCGTCCACAGGCAGGGTTCATTTTGCACATAACTTGCACGCAACGTTCCGGTCTGAGTTTTCTTGTATAACGTGTTAATTTTTCCCTCAAGTAGTAGTTTCGTTAAGTTTTCACTCATACAGGAAAATGTAAGGTGTAACATTTTCATAACAAAAGCTTTTATAGCAATGTTTGCATTCCCGAACATAAGTGAGAGCTTTTTATAACGCATGAAAGCATAAATGATAAGCAGCTTTTATGAGTGTAAGGATGTGTCGGATGCTTTGCGATAGCTGTTGAGAGGCATTGAGCTTACGGTTCCACACAGCTCACATTAGTTGTTGCGTATGTCCGCGCAAAGCATCGTTTCTAGCAGGCCAGGCTGTTGAGTTTCGTTTTTTGTTTTACAGACTGGTTCAAGATTCATTTCACTCCTCAAGAAGCACAAACATCCTCACACGAACTAGTGAACCTAGGCTGCTGGACGTTGAAGGCGTGTCGAGTTTGCGTCTTCGGTACGGAACATGGCCGATAATCCAGGCTGTGCAAGAATTTGAATGTTTAGTTTGTGTGCTCGCTGTGTAGGAGATTTGTAGTAAGGTTGCAGAATATCAGGATTTAGACTGAAAATTTACTAAGGATTGTATTTTTTGTAATGATAAAGTGATCTTTAATTCATATATTCCAAAAGAGTTTAGTGTACTTTGAAGCAGACGTTAGGACCAGACAACAAATCTGGATATTTGTAGGTTTACCATTCCGGTAAAAGAAGAAATCAAGGTTCAGGCTCAATACCTCTAATACAAAAAAAAATCCTCACCACAGAAGCTCTGGAATTCCCTTCCGTCCAAGCGAATCATCAGGACCGGCATGGTAACATCTGTTTTAATGTTTGAATATTAAAATAAACACTTTTGGGACTCTCTCGGTTAGACATCGCCAGTCTTCTCGCCCATCCCGGGGACCGTTTCCGGCAAAACAAAAGGAACCCTTCAAAAATGATGACATCCAGCAGTGCAGAATGTGTGGCCCTTCGAATTTCGGCTCGCTCAGCCAAAACATTCCGCCAACAATTTCGGACGCACCACCGTCACACAGCCACCTGCACAGGAGGCAACCGAACCGAGACTGAGCGATGCGTGTTTGTGAGCGTGCGGAAAGAAAATCTGATAACGTGAAATATTGAGGTTAGGGTTACTCTTTCTCCATTTTTTTTTGGCTTGGTTGGTTTTGTTGGTTGCTTTCTTCATCTTTGATGAGTAAAAAGACCACGGTTTTTTTGGGGATTTTGAGCCGTCCGCCCACATTCCTAAATGAAAACATTCACCCGGGAAAACTCCATATCGTAAGTCGTCGCACTTACGAACCCGATCGCTCCCGAAAATTCCTTTCTCGGCGGCTTTGGGCGTATTGGCAGATGAAGTGGTGATTTTCATTCGATGGTCATTTATATGAACCCTTTCCGTCGGTCCCTTTATGGTAATCACGCACCGTAGTGGATTGCACAAGTATGTGTGTGTGTTTGTGTGTGTGTGCGCCGCACAGGGAAAAATTATTCATTTTCCCAAAAACACCCCTTTTTATCCAGAGGGTTTTGTAGGGCACACAACACGAGTTTCGGGTTATCCCATTAACGCACGGATTTTGTGTGACCATGTACCACCGTGCGTACCCCATTTTATCATAAAGTCCTGACCTTCCGACATCCAGCCGAAGGCCAAACCCGTTGTACCGTTCTTAGGCGAAATCTCGAACACACAAAAGTCATTCGGTGCGCTATAATTAAGCTTTAAACCGCTTTTCCGACTTGAATCAGCCGGGTCAAAGTTAGTCCGGTTTAGTAAAGTTTTCGTGGCGACAGCTCAAGACTAGTTAAAGTGGAAGGATCACTCGATGGTGACAAAAAATCAATGAGTCTTAGTTTACGCTAATCTAGACAGTACGAACTGTCAAAACACAGGAGAAACGATAGTGCTTTGGAATCGTGCTCTCATAGTGTAGGTGACAAAGATGAGCAAAGATAGTTTATCGTGGTATGCAAATACTGTTGCACGCGTCTGTCGCCATGCTCCTTTGAGCTGGTGTAGTTATTGTGTTGTGGAAGTCATAAAATTTTATTGCCCAATCTCTAGTTTCACGGCGGGTAGACGTCAGACATTTCCACTCCAACAAATCGATCGATTATTGTTGGACTCGCTGGTTGTGGTGTGGATTTTATGTGCTTTTATAGAGTTCCAGCACATCATCATGTCGGGTCGTAAACATGGCGGACGCAACCACGTGCTTTGCCGCTTTTAAGTCGTCATGCACATTGCTGCATTATCACTCAATCGACCATAAAACTGTGCATCGAATTGGTGTGCGATTCGCATTGGTTTTGAAAATTGTGGAACAGCAAAATGATCACCATCTTCCCACTCCGTTTGAAGCAATCAAATAACGGCAGTCAAATTACTTTTTGCTACAAAACTGAATAGCTAGTAGCAGATAGTGGTTGCTGTTGGGAATGTGCGAAAGAACATGTCAGATGTTCGCAGTACAGCATAGGCAGCACGTATCCCACGTAACAGCCATCGCTCAGAAATTGGCCATCTTAGAAGGAATGTGGAAGTAGCAGGGCCCGTCTTTTAGCTTTGAATAATCCACTCCATCCTTACCGGAGCCTTACCGGAACGGAGCACGCCAGACCGGTTACCGGCGTGCGGGTGTGAGTTAGCACGTGCCTAAGAAATGGTCAGAAACAATGGACACACACACTCACACTCACACACACTTGGCTGTCAAGGAGCACTTCTGGAAGATGGCCCAACCCCGGAACAAAAGGGATCCCCCTGGACAGTGCCAGAATTTCCAATCAACAGACCATTCTTTTTCGACTTCACTTCATCCTGGCCCGTATTGTCCCTCGCAGATATCTTAATCATTTGTCCCTTTTTTGATGCCGCCCCTCCCTTCGATGGCTTTCTCCAGCATCGTCTTACCAAGCTGCTTGCTGGATCCTGTCGGCAAACCTTCACCTTCAGCTCGTTTTACCGTGCTCCCTTATCAGACGGTCGTGACGCATATCATCCGGGTTTTGGCGCATAAGGCTGCCTGGGGATATCTCCCGTTTTCCCGATAGCTAACCTTTTCACACGCGTCCCTTTCCCATTTGTGCAAGGGTTTGCTTCGGTAACGGTCAGCGAGTAGCGCACGGTGAAGAGTCAGGGGTTCCGGAGATCAGTCAAAACATGCATACACGACCGTTGTTGGAGTAATTCTAGAAGGTATCATGGGTATGGGTGCGTATAAAATAAAGTAAGAGCAAGAAGGAGAGAAAGGTAGAGGCTCAGGAAGAGCGGTGTACAATCGAATTAATGAATAATTTAATTCCCTAGTATTCCCTTTACCTACCATTGTTTACGTATGAAAATGGTTGCTGACAAAACATTAGCTTCTGTCGACATTGACGACCTTTCCGTTCAGATGGTCTGAGTCCTGCAGGACACCAGTCCACAGGAGACTGGGCTCCCGTAAAAGTCACACACAAGACACATCAAAAAGTCCTTCCCAAAGTCCTCTGTTTATGGGGACGAACGGGTGCAAAAGCAACCGGTCTTCGATACTTAGCGTAAGACTATGACGATGACCTTACGGCGTCAACCATCACCATGCATGCCCACCGTGGGTGGCAATGCTTCCGGGAGGGCTGACGATTTACATTTACGATTCGGTTAGGTTAACTACCTGCCGAGGACTCACTGCACAGTGTGCAAAAATTAGACTCCTCTCCCGTATACTTTGCTGGAATTATTTTGAATGCATATTTATGAAAGCATCATGAGAGGGCCTGATATTGTTTGGGAGATTAAGCAAGGGGGGGGGGGGGGGGTATGGTACATTGCAATCGTTACGAAGGATGATTTGGAATGCTAATTGTGGAAGACACGCTGAGCATTATGTTGGTAAGCAATTTCTGCACTTCTTAAGCACAAATGGTGGAAATAGAGATTGAGCGCTTTCAGCAATGTTTGAGAGGCTGTAAACAGTTGCTTAAGGTACTATGTTGCTGGAAAACTCAATACTACAAGTAAATCTGCATGACTGAGCCTTCAAATCTCAGCAACACTGACATTGTGCGTTAAGTTGTTTCTGTTGCTTAAGACAATATAATTTTGGACACTCGGTGCTGTAAGTGGTTCTGGACATCAATGCTTTCCTGAAGGGTAGTTCTAGAGTTCTTAGAAGATGAACGCAATTCTTCTTCTTGGCTTAACGAGTTACTAGATCACGCCGGTCATCTAATGTCCGGCGATGTAGTTTGATAGTCAGTCCTCACTACGAGGGAATGGTCCGGTTGGGGTTTTAGCTCCAGTCATGCTGCATGAAGGCTGACGCCGTTGTCTACCAGGCCGTCGCGATAAACACTATTCAGAATTGCGAATCTAATAACCTCAATAGAGCAGTCGTTCACGTAAGAATCGAAACAAACTAGATTGGATATTGCCAGAACCTGCACTGTTTCTAGGAAAGAATTAATTTTATTTGAAATTGATTCTTCTGAAGAAATGATGAGAATATTCTAAATATTTTTAGGTGATAGCTTTACTCGTAGCATTGAAATAGCTGTCATTTTTGACAGCTGGATTTATTTTCAATATAATAAAAACATACTTCAATTTATTTATGAACGATCGATAACTGCAGTAAGATAAATAGAGCAGGAACAAAAAAAAGGCAAACCAAAAACCTCCATCTCAATCCGTCCAATTATCGCTTTCGCCGTTCAAATCCCCTTGAACTACCGCCTAACCGTTCCCATCACGGGGCACACGAGATAGAGCGCACTCCCGCCTTCCGCGAGCTGGAAAATCGCTTGATTGATTGTAATCAATTTGCTAAAGTCTCATTTTTCATTACAAGTCGCGCCGCGTACTCACCGTATTGGTTCGCATTTGAATTACACCCGTTTGTGCCCCGTTTGCGGGATGAGCCCCCGCCGCCTGAAGTTATCGCTGAAGTTAAGGACTTATGCAAAATAATTGCACAATCGCTCACTCGTCGTTCGTTCGCGCGTGGGGAATCGCTTTCACCTGCAATTCGATTTATGGATGTGTGTGTGTGTGTGTGTGTGTGTGTGTGTGTGTGTGCCAATTTATTTTTCTTTTCATCCTTCATCAGCCCGCCCGAAAATCATCGCTTGGCACGTCCGATATTCCCACCGGATGTGGATAAAATCAGTGTGCCGCGATTCTTCCAGCTACTCCAACTTTAGCTCAAGGTTTTTTTTTTGTCGGGGAACATATTGGAACATTGAATTATCTCGCCCTTTTGTGCGCCTTCTGACGCACTGTCGCCGTATCTCCCCTTCGGTAATTTGTGTGTGTGCGAATTTCGCGTGTTTTTTTGTTGTTGTTGCTTCTGTGCATTTGTTTGCAGATTCTACCATGGTGGGAAACGTTCGGTTGGTTTGTTTGAGAAGTGATGCCAACAGCGAGCGCGAAGATGTCTAAATTCGTGTAAGCAAAACAGTGTGCTAGCGAAGGGTGGATCCAGCAAGCAGGGGCGTGAGATGAAATTAGAAACCGCGTAGGAAAAATAAACACACAAAAAAAAAAAAACAATACCCGCCGGGTTACGCAAATATCGCGATCGCGATGAAGCGACACTGACAAATAGATAAACATTTTTCTAGCGCGGTGCTCGGACTGTTAAAGTTTTGTTTTTTTTTGCGGATTTTGTAGACCTTCTTTGAGCAAAACCACGACCGAATGAAAAGGTTATTTTCCAAACAGATCAACGGTGATTGTTTGTTTTGTGAGAGATTTTGTTTTGGTTGTTGTTCTGCTCGCTTTTGTTTACCAACACCTTAAACGGGGAAGCTTAAAAAAGCAAAAAACCATTCGATTGCCATATTAATCGGCAGGACAGGGTTTCATTTATCTGGTTAAAATAGGGGAGACAAATAAAAAAAAAGCTTCCTTTTGACATGCGACCCAAAACAATTCATCAAACTGGGTGGGAAAATAAGTCTCCGAAAGAGCAGGAGGGAAGAATAACGTTACGGTACGCCACCACGTGTAACTGATCGGTAAAAATCTGCACAGAATTAGCATAGAGCGCTTGATTTTAGACCATTCTCCCATTTTCCTATCCGACTGTCAAACGCAGCGTTGACAGTTCGTGTGACACACATTTCCGTACCGCGCGTTAGTGGCTGCGTAGAGGTGTAGAGAGCGAGAAGGGGAGTGACAAATTAAATTAGGCTACGCTTATCAAATCATTCGATAATTTGCATATCGGGGTGCGCGCTGTGTGTTTTGTGGCTCATATGGTACCACAATTTTATTACGTCCGCTAGCTGTAATCGCGCTTCTTTTTCGTGACGCTGGAGGAGTGTTTTTTTTAAAACCCTGGAATCAATACCGGATGACGAAACATCTGCTTAAAGTGAGCTTGTTGTAGGGACCTTGTACGAGACCCATTAGACGAGGACCCTAGGAGGATTGTCTTAGTGTAGATGTTCTTTTTATCAACCACGGACGGCTTATCTTATTGTCAACCGAAGTCGGTCTTCATACGGCGAGAATGGACATCAAATTCTCGACCAAACTGTCTTTTCGTGCCCAGGACTGACAATCCTGGTACGGGTAAAACAAAGTCTAGGAACGTCAGAAATTGCAAGCCTAGACCGAGCTACAAGCTCGAGACGCTAAAGAAGTAGAAGAAGAAGTTGTCCGCGGTCCGATCCTCAAAAGATAGGACCCTTGTACGGTACTTAGACGAGAATACAAGTAGTTTAGTGCTTTGGACGCATTAAAAGGACGCTGTCCTTTTCTGAGCTCTGTATCTTGAAGCTGTTGAATACTTACACTGTTATTCACCTAAACCAATTGTCGACAGAGAATGATGCCTTTTGGCCTCAGCTAACGACAGAGTACTATATTTGGGACATTCTTTTGGACCCTTCATTCATATGGTCTCCATATGGTCTACCCTATGTAGAGGACGATGCAATGGAAGCAGCGACAGCAGCGTCGCTCCTCACACGGTTGGACAGGAGCTCCAATCACAAAAGGGCCGTCCGTAGTACGGACTCTCTATCTAACTACGTGGTATAAAAAAATTTAGCAAGTCATTAGACAACCCGCATGGCCTCTAAGGTCATCAAGACAAGAATAAGAATACGTAAGCTTTTCGTGCGAGTCCTCTTGGATGAGATTTATTTGAAGAAATCTATTCTATCTATAACCCTTCGACGAGTCTTCTCAGATGGCAAGGCACCTTGAACGTCGAGACTCTTAGTACTATGAGCCGTATAGCTTCTAGGGACGCCTATTAAAAAACTGGCCAACATAAGTTGATCAGATCAGTAAGATTTTATGGAAAAAAGAGCTAAGTTTTGTTTACGATGTGATTAATCCTTATTTCTGAAACCCTCTTTTGTTCATCCTGCCCGTATGTGCTAATCTTTTTCGATAGAAAGTAAGTAGTCGGGTAGCTGTTTGAGTGAGAGTAGACCACATATTTCTTTCTGTTTAAGTAATGTACTCCAATAAGCCGTAGTTACGTTCGGGGTTTAAACCGACGCTGCAAACAGTTAATCGGTGTTAATCTGTTAAGCTGGACTAGCTTTTGGTGACTTGTTGTAGCTGATATTAAATACGCATCGAACGACTGATTTAAAGCTCTTGGAAATCCTTATCTAAATTTAAGAAATGATAGGAATGGAATAGGATGATGTTTTCGTACGTCGTTTTGGAATTACTGGACTAGCTTTAGATAGCTTCTTACATACAATATATTTAAACTCAACTCAATAGAAAAAGTAAGCAATAAAATATTGAAAAATGTCATCAATGACGCCATACTTCACCGAGTTGTCCAGCGCAGGTATTGATGGGAAAAAAGTACTGCTCATAATTATCACCTTCACACAACGGCATGCATTCGAACCGTTCCACTTACGACGTTCATTATTAAATTGTGTTGATTAAAGCGGAGTAACGAGAGCGATTACCAGCGTGTCTATTTTTTAACATTAAATAAATAATGCTGTTCCTTGCACGGGGCAGCACTAAACGCCTCATACTTCGACGGATCCTCAACCATCGCCGTCAGCCATCAAACGTTTCCTGTGGACTTCATTCATCACACCGTAAAATGGTTGTTTGACACAAAAAAAAAAGTACATATCATTAAAGGATCGCGTAGTGCCCCTTTAAGAATGTAGGCTAAATGGAAGAAGAAAAAGCAGAAGGGTAGAACAAACAATACGTTCACTATACCGAAATGATGTTGCGTTCGTGGTGTGGTAGAAGTTGTTTATGGATTTAACGAGTCTTTTTCGTTCTCGTCAGGGCTTGTGCTGACTACAGGTAAGCGTGGACCTGCAGGGTGGTAGGGGGGGGGGGGGGAAATTGGAACTAATTTTGCGGTTTTCGTCATACTTCTTCTTAGCCTGACATTTGAATAAATAATTAATAAGGTTTAAAAGATGAGGGTAGCACGAAGAAGAATTAAAAAAAAAAAACGAACGGGACAAGAATTTATATTTAAATGAGCTTCTTTAACGAGTAGTTTTATGTCGCGTTGGAATGTTTTAAATTTTGTATAAAAATAGTAACTGTCAAATGTGTGTTACTAAACATGTTTTAAGTGTCATTGAAAAGAAAACGCAGAAAAGTTGACATTTTTGACAGCTGTGTCAACCAACCGAAAGCGATTAGTAGATGATCCACTAAAGGTAGGATGATCAACAAAAGGAAGGAACGAACGAGCAAGGCTTCGCCGTCGGGGCTTTTGTTCGGTGATGCGTGTTTGTGTTTATTCTTGGCATTTTTTAAACCAAGCAAATACAATCATAAAACAACCTCACACTCAAACACAGACCTTAATCTCACCTGTGCAAAAGATGGCTAATGATGGGTTTTGTTCGCGTTCCTTCGTTGTTAGTTGTATTGTTCGACGCGCGCGCGCGAGTGTGTGGTTGTTCGTTTTTTTGTTGTTGTGTTCATAATAACCATTTTACAAAATTTTTCATTTTTATGTTTTGATGCCACGTGGGTTGGATTGTTGATGGGTGCGTCTTCTCCTTTTCTCTCTCCCTTTCTGTTTGCTTCCCTTTCCAATTCCATTGTTTGGTTTGCCGTGGTGCTGTGCCAGTGGAAGATGAAAGAATGTCGATAATGGCGGTGGTAATGTTGTTTGATGTTTTTGCAAATAATAAATGCGCACATTTTTCCGCTACATAGAAATTCATCAGTCTGATGGCGTGTGTTCTTTTTTTTTGTTTTTGTTCTGTGTTTGCGCGTCTGCATTGAAGGTAACAGGTACTAAGTACGTCTTTTCGCTTGTGATGTTTAGTAAAATGTATGTTTTATCGGTATGTGTGTTTTAGTTCACCTGTCAAAGCAGTGGACTTGTTGATGGTAAGTCGACCGGATTTAACGCTTCATTTACTACTTGATGAGCTGTGAGTAACAATTAAACATTCAACTTAGCTTTAGTGTACTGCAAACTGCAGATTGCTTCTCTGACAGTTCGTACACTTATGGGAGAAATGTCGAAAATTATATCAAATAATTTAATTTACGAACTAATGATGCAATCATCAAAATAGCACCTGTCCAAATGAAGAGGTTATTTTTTTTCCTACCCACACTCCGCCACACGCATTGTTTTGGAATCAATTTTCCACTGGCACACGCACAACGCACACTCCCACGCATACGATCAATATTATTCATACGGCGGGAGTTATCATAAATTTGCATCAAAATCATTTTATTACGCACTTTACCACCATTAACATACTAAATCAATTGCCGTACGGTAGCTCCTACGGTTTCACACCCATAAAGCTAACAGTAGACAGTGTTTGTGTGTGCACGCACCCTACATATGACCGTGGCAGACGATTTCGCATGTCATCCCTTCCTGCAGCGGTTGCGTTTTGATATGGTTACTCACAAGCCCACCGTGAGTAGGTGTTTTGTTTACGACCGTAATTTGATTTTATTTATACCACGGCTTTTGTGTGTGTGTGTGTGTATGTGTGTGTGTGGGAGTGCTGTTTTTTTCTTCCTTGTTTCCCACTGCCAGAACCTTCCCTAATGTTGACGGGATTTACAACCGATAAGATTGTTTGGGTTTTGTGTTGAAAGCTTTTCTGAAGATTAGACCGCGAAGCAAGGTGAATCTTTTTTTTATTTTATAATGTATTTAACGTTTTTTTTACGGTGATCAATGATGATTGAGGATGACTTTATGATGACTAAATGCCGTCTGATGGGCTTTGTTTGGTATTCGAGCGCCTTAAAGTAGGCAATCGGCGTTACAGTAGAAGGAAAAAGAGTCTTAGAATCTTCTTCGTCTTGGCATAACGACCTACTAAGTCACCAGTTCGTACTACGGGGTTACGATCTGGCTGGAATTTGAAACCAGGTAGTGCCGTGTGAAGAGTGGCGTTCTTGAGAATTTCGTTACTCATGACAGATGTTTTGATTGGAGATTCCTCAGACTGATGTTTTTGACGACTTCAAGGTTCAGATTATCGCAGCCGTATGCCTGAGTGTCGGGGAGGTCTGTTTGTAAGAGTCAACGTCGTCAGTCTTCACTAGACAGGACCGGAGTTCAAATTCCATCCGGACCATCCCCCTATAGTGAGGACTGACTATCCAACTACGTGGTATTGGCAAGTTCTAGTAAGCCATTCGATGGCCGGCGTGACATTAGAAGATCGCTAAGCCATGAAGAAGAAGATGCCTGAGTGTATCACCGTTTGTTAGCAGAATGATGGTGTTAATCTCTAGTCCGAGGTTTTTGCGTCACTTGCCTTTGTCACATATGTCGCCAACCATTGTTATCTATGTCATCATCGAATGCAAGGATCCTGATTAACTTATAGAAGATGGTCTCCGAAGTTCCCACTTTCGAGTGTCGGATAGACGTCTCTCGCCAGCAAACGAACGATAAAGAGTACTATTTTCAAATTGACTAAGGTGAATTTAGCATAACTGTTAATCGGCTACTACTTCATCCTTCGAATCATCAGAAGACTCTCTGCTTCGCTCACCATTACGATACTTCCGGCAGCAACAAGAAGCTCAATCAATCAGTGATACCAACCTCTCGATGTTATTGGCAAATATTGCCAACAATAACCAAAAGCACAATCGAGCGTGTATAGGAGATGGCCTCACACCACCAAAGCTATCTCAATCCCGTGCTCTTGACACACCGTATTGGAGTCAATAAATCACCACAGCCAGGCACATCATGATTGTGCAACCTCCTTCCAACGATCCGGTATCGGTTGCCCGTCCGCTGGGATGTGCTTAACTCGTTCGCCGTAACGCGCTGCCGGTGCTGGAAACTGCCTCCAGCCAGGCAACACATACTAGGAGCGCGTGGGCGAGGATGCAAAGGCCAGAGCTCATTCATTTTTCGCATGCGGATGCAAACAAACCGCAGACGTCGCCTCCAGCTGCCACTCGCGTACCTCTGTTTTTTTTATTTCGTCGTTTTGCAGCGCTGTGCTTTGCTGCCTCTGACAGACGGATGGCGTACGGCTCAATCCGTCAATCACGGATCCGCTCATCGATATGGTGCGGCAAAACTAACAATATTTCCCAGGACCAACATTCGGTTGTGCGGTCGTGTCGCGAGCGAGCAAGTTTCTACCGCCGTAACCGATTTGGTGTGCACTAACCCCTTTAACCGAATGTCAAACGGTATCGCATGATATATGGCGGATAGCCTGAAGGGTGCAACAGTGATCTACGGGGATTTGCGTGCGTCGGTACATGGGCTACTGCCGCGCTGCGTAACATTTGATGGATGGGATTATTTTTTTTTTTCATTTGGTATGGGTTTGGATTGGATGCTGTCAGGAGAAAAGTGGGAAAATCCGCGAAAACTCTCACCCTTTTTGGGTGCTGATACGTTTGGACGTTTGGAGGCAGAAGATGACGTACGGCTGGGTACGGGTTAATCAGTATCGGGGCTACTCGCTCGATGTCCCTGTTTGTGGAAAATTTTACAGCTTTTGTGCGTGGGTGGGTGTTTGGAAAGTGTGTGATAAGGCCGCGAACTGGTTATGTTTTGGGAGCAATATTGAACCATAAATACACATTTGTTATTTACACCTGACGTGCATGATGTAAGGTGTACAAGGTGGTGGCATAGGAGACGTCAGTATGACAGATGTAATAAATATTTACTACGGCCAGGGTAGTCTTATTAGTATACGAAAGATTAAACTTTCGAAACTCTCTTTAGTATGTGTTTGTCCCATTTGACGTCTACGACACCCGCCTTAGCAGGCGTCAGATTGACAGATGCTATAAACACTCTCTATGCTTAGTGTATACGAGCAATTAGCTTTAGACTTTATAACCGTTTTGCCAACACCACGTTCAATATTCATTACACGCACCGATAAATTGATAGAGACAAGAACTGATATAAACACCTCCCCTAAAGAGTCCATACTATCCATCCACTGGACAAGCCGATGATGGAAGAGAACCGACACAGTAGGTGTTCTTCCCCGCCCGTATTCAGTTAGTTGTACGGAAATTTATGACCATCGAGTTTCCGTATCTTATTTCCGTTTGGTTTCTTCCTCTTTTTATCCTACACCAATTTAGAAGGATGTAGGTGTGAGCTAGACGTTACACAGCAGCGAAAAGAAGAGTTAACGAGCCACACTCTCGATCAGAAAAGTTAGTTCTTCTATCATTGTCTGTTTTTTTTTTCTGTCTTGGTTGCTATTCACGAGTGATAGCATTTCGCCGTATCATTTTTCTTTATGTTTTTTTTCCTCTTCAATGGAATCGCACACACACACGCACAACACTTATAGCGTGCTATAAAAAGCAGATACACGCACCGACCGGGTCAGAGGTAATTGCTTTAAATGCCAATAAAGCGTATCGATTACGCGAAGAGTTGGAGGTTTAATGGAGCAGTGGGAGGAAAGTATGGGAAGGAGAGGAGGGCTGGAGAAGTCCTGTTTACAGTGATTTATATTTTGCGTTTTGCTGTCGGTTCAGTGCCATTTTTTTGGAAGGGAAGGAAGGAATATAGGAAGGAAGGAAGTCTAAAATATAGATAATAAAAGCTGATAGAGACAGAGCAAATGGTCGGGACATGTTCAAATAGGTGTGATTGGCACAGGTTAACAAGAGCATTCTTCTTTATCGGTATCTGAGCCGATCAGTGTCGTAAATAACTAGATAGATAATCCGTACGTTCCTCTGTTTGCTGGTGATATGAGTGGATAGAGATCTTTGGAAAGATATTTGGGCTGTATCGGCGTGGCAACTTATCAAGCGATCGTATATAATCACATCACGTGCTGTGCGAGACAAATTGGTTGGAATTGTCCTGATGCAGGTAAGAGGTTCCTGTCACCTAGTTGTAGTACATTGGTACCCGCCTAGAAGAGCGTCACAATTTTATGTAGTGTTTTGGGTGCTACTCTGGGCGCCTGGAGAATGGAGATGTATCATTATTGCTTTTGTTCGTTAGATTGTTTGGTGTTTTGACAGATTTTCTAGAATCCTGAGGATTCTAGACAGTTATAAAATCTGATTTAAAGACTATGTTCACAAGCGAACGTGCTGGACTTCCGGTTTCCTTAATGAATGCTATTAATTCTTCAATATCTGTAACATTTTCGTCGGGAAAGTTATAGGAGCTCTGCAATACTATCGCAAGAATTACCCAATACCTTAACTTCATCCTTCTACACAGTAATCAAATAGCTTTCCCATAC
This sequence comes from Anopheles maculipalpis, assembly GCF_943734695.1. Lineage (NCBI taxonomy): Eukaryota > Metazoa > Arthropoda > Insecta > Diptera > Culicidae > Anopheles > Anopheles maculipalpis. Next base: position 10,432,736 of record NC_064870.1, on the reverse strand, counting down.
TTATAATCCTATCCACACTTGACTTAATCCCTTCCTTCTTAACCCTCGTTCGATAAAGTAGAGCCCGACCAAAAAAAAAAAAAAAACTAGCAACTCATTTCTCACCCTGTATCCGCGGTAGCGAAATAATCGAAATGATTCCCCGGGGAACAATTCCAGGGTAACGGTGGGCGAGAATCCGTTCCGGTTGGCAAATAGATTTGAAGCGCAAAGCGAAATAATGGCAACCTGCCTGGGATGGCAACTCTGATAGATGATCCGGGCCACAATCCGGGAGGAGGGGAAGGCACGGACAGCAAATTCCACGGCAGACACTGTCCTGCCTGATTGGTGTCTTTAGATTTTTCTCCGGGACCTGTATCGCCATTGTGAAGTGGATGAAGCCAGTTTTTGGCTGAAGCGTTGAGCAAGCGTATTTTGACATAATTTACTCACGGCTGCAAGTGAAATTGGCACAGTGAGGCCTACTGACGCGTACATCGAAAACCCATTTAAAGCCACCACCTGCTGTTGCTGTTTCGTGGCGCTTAAAATTTTTGGCTTGGGTAGAAACTGCTGGCCCCGTTAGTCCCGTGGACGCGAGGCGGAAACGATAAACAGATGTGTTTTTGAAGATTTGGTTCAAGAAAATCAATCGTACGCTTCCTCATTTCCCTAACCCAAAATCGATGGCCAACAGCTGCAGCGTTTAGTTCGCCCGTAGAAATTCAGAGGGTCGAAATAAACTTTCAATAAAAGTACACTCCGTCACCGAACACCGGCATTAAGACCGTTGTTTACTGCTTTATTTAGTTCCAAGATTTTCTGCTTGTTTTTTTTCAGCAAGGGTTTCACGCAGGAATTGGGAAGATTGGTGCTTGTCGTGATTGTAGGACATAAACAGGCCAAAAATTCCTATAAAAAAAATTGCAGTCAGTTGATGTGATGTCCACCCTTGTGAAAGGGACAATAAAAAAAAGGTTTGTGGGCTAGGGAAACGGCAACGAGACGGTAGGGTGGTCACTTGAAAATACAAATAATCGAAAGATCACTAAAGTATCCATAAAAAAGGCCCAATCTTCACCCGCAGACACACGTGATGGTGATGGTTTATGGAATGTCCGTCATAAAATTATTCGCATTCCTGTAAGATTTGGGACTGTGTGGCTGGTAGTTAAATATCTACAAGCCCGGGACAGACATCCATGGCACGATGAGTATCATGTTGTGGTCGGATTTAGGGTTTTCGGTACGAGTGAATTCTTCCATAATGGTGGTTTGCTCCCAGTTGGAAGGATGGATGTGACATTTGGTTTTTTTTTTGATGTTGAAACGACACAACGAAATAAAGCGATGAAAAGCGTACTTCAAAATACTTGTTCTACTAAAAAAAAATTAAAAAAATAAATTTTGTAAAAAATAGCCTACATTCAGGCGTTTTTACGAATTTTAGCGTTTTGAATGTTAAAGCTATCGCAATTATGCTCTCCTTCCAGGTACGGATGGCAACAATGGAGCTCTCGGTTCCAACAACCGAACTGGTCATCGTTTTGTGCAATAAATAAAAAAAACTCCTCAACCTTTTCAACACTTTAGCAAAAACACTCGAGCTGACGTTTCTTTGGACCGTTGAATATGCGAACGATGACGCTAAAGAAGGTCAGCTAAACCCCTGTGGCTTATGCATTATACGCATCCACAGATACGCAATAGTGAATGGATCTTTTTGCTAAAATAGAACGAAAAAAGTGGATAAAATAGCTGGTGAGTGCCTGCTGGTTTGATTTCTCATCCGATTTAGTCGATTAAACGTGGTACGGTATGTTTGAGCACCATTAAGAACTGTCATGGTGTGATTTAAGGTGTTGAATTTGGACCAAAATGACCGATAAATGAAACATGCAGTAGCTTTGACAGCTATAAACAGATGAAACAGATGCACAGAAAAATAAATGTTGACATTTGTTTGTATTTTAAATTCATTAGGAATGGTAAGAAATTCATTTGCGTTGCTAGACGAAACGAAAGACTACACGCCAGTATAAAAAAGCGGGTCAGTAGGACTAGATGAATTATAAATGAAATTCTGGAATGAAGTATTTTGTGTGATTCTTCTTCCTGGCTTAACGTCCTTCTAGGTCACATCGGCCATGGTATGGCTCACTAGACTTGCCGATTCGACTATACTTGACGGTCCGGATGGGATTTGATCCTCGGTCCTGCCGTGTGGAGACCGGCGTCGCAGTCACCCTACTATCGGACCGACCTGGTATTACATTCGCTCCAGAAAGGTATGTTTCTGAGCGAGCCAAAGGTAAATCTCAGAACTACATTCTGCATCAAACAGAATCGCTGTTTTGGCAGTTATAAGTACCCGGTAGTGTTCCATATGTAACGGTGACACGTCACACAAACAATCTCCCGATATTATCAACTATCTCTAATGCACCACCCTTACACATTCCTTCGAGTAATTGGAAGGAAATTCTTCTTGAGTATCACGTTACTAACTTCACACAAAGTATAGTCAAGTCTCCCTCCGCGTCAGACACACGATAGGCAAAAAAAAAAAAAATCCATATGACGCAGGTCCTACAATAGGGCTACAATTTTTCGTTACTTCCCATCTTCCGTCCTTCTCAGCAATCCTAGCCACGGGGTTAGCCTAAAGGTCATGTGTGAGATATTGTTACGGTCACCATCCTCCAAACGGTGGATGGTGGTCGTCCCGGATGACCGGATTACATAAATGTTTATGATGCTAATATGTTATTTTATTGTATTTTAATAGATATCATGATTTTTATCCTTCCGGCTTGCCACCGCACATCCGGACGGTGATTGTGAGTACTTTCCGCAACGGTAAGTACTTCGCAGCACATACACACAGAACAAAAAAAAAAGACAACCAGACAGACGAAAAAGTAGATGGGAACTTATGGGAGCTAGCCGGGCAGCGGTTGCTTACGCCTCATTTCCCGGTACCCGTACGGGGTGATGTGAAATCGTTGGCCGCGCGTGTGTCGGTGGGAGTTGTCGAATCGGAAAAGCACTTTGAGCTTTGATTGGATTTATTTGCTCCGGTTCAGTATCCGGTCACAAGATTTCTCAGATTGCTTTTGGTTTCTCAGATTGGAATGGGTGGAGGAGGGGGGGGGGGGGGGGTTGCAAAACGAGAGAGAAAAGAGGGAAAACATTGCAAGGAAGCAAAAAAAAAATGTTGATGTGCTGGTTGTCGTAAATCTTTGACACCTTCCTTACTTCTTACGGACACGGTACATAACTTGTGGCACGTGAGCACCCGGAAGCGACCTGCCAGCATTCTTTAGATCCTTTCGGAGTGTTTACGTTTATGTTCCCTTGCGAAGGTTATGTCCTCTGGAGGGGATTTTCTTTTATCGGAACACAAGAATATCATATTTTGTTTGTCATTTGTGAGCGGAGCTGGTAGTGTGCTACCATCCAATTCCTCGCAAATAAAACTCTTTTTAATGTCATACGCTTACAATGGACGTAACTTCAATTTTTGAAAGTGTCCTTACTGACGCATTTGCATCACTTAAAGGCATGGTGCAACGTGTGTCAAACGAGATTGATCAGCACTCGTTAGAGTGCGCTGGTAGGTAAAAGCATGTACCCAACTCATGTACACAAATCTAGTTACCGGGTAGTTGTGTCTGGTGCACTGAAGGCTTCACCTAAACTCACACTCCAAAATCAATTTAAAATGGGATTTTCGACGCTCTCCTAAAGAAGGATCTAGCTGCAGACTTATGTGTACGGGATCGCTCTAGCGAATGAAAGAGATAGAGTGTGTTAACGTTGATCGTTTTTCGGGATTTTGCTTCGGTTTTTCTGGGGCCACTCTTGTCGCATCGTAACTACCGTACCAATCATATTTTTAACCAAAACACTCCATCCACCTGCCAGCCATTGTTTGTGGGAGCCGACTGCCTAGACGTACCAGGTCGTACTGGTTGGTGTTGTTGGAGCTCGAGACCGAAGCGTGGCTGTGATGGCCGTGTAAACGTGCCGGGTGTGCAAAGTTATAATGATCATTATGATATTTTGTTGAAAATAACATTTTTCGGTAATTGGAAAATTTAATTGTTCTCACGTTTTGTGTCATCGAGCTTCATGCCCTCTTATCCTGGCTGGCTGGATTGAGCTAGTCACTTGTCGGTGTTACGGGTGAGATGATAGACCACTTGAGCTGCTTTAGAGATTATTGGAAAAAAAAGTTAAGTGAGTGTTGTTGTGAGTAGATGGGTTTGACTGTTGGAAAATGGTTGGCTGGGTTAATAAGGAACCATTACGGAAACCATAGTATTTGTACAAGTGTGGGTAGTTCGATTAGATTTTTGTAGCAGTAGTGCTCAATAGAACTGTTGGAGGTAAAACAAACGCCTGGGCGTTAGGCAATTGACATTACATTACACATTGTATACTCAAAATAGTAGCGCCATCTATACTTCAAATGCAATACTGACCGAGTTGATCAAGGGTCAACAATTTGAAAGAAATCTAACAAGAATGTTAGCACACATTGAGTCAAACTATGCACTGAATGCTTAGGAGACGAATGTTAACGTGTAACTAGTAAGAGACACTCTCACTCAGATATCTCCATTTTGATCCTGGTCAGCTTGATTTGAACATAAGCCAATCTTGGTTTCCGTATCCTTCCTTCTCCCCCATGAATGAAGTCCAAAATAGAAATGCAAGACCTCAATTCTCAATATACCCTGCTCATAGTTGTCATAGACCAGTTCAGCATTTGAATTTGCTAAGGTGCGCCATTGTAAATTTGTCTTCACAACGCGACATCATACACGCTCGAGGCACCTCTGAATCTTTCTTGTTTTGGTCCTCAAAAGTTGTATCTTACTTTGCAATTCCAATACACACATCCATTAAGTCTTTACTCCCCGTACCTTTTCATCGGGCGCTTTAACCAGATCAATCCACACAATGGATTAAATATGTTTATCCCAACCGGCTTATGACACTAATAAAGAACCTCGTAATGCAATTTTTATGTCACCGCGTTGGTGAGTACTGTATCCTGTCTAATGGTACATTTTTACGGTTTCACATCGACGACTGTATCTGGGAGGTGAACTCCTTACATTGTTTTTCAGTTTTTTTTTGTGTTTGCTCAGAGCATGAGTAACGACATGAGTTATCATTTTTCCTGATGCTTTAGATGTGTTTAACGACTCCCGCAAAATTGAACGGGAGCTCATTAGCTGTGTATACGTCGAAATAGCTTTCACCGCACGGAAACAGGGCAAGGAATCAGATTGCAATTCCGAAATAGCTTCACACATCCATTGTGCTAATCGTAATATCAGTAGCAGCGGTAGGGTGTTGGGAAAGGGCACAAGCCGTCTAATTCCCGGGAGAGTAATGATTATTTATAATGGACTTTCGAAATGACTAATAATATATTGCACGTAAAGGGACCAGGACGCAGTGTCTGCTCCAGTTTAACGACTTTAACCACACAAAACTGACCAGACTGGGCTGGGTGGAGTGAAATGTGTGACGTACCATGCGAAGTCATCCCGAGGTGACAGCTGTGTCATACACGGTGGTTCAAAAATTGCGGTCGGTCGTAAAATATTAAAGATATAAATCTTAACGCACCAATAAAATCATACCAGCGGTTCAACCTCTATAGTTGAGCTAAATAAATTCAAATTTCTTCCACTCCCCATCGCCTTCGGGACTCGCACGCCCGCTACCCACTTAAGCTACTCACAATAAGCGAATAAAATACATATGAAACTTATTTAAATGCCCCTATGCCTAATAAAATTCTCCAGAATTCTGGGAGCATCCAGCCCCATGCAAGGTTACGGGATGGTTCCGGGTTTATTCCGGACACGTTCCTGTTCGCGTTTTATTTCATTACCGAGTGGATGACGCCCGCACCACACATCTCTCATTTCGGTGTGGGTGTGTGTGGATCTGAACTGGTTCGCCTGGTGTATTTTTCTACGAGGGAAGCATCCACAACCCATATTTGCATATCAGGGATGTACACTTTTTACAATAAACTGGCGCTCGGAAAGGAATGGTGAAGGAGAGTAACAAAAAAGGGGGAAAAAAGAATCAGGCCTTGATAAATTTGGATAAGAACATCCCGTCTAGATTGACCAGCTGCCGAGTTGTAACGGGGCATTGTACCAAAAATTCGAGTGTTATTTCATCTAAGACATAGCAACACGAAGCGTGAGTAAAAAGTCTTAAAACAAGCGTTTACTTTCGTCTCTCTAAAGTACACTTTTGGATTGCATAACTTTAGGCGCTTCATTTGAGCGAAATGCATTTTTTCGTGTGGCGTAAGGAGCCTGACACTATGCAATTCGCATTACATTTCTGCACTAAAAAAGTGGACGGCATTTTTTTCTTCTTGTTTTTAATCTGTGTGTCCCGTTCTAAACATTCTACTGAAGAGGAGAACAAAAAAATCGACAGCTCTCAGGTTCAGATGTGGCGAATCACTTGGGAATGTGAGGAGCAACATTCAGGGAAAGAAAAAATGTTCAGCTTTCGGTTTCCTAAACGATTTGTGCCTTGTGTTGCCCACACCTCACCACTTCTCTTTGCCTTTTGTCCCCCCTTCCCCCACTCCTGGTAATCCGGTGGTTTAGGTAAGGCAGTGAGGGCCCGAAGTGCTCCGAGAATGCCAAAACTTTCAATCCATAAAAATCCATAAATTTAACACCGAAATAGAATTGTAATCCTGACTGCCTTTTTCGTTTCGCTGCCGGTCTGTGGCTAAAGTCGTATTTTTTTTTCGGTTTCTGGATGTTGTTCGGTGTCTTGCTTTCTTGTGTGTGTGTCTGTGTTTGTAGTGTTATTGCATTGAAATGCGAGCTACACAATACAATAGCTGCTTGGTTGGAGGATGTCTTTCTCGTGGCATTTCTGCAGCAGTGATTTATACCTGCTGACCATCGGATTTTGGTGTGTGTGTGTTCAGGTTAAAGAAAACGAAAATTAAACAGAAAGCAAACAACACGAAACAAAACTGTGTTTTTTTTACTCTTGTTCTCTCACGCGCTTTAGTAGTAGCAGCTACTTAGTAGTAGGTGTGGCACTTGCTGCTACTATCACCGTTTATGGTTTATAGTGCAAGTGTTCGTCTGACGTTGCGGTGGCTGCAGTAGACAGTTTGTGTGGGTGGGTGTACGCGTTTTTAGCTTATTATTGACAGTAAGTGCGTAGTTGTAAGGAATCGCAGACCTTGCCAGGCGATTGAACAAAATCTGGAAAAGAAGGAGCAAAATTAAAATTATATTGCCACTAGAGGGGCGTCCACCAAGAGAAGTAGACGACTCTCGACTAGATGCATGTTGGTTACGCTCCAAGTTATTGCCACAAAAACATCCGCTCGTTATGGTAGAGGATATCTTTACGACAGAAAAAGACACCAGAGAAAATAACAAAAAATGAAAGCAAAAAAAAAAAAGAACAGCATCAACAAATTCTGAAACGTTCATTTCGGGATCGGATAATTTTACGCCCAACAAGGGTTCGATAGAATCGAGCCGGACATACGGATATATGGGAGTACGCACAACAGAGCCAGGCAAGAGTTCCTGGGGCTGGTGGGTTCGGAAAATTATATACATAACAAATTTTGACATTCAACAACTGTCACTTGGGACCGGAAAAAATATCATATGCCCATCAAATGATAAAGGTTTGTCCCGCACGTACCCATCGTACCGATCGTAGGCAGCTTCCAATTTGTGTTTCTATTTGTTTTATTTGCATCTGGTTTACTTTTGTTTGGGCTTTCTTTTTTTTTACTACTTTCTTTTGCCTTGTGATGTCTAGTATTTTTCTGTGGGTGTGTGTTTCGGTGTGACCGGAACTAAAAACCCTTTTTTTGTTGGTCGATATCCTGCGTTAGAATACAAATGGAGCACATAAGCGTTACGTGCCACAGTTGTGGCAGTGTTAGCAGTGGGAACAACAAAAATTACCTCTTCCATCCATGAGTCCTCACAAATCCTCATCTCAGTAGAATCGATATAGAATAGGTTGTTCCCTGAGGAACTCTGGTGAAAAAAAAACTGTTGGGATGATGGAAAGTTTTTTCCTATCCTCATGTCTGTGTTGTTGCGTTGTCGCTTGATTGGGTCTGCTTGTGTTTGCGTGTGACATTCCCGGTGATGCAAGAACACCAAGCGGGCATGAAATTCGAAAAACATCCCACACCAAGAGCTGCTACAGAATAATGCTTAATGGTGTATTAAGTGTGAAATAGTTAGCGACGGTATTGACGCATGCCAAGTTCTCAGATATTGGATGGAGCATTTTTGGCGACCCGAGAAACGTAACAGATGATAGCTGCAAATGCGCACAGCTTTACACACAAACGTCACCACGCCATTGTCGTCAGATTGGTTTCGAATGTGTGGTGAAGCAAGCGTGGAATGTTTAACAGAAAATCTCATCTCAAAGCGTACGTACTGGCTGCTTGCTACTGCTGAGATTAGTTTGATGCGGCTGAAAATGCTAATTCCATCTCGCCATCCCGCCCGACGCCTGCTGACGCGCACGTGATGGAAATGGCGCATCATTGCACGCGGTGTGAGTAAGGCACTATAATTTCCACCCAAATTATGTCACCGTTAATCTATGATTTTCCATGTGTTTACACGATTAGACAGCACGTGAGCATCATAAATATATGGGGACTGCTCCTAGTTTTTGCTCGGGATCGTCGAAATGGATATTCCAGGCACGACTTTCATTTGCGGAAGATGGCTGTCAGTCAGCAGGTGGATGTGTGTGGTGCTCTCTCGCACTCCCTCCCTCGGAAAAATGTTGTCCCGGCTTGTTGCTCCGAGGCTGCAAGAGGCAACAGCATGAAGTTGAAGACGAAAGTTTCCCACACCCTCATTGAGCGGACTACTCCAACTAATATCCAGGCTGGTAAGAGATCCTATAGGAGGTGCGGATCTTCGAGAATCCCAAACACCCGCTGGACTTTCTGCACGAACCATCCAGGCTCTAAAAGCGCGTTTTGTTTGCGTAAGTGTCGACAGTGTTTGCGCTCGTGCGAGAGCTTGGTGAGGACTTGTTTCGTTTGCACGGCGGATCTCGGTACAGATCTCTGTCGGTTTGGCTGGTAAGCAATTGGGGATTTTTTTGTGGGATGGGAAGACGCAAGTAGTAGTGCTTGCACACTGGCTCATCGTTCGCTATGATTATGAATGCATGAATTTAATTTGATAATGAGCTTCGGTCGTTAAGAATCGAAACGACACGGTGTGCAAAAGCCGACAACGCGTGTGTGACTTTACCAAGGCTAGACAAAGTGTAAACGTATTGATTGGATTGGATAGGCGTACGGATAGAAGAGGCGCAGTGGCGTAATCCGTGTGACTAAGTTGTGTTGAGCTATTATTTCGTTAGCGACACTTTTTTTGCGCGAAACACGTTCGCAGACGTGCAAGTCTTGCCGATGGTGGCATATTTGGAAGGCAGGTGTCCTCGAGATATTAAGAAACTATCGAGATCTTTAATATTAATGCTGCCAAATTGTTGGAGCTTAATTCTTGACATTTTGGTGCCGATTGCAGCATTTAAATCGATAATATTGTTTTCAATAAATATTCTCCCTTACACCCACCCAGAAGACCTGTCACACTATTGTCAAAGCAACCATAATCTTACCTTTTTCCAAACAGTGTTCCACCATCCTTGCGTGCGGGAGTCTACATCTCAATTTGTTGATAATTTAGGTCTTTCGGTTCGTTTGCATTTCGATTCGTTCTCGTTTTTCCCCCTGGGAAAGGGGTCTAAAACCGCACGCCTATTGGCATTGCGATCGAACAGATATGACACACATCTGGTTGTTGTAATAAATATTCATATTTCTTCCTGAAGGCTTAGATGCCATTCACCCTTCACCCTGTCCAAGTAAGATTAATTCTCCAGGGAGTGGGGGTAAGGGGAGAGGAGGAGAGGGGTAGGGGGGGGGGGGGGAGTGGAGTCGGAATCAAAAAGATGAAGCAAACCGAAAATGGGAAGCCATGCCAGTTGTCGGTTTCCATTTTCTGTGCTATCAGCGTACAACCGGAACGAATTCCGAAGGTCGGTACGCTCGCATACTAGACTGATTTCAATTTTTGACCAGCCGTCTCCGTTTGTCGAGTCATAAATTTCAATTTTCCAACAAATCTGGTTGCGGCCCACACCCTTTCCCCCTACTTCACCCAGGATCACACCGAGCTTCGAGTTGGGACGGAATGGTTGCACGGTGGAAGCGGTATTCGTTATCGGTCTCGGTCTCTGATCTGCATCTAGGCGGTAGATTTGCGAGAGAAAAGGGTTTTTTGGGGTTTTTTTTTATCATGGCAGCAGTTGGGTATCGTTTGGTCGAGTGGTTTCCTGATTCGTGCGGCTTTCGCTTCCACAGGTCGGTATGACAAATGGGAGCAAAACGGAATGGCGACAGGCGTTATGGGCCGTGTGGCCGTGGCGAGGATGAAAGCAGGGGACGCGCAGCGAACCACTCAAGAAACTGCAAACAAAATCAAAGTCTTGCGAGGTGAGTGTGTGGATGGTGTTTAGATGGGCATGCAACCGCTGTGGGTTATTGTTGTTTAACGTTGCATGTAGAATATTTTAAAGATATTGTGGTGAGGTTTGTGGGATAAAGTTCGTACGGAGTAGTTCTTGCACTACTGGGTTATGAAGTTCAAGATTCCTTATATGAAGTTCAAGAGGCTATCGATCATGAATGTGGAGATGTACTTGAGTCATTTAGAGCAGTATTATGTAAATAGTATTTTATTTGAAAAGCAGTTCACCTGCATTAAAACACCCCTCTACTATCTAATGTCAAAGTCTTGTGATACTCCCTGGGATCTCTTAGTCGTTAGCTATAAACCGCTGAGCTCTACCGATTATCCGGTAATTGAGAGTTGCTCAGGATTCATCCTGCGACGACTCTGACATATTTACGGAAAAGAAATATTTGTCCAATTACGTTATCCTTATCCCGTACCATTGCACCTGGCGCTAAAATGATGATGCTGCTGCTGGTGGGACGAGAGACAGAGAGAGAGAGAGAGAGAGAGAGAGAGAGAAAAAAAAAAAGATTAACAAACGCACTGCTTCACACCAGACGAAGTTCCACTAAGGGAAGCTTGACGCAATAGTAACAACAACCAGCACAGAAAAAAAATGACATTAGACGCAGTGTAAATTGAAATCATTAAAATATCGTTTGCATTTAAATGAGATATTATCGATAACGCTGTCTTTTACCAGGTCGACAACAATAACAACAGCAGCAGGCATCTGAAGCTGAACGTCCAAGGGTAGGGGTGGATATTCAGGTTGTCACTCGGCGTTCGGGCTTACCCTTGGCAACACTGCACGGTACAATGGTTTGCATAAAGAGAAAACGAACGAAAAAAAAAAAAATACATCCAATGAGCTGTACTTGAAGCTGTTACTTATTTCGTGTGTATCTCTCTCACGGTCCGAAAGACACTAGCGCGAGATGCTTTCATCCTCCCTTTACCGTCCAGCGTATGGTCTGTGTGCATGTTACTAGGCTTTTCGCGACTAACAAGCTAAATTGTGTTGCAAGAAATTCGATTTCACCAACATAAATCTTACTTTAAACAAACCGTTGACGATGACGTTGGTTGATTGGGTTGATTTCCGATTCATCGTTCGCCAAGGGTTTGCTGATCTGCGGTGTGTCCTGGCCAGCCGAGAGGGTAAACACCTTGGTGGATTCGGTAATTCCTCAGTGGGATCGGAACGAAATCAAGGAGCCCTTTTTTTGTAGGCGCTTCTGCTTCTTAACAAGAGGTGTAGCTGAGTGTCTGTTCCGTTTATCGACGTGTAGTGCACGGTAGTCCCACAAGGACCAAACTTCATTTCTAGACAAGAGAATGAGGGAGAGAGGGGGAGGGGAGGGGGGGGGGGAGGGGCATTTTTGGTTTTCATTACCAGTGGTATTGTATATGTATTTAGCAAGTTTGTTGAACGGCCTAGGAAGATGGAGAGCAATTCTAGAGAACTTCATGAGTTATCCAGTGACCTAGCAGGTCGTTAAGTCAAGAAGAAGAAGAATCAGTGAGAATTTGCAACTTGACACAACTTATTTGACAGCTTTTTGTTTAGTATGTGGTATTTGCACTGGTTAATAACAAATTTTTCACCATTACCAGTTGTCCGCTAACATCTTCGACGAAAAGGACTCTGTTGGCATACTTCCTTTCAGTTTTTTCTTCTATTTTCCCCCCTTCTCTCTCTCTCTCTCTCTCTCTCTCTCTCTCTACTCTCCTATCACTCGCACAACCCAATAAATGATAAATTAAAGAATGCTGCGTTTCGTGTTCCCTCTACTTCGACGACTCCCCACCGAACCGGGCAGGCACCGAAATGAGCGCTCAATTCCAGTGACTGCCGGTAATGGTAGTGACAGATTTTTATCCTCTGCTTGCTCCCTTCCTTGCCTGCTCTTTCATCCTCTTCCACCAGTGCAGTTTCTTCACGCTTGGTCGGGCTCAATTTGTGGTTACCGGATTGTCATGCGGTTCACCACCTTACGGGTATCGAACTTCGTCTTGCCCTTCACCCCAAATATCTCCTCTTGCTTCCCACAGGCCCATGAGGTGTCAGTTAGGTCGACCGAAGTATCAAAACGTTTTTCGTCTGCTGATTGGTACAACCGTCACCGTGCGGGACCTGCTGATGAGATGCAATGCCACCGGTTTGTCGGTAATACCCGGACCCGGACGAAGGCGAAGGGGCCGGCGACTGCGAACGGCACGAAAACAGCTTTTCTCGGCGCAACCCTGCTAATGACATCGATGACTGACACGCGATGGTTTTCCCATTTTGCAAATGTCGAAGAAAATTGCACTGTCGGTTCGGGTGAGAAATTTCATTAATCTTCATAAAATGCCCAACACCAACCATTTTGGTTTTGTGCTCTCGTTCTCTCGCTCCTTCTCGCTGTGTGTGTGTGTCGCAGCCGACTGTCACGTAAGTGGAAGTTCGAGCGGGAGAACGTTATGATGCTGCACTGGCGGTCCACGCCTGCTGCCCAGGACCGGCACCATTGGGCATCAGTAAATGAGTGAACAGGGAGCATAGAAGAATGCGACGTTAAGACGGATTTGATATGACTTAATGGCTTGTTTCGCGCGGGTTCACGAGGTTTGCGGCAGCAAAATTGTAACTACCCGTCGAGTAATGAAGGAATGCCAAACACGTCGCCAGTATGTGTGACAGTTCGTCCCGCACCGTATGACAGGTATCGCTGCGAGAAACTCGTAAAGATGGCGTCGGTGGATTGAAGAATGTTTCCGCACTAAGCCGCCAGGCTTAGTGTCCGGCCGGCTTACGGTTGGCCTGTTGACGGGTGTGCATACCAAATGCTGGACGAAGATTTAAAGGTAGTTAATACTTTGCGTGTCGGCAAAGAAATGGATCGGAAGTACTTCCATGCAGCTTTTACGCTGATTGGTTACAGGAATCCTATCAAGCATTCAACGGCAGGAACACCGTTCCACTAAACGTTGCTTAAAGATTTGATTTTGGGTTTGGCGCTGCTAAAGGTATGTTTGGGTTTTGCGGTTAATTAGCTAGAACAAGCTAGATGTTTGATGTTACAGGCCATGAGTACCTGGGCGAAACCTTTCGCCCCACGTCTGCCGGGCTGCCTGGGTGAAGTTTGCCATCGCAGCACCACTACTACTCACACTGTTTGTCGACTACACTTCTATTCGAGAGGCTGTTACCGTTTAAAACTAAAATTACTTTAAAGCAAGCAGGCCCGGAAGCCTAGCGCGCTCAAGTACGTATGCTTCGATAAGACGACAAACCAACACGGATGGAGGACAAATAGTGGAATTTGTTTGCCAAACGTCCCCAAGAAAACATGCCGATACACAAACAGCGAGCGTGCGAGTGTTGCTTCCGTCTGGGGAAAAAGGTAAATTTGGGCTGCTAATGGCGGAGAGGTGTCAAAAGGGTGGTTAGTGTGTGCTTTTTTGTTGTTGTATTGTTTGCATAGTCTGTTTTGACAGCACAGGAATAGTAGCAACTAAGTGTTGAGGTTCATTTTCAGATGCTAATATTTATTGTTTTATACAATTAGAGCGTTGACGAAAGATATTAGGGCACTAGTTCCCCAGTCGACGGGTCCCAGGCGCACATGGTTCTGGTTGAATGGTTGTTTAAGCAATGCTTAAGTAGACCTCTATTACTAGCGCTTGGTTTCCCATGCTGGTTGACACTTTTGCTGCCTACGAACTAGCAATTATCTTCTCCGAACGCTTAAACACTTCCGCCACCTGTCAAACGTGCCTCGTTGTTTGCAAGCTTAGTAGAACGTACACATACACCAACCAACTGTGACTGCTTAAGTGTTTGCTTGGTATTAGCGGGTGCGTGGTGGTGCTGAAGGCAGGTCAACGTTATCTGCCGCTCACCGATGCTCCACAAATCGACGCTCTTTCTTTGTTATCCGGAACAGCTTTCGTAACTCGGCGAGGAAAAGGAAATGGAGCGGATGTTGGTGGTGGGTGTTGAGTGTATTAACCTACTGTTTATGTATCATGTCAATTCTATCCGCCATTTAGCACAGAGACGCAAAGCAAACGAAATTGCGGATCAACACAGCGTTCGGGTTGGGGTTTGGTGAGTGTGTGGGAACTGGTTAGCTAATTTGCTTTTACATAGATTTACCCAGATACGACGTCTTTCGGCTTTAAAACCGACGGGGAAGCGAATGGAAGGAATTTTATTGCAAACCATAATGTGCTTTTCTGCTTCTGTGGATGTGTTGATTAGTTGGGAGGAACGAAAACATTTTTAACAGAGGGATTTTAGCGTGTAGTCGATAGTTTTCTTCGAAAGAATCTTGAAAGGTTTGCAATACAAAATAGATGCATGTTTGACGATTTAAAGGTATTCTTAGGGACTGTTTACTGAACATAACGTGCGTGGCTTCAGCAGGACTAAAGCAACAACTAAATCCGACATTAGCTGTGGATGATCAAGTCACTGTAGTCTAATAGCGAGTACATCGAGGCGAAGCAGCGAATCACGGCTAATAATGGCACCTTAGAGCTATGTTCTTTGGATATCTATACTGAGAAGTCCATAAATTCGTAGCACTTATAAATTCGCTTCAGTGTTTGAACTCATTCTCTTGGATTCTTCTCTCTTGGTTTGAACAAATTGGGAAAGAAAAATGTAAAACTCAAGCAGTTTGGATTGAGTTGTTTGAATTGAGATTCTAGTCTATTAACCAGGCAAGAACTCCACCAAGTTCTTCTTCTTCTTCAACTCCATCTCTGTAACCGCGAGAGGTCTGGGCATACCATTACAGGCTTCCCTTGACTTCGTTTTATCCATAGTTTCATATTTAGTCCTGTCTACGGGGAGGCGCCCTAGAAGGCATTCGATGCCTGGTCCTACCTGGTGAAGTCCTCCTTAGGTTATATCGACTTGGCATCGATATTTCAATGCCCTGTGTCATGCAGAGCTCAAGTCCCGTACGTTGGTGCAATCATATATTCATATCCACTCCACCAGATAACTGATGAATATCAGTGAATATCGGCAATGGATCATCTGTGATCTAAAGACCTGCATCATAGCAGAACCTTGTGTTATAGATGCTATGAGGCACGAATGATTACTTTGATCCGATACTGTATTCAACAGCAAAAAGATCTCAAATATGCGACTTGTAATCTCCGAGAGTATAATACTACGCTTGCGAGGGACAAAGTTTGTTGGCGATCCTTGAACTTGACAGTACCAACAATAAACATGCAAACAGTTTGATCAAGTTTAATTTGCCAGAAAGTTGTCTTGAGAAGATGTCAGCACAAGCGTTATCATTGTCAAGATGATTGAATATGGATGCATCAAGTATCTTATGTAGTCTTCAATCTGCAGTACTCTTTAAATATCGCCTATTCCTTCAAGATTTCCATTCAATCACAATACCAACTCCTGCCTTCGTTTTCCACTTTACAAACACTCGCTTTAAAGGGATGGACAGGAGTCCTTATACGATGCAGAGGCTTGATTTTTAGGGTTAAAAAAATAAATTAAATAAGGACGTATTATCTCGTACACACAGAAAACGCTTCATGCAAGGCAGCGTGAAATGAACAGGTGAATTTTTTTCCCTTCAAATCTCTCTCTCTCTCTCTCTCTCCACCGTGCTCTTATATTATCTTGTATTTTGGTTCAATGTTCACAAAAAAAAAAAAACACTTCAACCACCATCGCTACGGATGTCCTCGAGGGGATTCAGTTTTGTGTGAAACGCTCCAAACACCGGTCGCGGGTCGCAGGCGCCATGGTGCGGGAGTGTGATTTTAACCCCTTCGAATCCACTTAACAGCGACACCTATTGTTCTCGCTCGGGAAGAGCGTGTGTTTTTTTTTGCTCCCTCGGTTTCTAATTAAGGCTTACGAAGGAGGGATCTAACATGGAGCAGAATAGGGATGCAAGAAAAAAAATGTTGGAAATCGCATCACAATCGCCTCTGGAAGAAAGTGCAAGAGATCGGAGCTGGTAACAAGGGCAACCCGAAAAAAAAAATTCCAAAACATGTCGGATAAATTGTGAGCCCAAGCAATTGAGGCTAAAGGCAGCGAGCGGGAAGGAAAGAAAAATAAAATATACACAAGCATTCAGAAGAAACCGTTGAAGTCAACGTGTCAACTTTGTGGGCGAGCGTCTTTCGCGTCAGAGGAAGTCAACTTTAGGTTGTATTAGGGCGGCAGCAGCGCGTATGGAGACCCATAGCAAACACATCCGACATAATAGTATCCCTTTTTCTGTATGTATGTATGGGCTGCTGTCGTTGTTGACGCTGTTGTTTGACCTCACCAAGAAGAGTAAGCAATAATTAAAACGAAAAGGCTGTGATGTTGCTGTTTTTTTTTGGGTCCTTGCGCCTTATTTGGTTTCTTCCTCCAATTCCAGTCTCTTGCAATATTTAGGTAAGCTACTTGAGCCGAGTCCGGAAGCTTCAAAATGAATAGGTGGGAAAATGGAGACACAGAGGAAGCAACAACAAAAAAAAAAAAACCAAGTCGGAAGCGACCTAAACCTCGAGAATCTCGATTAAAAGCGCACTCAAGTACGCAAACAATGAATCACGACAAGTGTCAGGAATCTTAGGGATGCGGTCACCCTGGCGTAGCACAATCGCCCTGGGGTAAATCATTGCGACGGGGTGTATTTTTGTCTCGTGCAGGAAGAAATTAGGGCTCTAGCGTCCTGGAGCGCGACAAAGCGCGTGGATAAACAAACCTCAACAAGAAAAAAAAAGGAATGGCTACCAGTATAAGATGTCAGGGAATAACAAAAATGAAAAGTTTAGAACAACATATTAATTAAAGGTACTTCCGGTTAAATCACCAACAATCTTTTACCGTTGGATGCGCTAGCCATCCTCGCATCGCTGCAGGCAATGATGTGCTGGCAATC
Organism: Anopheles maculipalpis; assembly: GCF_943734695.1. Classification (NCBI taxonomy): domain Eukaryota; kingdom Metazoa; phylum Arthropoda; class Insecta; order Diptera; family Culicidae; genus Anopheles; species Anopheles maculipalpis. The sequence continues at coordinate 10,415,245 of NC_064870.1, read as the reverse complement.
TTGGTGCGACATCCCTTCAAGGCCTTTGCTTTCTTTTCGGTCGCCGAAACCTCAAAAGTGCTTAAGCGTCTCATTTGTATCGCGCAACGGGTAAGACATCAGGGGAGGCTGGCCGTGTTCTGTGTGGTTTGAGGCTTCTGTTTTTCTTTGGCTGCTACCGGAAATCTTTGCTCGGTTGTAGTCCGTCCAGGCAGGCCTACGAATTGCAACCCCTTTTTTTTTAAACTGGAGGATACCGAAACTGACACAAAACCCGTCGGTTGTAGTACACGCAGTTAAAGGATTTTAATTTTGTGCGTGCGGCCCGGAACACGAAGCGCGCATGGTTCGTTACGGGCCCGTACGTAAGGGCTGCAGAGATAGCGCTAGAACACAGCTATCTGGCGGCGTTGGCAAGCTCCCGGCCTCGCTGCCGGTGAGTGTTGCATATAATTTTTAATTTATATATCTTCATCTTAACAACAGGGCAACCAGGCGCGGTTTGCTTCCGGTTGCTGGTTGTCTTATCGGTACGAAGGCATCCAGTGGTTCGCATCTTTCAAAAAACACCCCCCTCCCCACGCTAGCCGGTACGTCCGGTTTTGCTGTAGTGTGTAGCGATGTGCGACAGGAGCGGTTCGCTTCACGGTGTTGTTTTGTTGGGAACGAATCGCTGGCTGCGTTATGGTAGCGGTTAGCGGTAGTTTATGAAACTGATAGAATCTTGCCACCGGGAGCACTGGTACGGTGTATAGTTTGCTGCCGTACGATAATGAGAGTTAAAACTGAGCAGCAAAATCCCCCAAAATCGGTTGATGATGATACTTGTGCCCGTGGAGAGTAATAGACCAGTTTTAAAGAATAATGAAAGCAGAGATAAACGCGTGCTGTGTAGTTGCCAGTGACGGTACCGGTGAAGAGGTACACCAGGAGGTGAGATAAATTCCACGGCCAAACCCCTCCACGAGCCAATTACGTTTGTTGAGGAGGCTGGTGAAACTTTCTGTCTGAGCTTCAGTTTTGTTGGAGCGCTAGTTTTGTTTATTCTGACAAGTTGGGAATTGCTGAGGACTTCCCGTCCCGGACCTGGAGCTGGTAAGAAGAGATGCGTCAGCGTTTAGAAGCAGACTGACGTAAACAAACAGTCCAGAATTGACCTCATTTATCGAAGGAAAAGCAAGCGGCGCTCCAAAAGTTCTTGTTGGCGATCAAGTTCCACATGCACCTGCGAAAGCAGCCCATACAACGCACGTTGAGTGTCAAATGCATCAGTTGTGATGGGACTCTGTTGTGATTATGTGTAAGAAGTTGCTGACGTTGAGTGATGCGATGCGTGCTCCACGCAAAAAAAAATGGCCGAACTTTTGCACTTTAAAGTCCAAAGTTCGTCGCGTGCCTAGAGCCTACATTTAGATAGCCCTAGATAAACTAATTGTCTAACTGGAACGTCGTTCCTTCGCTGGCGTTGGTGTTAAATTAAGATAACTAGTTTTCGAAAAACTTCTGCTAATCGATAGAATCAATCAGCACACTCACTTACAACGTGAGTTTGTTGACAATTTGGAAAACATATTAAGCACGGTGGCCATCGCTTTGGGCACGTGCTATAAGTCAGCAGCAAAACTCAAGTCTCGGTGAGTGACAGCTTGTCATCCCGTCAGCCATGCCGTGGGGTAGCCAAACAGGTAGTTCGCTCGGGTTTCAGTGATTGCAGAAAACGATAAACTTACCGGTTACCGGTATAAGGCCTGGTGCGAAAGACTGCAAATGCCATCCCAAGAAAATATGGTGACCGGACTTGGATGGCGAATCACGTGGACTTCACAACAAGCGAACATGCAAAAGGCAAGCACACGTGTCGTTTTGATGTGTGTTTATGACCGTGTAGGTGTGGGTGTGTCCACTGGTTTTTGATGCACACACACACACAGACGGTGTGGGGTCACGAGTTGCTGCCCGTGCTACGTGTGCTGACCGGCTAAGCGGCAACGTGTTGAAAGGATAATTTATGATGTGAACTCGACGGCCTCTCGACCCTCCCACAACGCGACCCCAGCGCTTCACGTCCGTGCCGAATTGTATGGAGGTGAACCCGAAAAACAAAGATCAGTGGATTCCGGTAGGGAACGCTGAAAAAATAAATGCTGGAGATGGAGAAATGTGAAGGAAAACCTTGGAGAAGTGTAATGCTTCCACAGCGTCCTGTGAGCCCAAAGCGGTTGTGTCCGGCCGTGGTGGAAGCCGTCAAGTGTGTGTGTGTATGTGAAAAACCGCCCCCGGGTTCCGGGGTCGTCCACTGCAGGGGTCAGCTAATTACGCCACGGAAAAACGAGCTCATTTTCTGGTTGCTGGCGCTTGCCGACAGAGCGTGTTAGCAGCTGTCAGGTTCCAGTGTACGCTCGTAGTACAAACCGTGGAGTAGTGGTGGCACCCTCTACACTAACCTCTCTCTCTCTCGCGCACTCCTCCTTCTAGCACTCAACAAAGAAAATCCGGGAAAATGGAAAATCGGGTATGGCTGCGAAGCGAACAACTCCACGTGCGGTACACACCACGGCAGGATTCGCTTGGAAAAGCCAGCCGTGACAGCGGCACCCTCATTAATTAGCGGATTAAGTGATCACATGTGCTGCTGGGGTTCCTACTACAGTGACACACACACATATTCTGTCACACACTTGTTGCCGGTGATGCGTTACCGGGATTTCGACCAAAGCACTGCCGGTCCGGACCGGTGTTTTGTGTTCGCGTGGGTGGTGGTCAAATAGCATCATTAATAGGCCATTAAACATTCGGACGGAGGTGTCGAGGGTTGACCAAATCCCCCGTGCTGCATCACTCCGCTTTGCAAGTCGTACGCGACACACTTTGCGGTGTGAATAAAAGAGGGTGGACTCATTTTTTTTTTCATTTTTCCCGCATTCAACCACCGTAACCAGGTGCTTATGGTTCTTACGGAAGGCTTTTGTTTGGTGGTGCGCTGCGTGAAAATGGTGTGAAGTGGTGGGATGGACAAACATATGCATTTATTGCACCGTACACTGGGATGAGCGCGATCGGATGAGGTGGATAACAATCGTCACCATGATAATGTCTGTTTTCCGTTCTCCGGTTACCAGTTTGGTGGTTGGTTGTATTGTGTATATTTAATTGCCACTTGTGACATGTGTAACCACAGTATATCAGCCAATGAGAACATAATTTGTGTCGTTGTTTAAGGACATCAGAATTCTTGATCAAATTGGGGTGAATAGTTTGAACAAGAATTTTGGAGCTTTAAGGCTTAAAGAATTTATTCACTCTCAGCTCATAGCTGTGAGGACCCTTGCCTTCTCCTCCCTTGCCTAGTGAAGAGAGCTCTTAGAACTGAATATGCAGATAAAAATTTCTTTAGCTTCAGTGTTCTAAGAGTTCTGAAAGGTTCTGTGTTTTTAAAGTTAAGTTCAAAATAACATTTAGACGTTTAATTTTGCGTCCTATGCTAGCGTGCCTTTTTGAGTGGATAAACCCGGATGGATAATCCCAGAATACTTTTCATTGGCTTGATCTTCTTGGTCAACTAGACTTACCGACACCGCGTAGTTGGATAGTCAGTCCTCACTACGGGGGAACGGTTCGGTTGGGATTTGAACTCCGTACCTGCCTTTTGAAGACCCCTAAAATCTTGGACCTCTAAAAATGATCAGGTTTGCTCACTTGGGCTCTCCCCAGGATTATGCTAAATCACATCGTTTTTGTCGTTAAAGGAGTACAATTTTTGATGAAGTTATAGCGTCTGGATTTTATAAGAATTTAGATACTTCAAGGCTCTGAGAATTCGTTCACTGATGTAAGGAAGAATATTCAAAATTACCCTAGCCTCTTTATGGTAAAGACTCTGTGAGAGGCGAGATGTTTCAGAAATTGTGAGCGATCTTCATTGCTAGCCATAGTATCCTGAGAGTTCCTAAAGGCCTACAAATCTGCAAATGTATTGGTGTAGGTATTTTTTGGAGTGATGAGCTGGAACTCCTTTGAACTGTCTTGGATGCTGTATCAATTTTTGAAAGTTGAAACCTAGACAATTGACAGGATCGGAAAACGATGTAAACAAGAGTTAGCATCATCTTGAATATCTCGCACTCCAGAGCTTTAAATGTGATTAGACCACTTGCACAGAATCTTTTTTTTTTTTAATATTTTTAATGCATGTAACTTGTCGTTATAGAAGACGTATTCTTGATGGTATAACATCCAGGCTATTTCAATTTGTTTTATGATAGAAGGATGAATATGAGGAAGACTCTTCTACTTACTCTAAGCCGTAGTTCTAAGTCTCTTCCTATAAGCCTTGCTCCCTAACCACAATATGACAACGACTCTTCAGAGGGGAGACATCTCTGGGAGCGACCCGGTGGTAAAATCCAAAGCTACGGCGGTCTTCACACTGTAGGACCGGAGTTCAAATCTCATTGGAACAAGTCTAGTAAACCAGCGCGAGTTAGTGGGCCGTAAAGCCAGAAAGAAGAGGCATCTCTGAAGTTATGAGTTACCTAGAGTATTGTCCTGATCGTTCTGAAAATGGCTTACTAAGCTGCGGATTACCAGATGTTGGCCTTTCTTGCAGTTGTTGTTTTCCAGTTTTTATGCTCTAACCTGGACTCTGGACTTGGATATAGTACTAAGTTCGATTTCTTTTGAACGTACAGCTCTAAACAATGCAGTTCTTAGCAGAATGATGCCTGTCACTAATCTCCTACCCTCAATCAATCTCAAGACAATCAGATCAGCAATCTCCAGCGTGGTACAAGATGCAATAAAACTTAATTACACTTGTCCTACAATGAAATGAAACTAGAGAGATGAAGAAAAAAAAAACAGACAAATGAATCATCTTTAACACACAGCTGCCATTCTCGTACTGCTCGCGCGTTTCATAAAGCAATCGATCGATTGTTTTAATTTACAATTCATTAATTCTAATGTCTGCTACGGCCGTTTCCGCAAATGGACGGCACAATCGATTACTTCATTGTTTTCGATGTGCCTGGTGTGTGTGTGGTGTGAGAGAGCTGCTGTTTGTACAAAATTTTATTTCTCTGCTTCACGGCTACTGCTAATAAATTGCTCGATGTAAATTTTCAATTTGTTTTCCTCCCGCGAGTTTTTCTTGCCTTTGTTTCGATGTTTCAATGAAAAAGGAAAATTGATGGAAACGAAAAACAGAAAGAATCAAACTCCCAAAAGGTACCTAAAACATTAGCCCTGGCAGGATCACTTGACGAAAAAAAAAAAAACATTTGAGCGACAGTTCAGCAGTATACAGAGCTTCAATCATGAGGGAGCAATAATAATTAGCATGGATGGATGTAATTTCATTTTCCCAATGATTGCCGATAGCCCACGCTGTCCAACTGTTCGAAAGCCGTGCTGCGAGGGACGCACTGTATGCTGTTCCATTCTAATTGTTTGTTTTCCCTCTCCACTGTCAATATTATTGTACTGTGCTTGTGTTAAAAATAAAAGTCAAACGTATCGAACGCGATTCTTGGTTTACATTTCGGTTTCGTTTTGATCCGGAAGACTGTCGGGGAATTGGTCCATCACTTCTTCTTCTTCTTTTTTCACTTGATTTCACCTTAATTGTGCGAAAATGGTAATGAAAGTTAAAAATGGCTAAGAAAGTGAAAGCAAAACTAAAAAAAAAGCAAGGAAGCAAGAGAACAAACGGTCAAATCCCAGGTGCAATTGGAACAAATTAACGTATAAAGCATGTGCTTCTTGAGCAAGGAGAAAATGGGACGAGACCTGCCAAGGGTTTGGCGGGCCTCGGTGATGTCAATGGCAGGTTTGTTTGTTGCGTGCGTGGGAAATAGCGTGACTGGCAGAAAACGTCAGATGCCACGGCCTGCAAGAAGGAAGGATAGCGACAAAGTGAAAAAAAGGCAACAAAAACAACAACAACAATGGAAAGGAAAATCATCGTCAACAAAAAAAAAAGGGGGCGAAGGGCGAAGCATCATTTTCATTTGAGCAGCTTGAAACGATTCGAATATTTTAGGTTTTATTTTCCCGTGGAAAGCTTGCCGTGGAATGATGCCCGTCAGGAACGGGAGATAAACACAACGGTAGAGAGCGCGATGTATAGAGCTGAATGTATATCTTTTTTATTTTTTCGTTGCCTCAACTTCCCTCCCCTGTAACCTCTGCCGTGGAATCTTTGGGCCGTGAGTCGTAGCCGTGTGCTTGGGGTTTCTAGCTTTTGGACTTCAGAAGGGTGGCGAGCGTTGGCAGCTGAGAAAAAAGGAAGGAAAAATATTTAATTTAATATAAAAACCAATTTCTATTCAAAAGAATCTTACCGCCAGGATTTCCATCCGGGAGGGTAGGGTAGAGTTTGTTTTTTGCGTTTGACTCTCTATTTCCCAGGCATTCGCAATGATTACGCATCGTATATACCTCGAGAGGCTGCCTCTTGTGTCGATAAAAACTGATGCCTACCTGTGGCATAAAATCTCGGTGAAGCGATTGTTTCTTCTCCCTTGACGTCAACGATTGCAGCGTTGGAACATCAGAATTTGGGCATCAGATATTGGAAGGCGCGGTTGCACGCTGACACTGTACCTGTTCTGTGCTTTGCTCTGTGAAGATAAAAATAAACGAGATCCCTCTAGTCTGGGGTGGATAATTGCAAATTTTGATGGTGTAACCTTTAGCGATTGCTAACCACAACTGGCGTTGGCCGTCCGGAAGCGTTGAAAGTACGTGGAATAAACATTATTGAATTTCGCCAATTTGTCGGCCAAAAACCCGGGCACGGGATGCATACGACAGTACGGGAAACTAATAACAGTTTCAAATTATTGATCGCGGTAGCACCTTTTACTCCGCGTGTGTTTGGAGCCGTTTCTCGCGTGAGGAAGTTATCCGCAAAAAAAACTCTCTCTCTCCAACGAAATGGATTCCATTACGTCCGGTGGTCTGCCAGTGAAGGTGGCAGGTTACAAGTTGAAGCGATAAAACTAATGGATTCTCTGGCTAATGAGAACATATTTTTGGATCCGTTTGCTTGCATTTGCTTTATTGAAAACGATGCACACACACACACAAACAGATCAACTGGTGCGGTGTGGGTGAAGTTTAGCCGTGATTGGAAAATCGTCGGCCATTGCTTTTAAATTCATCCTCCGTACACAAAAAAAAAAAACGCAACTCCAAAACCAACTCACCAACGCCCAGGTAATGCCAGCGTCCGGAGTTTTCGGTTTGACATAGTTCCTAACAACATGTCTGACCGCAAATCAAATTCCAGCTATGCTATGTTCGTTCACACCTAGCAGCGAGGAGAGCAAAAGGGTACGTTGCTGTGAAGCAAGTCTATAATCAAACAGCCGAAACGTCATCGAGCTTAACCCAGGCCATTTGCAAACAAAAACGCTCTGGTACGGTAGTTTCACCTTGCACGGTACGAGTCCCTAGTATACAGGGGTCTAGTAGTGTGGCAACAAACGGTTTCTACACTTTATTCCACTTGTCAGCAGTCACCTTTTTCTGGGTCTCGCTACCTCTGTCTCCCATATATTCTTTCTCACACACACACACACCCAGAGTTCTCGTCAACTTCACTTACACCAGCACACACACACACACGCTCGCACTACTTCCCACCGCAACGGAGAGCTGTCATTTAATCTGACCCGAGGTTTTTCCCTGTGCTATGATTAGTTCAAAGTTTCAAGTGGTTTGTTTCCCATTTTGTTGGAGTGGTTTTGGAACAGGCAGGGCAAAATTCTTCCTGCGAGCAGGCGGGAAGAGTTTTGCGAATTGGAAATGGGTGGTCTGGTTCTGCAACTTCCAGCATTTTTCCTTGTGGTTGTTGTTGTTGTTGTTGCAACAGGGAACAAGTGCAGTGCAGCATTAGCCGTTTTCCTTGCAGGCGCACCAGCTTGCAAGGTGCGGTTCGGAAGCACTGAGCGCTAGCGCCCGTATGGAGTGGTTGTACATTTAAATTGGTCACAAGGATTCTCATCTGCCGTGCGCTAAAGTTGCTTGTTAAGGAAGGTAAACAATTTAAAATATGGTTAAACAGGTTACGGTAGGTACTGTTTGGCCTTTGCTCTTCGAGATCTCTATCCTGCAGATACTAGCCGTTCGTATAGTATCCATAAAATGGCTTCGATTCTACGCGGTAAGATTATTTTCAATATCAGTACATAAACTGAAGTGGTAGAGATGCTCATAATGTAAAATGTTGAAATTCTCAACAAGTTACTTGATAAACATCCAAAGCTAAGCTCAATCTCGTCGACGCACTTCTACCCTCTCATACCCACCGGCTTGCCAACGAGAGAAGAGGCAATCTCAAAACTAGAATTGAAATTAGACTGGCTATCAAACCACAAATCCAAATCCAGAAACCCAATATCTATACCCATTATCCTTGTTAAGCTCGCACCCAAGACCTGCCAATTGCTGCAGGATATTCAAGGCCTGCTGCTGTTGATTTGCTGACTTTTTGAGGTTCACCCGTCCCAGATGTGGGCATTGTTTGCGTTGAACGTTTCACTGCCGGTAGTGAGAGAGCACATCGCTTCCCTTTTTTCGATTGTTAGGCGAAGGTGTGGGTGCATGGAAATTCTTTTTTGCTTCTCTGCGAAATGGTAAGAGTATCCCTTGGTACAGTGGGAATAGGGGAAAAAAAACAAGAGATAAACAGTTTTTGCCCAACTGTAGTAGGAAGCAGTAGTTGCGGGGGGGAATGTAGATTTGGACGGGATCCGGAATCGAAGTATAACTATGCTAGTTGAAGCGGTGATGCGTGGTAATGGGAAAATAAAATACAATTTTCTATTAGGAATCGATTTTTTTTTGTCTTGTTTGGATACGGTTTGCCGCCATTTTTGGCAGGACCTTTGTGGTTAGACAACTTCAACAATGTAAATTAGATCATTTCATGTATATATGCGTGCTTTGCAGGCTGTTGTTTTTAAGTAGGTTTAGACTACGGGGCGTCTCGGTGGTAGGTCGACAACGGCGCCGGTCTTCAAACGGCAGGACCGGGGTTCAAATCCCATTCTGTTATCGTTCCCTCGAAGTGAGGGCTGACTAGTCAACTACGTGGTATCATCAAGCCTGCGTGATCTGGAAGGTCGTCAAGCCAAGAAGAAGAAGACTAACGGGTAGTATTAGCTATCTGCTTCCTATGCCGAGAAGCTATCAAATAGCTTGATAGCAGTGGAGGCATCTCTCCAACAAATCCACTATTTAGTCTATCCTACTTGACCTTATTGCAAGTTCTAGCGGCATTAAGAACTTTAGGTTCCTTCAACTCCTTCCCCACCTTTCAAAAGGTAACATTTGCCTTCGTTACGGAACCTCAGCAACAGCAGTTACCGACCGTCATCGACTACTGCGGACAAAGAGGCTCTTACCGATATCCGCTATAACAAAAAAAAAAAAAAAAAAAAAAACAGGGAACCTTATGCAGTGGCTAACGTTGTGGGCATACATGATTTTTGTTTTCCTCGCTTCACCGCGGTCCACTACAGCTGCTACCCAACCGCCACACCGAGGCGGCTCTTTCGACAGTGTCAAAGATATCGTAATCAAAAGGTGATTTACTGACTTGGCGGCAATAAATTACGAGCGTGAACAAGTGAAGTTCGTTTTGCCGGATTTGTGTACGGGTGTGTGGCCGGTTCCCAGTGAGCCGTTCATCTTCGGTTCGGTTCCTTATATTTGGCTGTCAAGCAGGCACCGAAACAGCGTGCATGTGGGGTCGGGTGAAATTGGATTAACTGTGTGTGTGTGTATGTGTGTGTGTGTGTGAGTATGTGGTCCTTACAAACGAGACCATTACGACGTAGGATAAAGCGAAACGAAATAATGTGGGTGTGCGCAAGGTAGAGGGAGATTCGTGCGAATCAGGAACAAATCGGGACTGTTATTGACAACGAGGGTGCAGATACAGAGGCAGCGAGCTCGTGTGAGTGGTCCCAAAAACAGCAGCAGGTCAGCAGTTTGTATAACCTTCCTCCCCCGCTCCGGTAGAGGGCATCAACAAAAAAGACGATCAAGAATAAGAGTTTGCTTTGGTTTTATAGTACACATGTGACCCAATCACCATGTCCTCCCCCGGAGTAGAATAAAATCCCTTGCAAGCAACTAGAAGAGAAGGAGAAAAAGAGAGAGTAAGAGAGAGGGAGAGTGAGAGAGAGAGACAAAAAAAAGGTGTCAACACTTTGAAAGCAATTGGTAGTTTTGGAGTCGGATCTCCACCTTCACAATCATCAGTGTGATAAAAACCCCTCCAGGGTTACAACACTCTGCGAAGGGCCGATGTCAATTTGGTCCTTTTAATTTCCCGAAATGGAACATTTGCCTCCTCCACCTTCCCCTCTGCTTCTTTTCTACAGGTTCTTGTACTTCAATGTCCGGGCGAACGGTCAACTAGGAGGTGTACCCATGGTTCCCCCTTTTTTACCGAAGAAAGATTTATGAGCTGATACCTAAATGTGTGTATGTGTGTGGAGTGGTATCGCTTTGCGCTTGAAGCGGTTATTAAGGAATAGATTTACACGGTGCTGCAGGTGAATTTGTTTGTGACCGAACGAGAACATGGAAGATGTTTTTGAAGTCAGATTTACGGATTTTTCGTCTAGAACACGAAATTCTGGCAGCTGGCAGTGGCGGCAAATAATTAAACATTTGTTTACTTTCAGGCGCACGGGTAAGGGACTAAGTATGACAGCTGTCAAACGTTAGTCGTGAGACATCTTTCCATTACACTAAAATTTATTCGACATCAGAAATTGGGTTCTGTCAAAATTATTCACCAAAACCAGGCCATGTTTTGATACGCGGTGACTTCCAGTTTTGGATTTTCGGACTACTTTGGCCATGTGTAGAATTTACTGAGAACCTCCAAACGCTCGAGTGTGGTGTGAGGACATTTACCCGTCAACTGCTCACTGATTTTTAAACTCGTGCTCCAGCGTGTGCCTGCTTAGTGTCTGGAGCTGCTCCAACCATCCCACATTACTCCATCAAAAGCATTAGCAGCCAAAAGCAATATGCGTTGGCGTCATTGCGAAGTGCGTATCACACTGCTGGTGCGAATCCCATTCTGAATGCCTTCGCCACGTACGTAATCCTCATGACCGAACGAGCGGCCAGTACGTAGAAAGTAATTAAACAAATTACTACTGACAGTCTCACTCCCAATCACGCTCAGGGCCCCTCTCCAAACAAACAGTGCCGCAAGCCACCTAAAAACAAAACGAAAAAGAACGACTAGCTCCGCTCTAGTGACTCGCTATGACACATCCAATAAACAGTCGCAAGTAATTCGGATTTAGCTTAGCTGGTCGGGGCGGTTTGGGAGGACGCTGCCTGGCATCGCAGTGGCATTAACGCTTCATGATTCGTGTAAATAAATCCGACACTTTGGTCGACTGTATCTCGCCCGGTATCTTGGGCGAGAGGATTTACTACCGCATTTCCTTACGGGATCCGGTAGCATCAACAATAAATAAAGCGACAGCTTGACTGCGAACAGTGAAGTTGAAAGTCGCCAATGCTGGTCGTCCTGCCGACGGTCCTTTGGAGGTGGCGAGTGAATAAATATAATCTGATTAATTCAATAAAACATATTCTTAGTGCAACTCAAATTTGCTGATGGGTTTTTGCTGTGTGGAATGATGCTCTCGGCTATTCGGCATTGTATACTGAGAGTCCCGAAATATATATATTTATATATTGGAATCCGCTTCCCGGGTTTTGGGTCAGGGTAAACAATAGTAAGCTTGTTAGGTTTTTTTCTCCTCTTTCTCTTTACTATGTGTCTATGTGAGTGTGTGCACTTGTTTTCGTAAAGGATCTCCCGGCTAGTGAGATGTGGTTTTGCGGTATGGTCTTTCTGGTTAGGTTCTTACGAATCTCTGAACGGTACGCGGATACCGGATGCGGATACCTACTGAACTGGGCTTCTTACCCGGGTAACCGGAAACGAAGCTGTTGTGGCTTGTAGAAGGGAGTGGCTAGTGGTCGTGGTATACGAGTTCCAGCTATCCCTACCTTGAAGTCCCGACCAGATACCGCAAAGGTACATTGGGAAATTTGTGGATTTTCTACTTCTTTTTCCCCCGGTTAGTAGAGGCAAGTTATCCTACCGGTGACAGGAAAGGAGGTTCGTTGGGTTTGTTCTCCATTTTTTGAAGCGGTAGCACAAATCTGTCTTTCCATCTGGCGGGACACCTTTCGAGGGCTCTACGTTTAGCTCCGAGTTGGTAAAGGGGAACAGATGGCAGCTCTGCCTACTTGCTACAAGCAATGATCTCAAACGTATGTAATGCTTCTAGCTCTAACCTGCCGGTTGAGTGTAATAAACAAAGATAAGTCAAACTTTTTCGTCATTACCCCTTTTGAAACTGTGGACTGCAGGATTCCTAGCTGTAGGATCTCTGGACTCTCTGGGCCAGCCATTGGAAGACATTAAGGTGTCTAGGAGTAGGTGTGTGTGTTTTTTTTTCTCAAAAAACATTTGCAAACCTCACTGTGCAAGGAATGTGTCGAACTAGGAAACATAAATTGTCACACTTTCACGGTTACCGGAGGGAAGGGTTTTTAGGACTTCTCAGCAGTTTTTCGCTCACAAACCGGTCATGGGGAATAGACCGGTCGGTAGGGTTGGTACGAGATCAGAAGACGGACCCGCTTTACGGCCAGACGATAAGTCGCTGACTAAAACTAGCAAAACTAGCAAACCGAAACCGAACCGTGCTACCGGTGTGGAACGGGCCACAACACAATTGTATGCCTTTTTTTTGTTGCCTGCTGTCGTCCAGTTTGTGTGGACACTCCTATACCTAGGCTCTGCTCTGCTTGGACACTTTCTCGCACCATCGTTTAGTGAAATAAATGGCGTAAAGTGAACTATGTCTCCTAACGAGTCCCCGAATATCTCGAGTCAACCAAACGGGGACCCAAGGACGTTTGGCTTCTTTTTTTTGTTGTTATCCCGGAGCAACTTGTCCGCAAACCTCTGCTGACTCGCTCTCTCTTTCTCTCTTTTTCTGGCCTCCTGAACCTGAAACGGTGTACCGAAATTAGAATTTATATAAATAGTGTGGACATTAGTTCTAATTTCAGTTTAATTTCCGCTTTTCGTTCATTTTTCCCTTTTCTCCTGATTTCCCTTTGGAGTTGGTTGGTTGGTTGGTGCGCTTCTTAGACGATGCATTGTGTACTATTGCTCATTTCAGTGCTGCTGGTGGTGTCTTGTTAGTTTTTTTTTTGTGAACATATTTTTATCTTTGGTTTTAGGGCTTTTACAAAAATGTCTTACCACACTCGTTACTCGCTGGCTTTGTTGGGGATGGGTTGGGGACACACACACTGGCCACAACATGGGTAAGGAAATGTATTCTTCCAGGAACTCTACTCCGCAACCAGCACCAGACACATCCGTGTCCTGGTAAAAGGAAAAAAAGAAACTCTTGACCATCGAGATCCCGACCACATTATTGTCCATCGCCTTTTACACCCAGCATCCAGGTACCTCTTCGAGGTGTAGATGATTGCCAAGTGGCATGTCTTTAGAAAAAAAGGGGTTTTTGTCCAGTGGGCCAACACCGGTTGTTGTTTGGGTTACTACCAAAAATTGCTTCTAAACACATGTCACGTTCCGGTGCAAACAAAGAAGAAGGACAAAAAACAAGCAACAACAAGGAAAAGGATGATAGTGCTGGATGCCGGCATAACTGTGAATGGTAAGATGGTGGTCCCAGATGACGCATAAATTGTACAGCAAGCGCAAACATCCTACCGAACCCATTACTCAGGGTTTTGTTGGATGGTTCACGCTTCAATTGGGGAGGTGAGTTAGTTCGCTGGTGAGTCCTGTGTAGTCCAGAATGGTCCTGCTGCAGTTTTGGTCGTTGCAATAAGGGGCAGTAGCAAGGTTTAGCTGTGCACTATTGCCAGCAGTGATAAATATGCTGCATAAATGAAGAAAAATGAGTATTGTCGACGAAAATTGCATCCAGTTAGGCGCTCCGAAGGGAAGCTCCCAAAGCTATGCAATTCGCTTGTCAGAATTGGCTTCATTAATATATTTTAATGAGGTTTTTCGTTAAGAAAATGATTTTTTCATTGAGAAACAAAGCATTAGAAATTGGGAAAAAACGAATCTTTCGGTACGAAGAGAGCGGCCGGTACACACCGAGTGTACGGTGGTGTAAAAAATTGGGCCAGTGGGAGTACGGTACACTTTTAAATGGAGATGGAAATTAGATTCTACTGCAAATTCAAACCAAATCCAATCTTTCCCTTATTGTTGGTGGTTCCTTGATTCCTTATGTTCGCTCTTTATGCGTAGCGTTGCTGGATGGTTCCAGTTTTGTGTGGACATCAGCCCGCGTAATGGATGTTCTTGTCGTGCCAACACCTACTAGAAGTTCACGCGTTCACTATAATCTCCCAAGTTTAAGGGATTTTTTGTTCCTGTACGTATAGAAGAGAACAAAAAGGAGAAAAAACCCTGCAAGCAGTATGCTTATTGAGCCAGCAAGTAATACTTAGCAGAGTGAGGGGGGAAAAACAACGCACCAAGAAGGTGCCAACTGTCCGGGATATTAAAGATGCCGCGGCACAAGACGCACAAACCACTTTTCGGCTCGTTTATTGTCTCCGTGCGCTATGCCTCCGTGTGCGGCGAACTTCTTTGCCAAAGCAAACCCAACTGAAGGGAAAAACAAAACCCCCTCCTGGGAGCAATCTCGTTACGGTGGTGGAGATGTTGCACCGAAGAAAAAAGAGCGGTGCGGTCCTTCCTCTGCGATTGTTCCCAGTCGGCTAAGGCGACCTTGGCGAGTTTTTCGGTGTTGGTGGTAGTTTGAACGGGGCTCCGAGCAAACGTTCGTGGATGTGTAGGATAGATGGAGGGATGGTGTAGAAGAGACGGTGATGAGAATAGTCTGGGAGCTAAAATCTTAAAGCCCTTTCGAAGTACGGTCCAAAGCGATCGTTACTAAATTATGAATCTTTATCAAGTGTTACGCGCTAGTGAAGTTAACTTTAATTTGTGTGTGTGAGAGAGAGAGAGAGAGTGTGTGTGTTGAAGCTTTCCAGGGTGCAGATGCTTAAAACTCAACGTTAGTAAATTTAAACCAGACTTGAAGCAAACATCTATAAGAGGAGAGAATATAAAATAAAATATATCAAACCCTTAGCGCCTAAAGGTAGACAATACGGGAAGCATTTTTAAAACCATAATATCAGTGTTGCTTAAGGTTTTGCTTCCGGTTCTGCAGTATCGTAACCCAATGCCACTCAACGCATGTGGTAAGAATGGAAAATTACTCCCCCCCCCGCTCCTACTCCCCTTCCCGTATCACCCCTCCCCCTCCCTCATTACAACTTCCATCCATTCTCCAATTGAACCACCACCCCCGGCTGACTTTTCCACCCGTGCTAATCTATCCGCCATCAACGCAACACCGACTGCTTTGCATAATACAAAAAATGCGTCATATTTTATTTACCTTCTCGGTATTTAATTTACGGCTTCTTCACCGAAAAATGAAGTTCCGCAAGCTACGCCTTGAGATGGTGGGTCGCTTCGCCTGCAAGCACGTTTTTCACTGCCGCTGCTGCTGCTCGTCTTGCGAAAGAAGCCAGGCAGACTGGGGAACGGTTTTCGAAGCTGGGAAAGCCTTGGTTGCGCCCGGAGGCAAGAGTGTGCGGTAGCAGGTAGCTGCGGAAAAGGGTTGAACCGATAGCGGAACCGAAAAACTGTGTGCCCCTGATGTGAGGTGAAATGAAAGATAAAAATGTGATATGATGTAGAATCCATTAAAATGAATAATATCTATCGCCCGTTTGCCGGTGGTGGATTTTTGCCTCGAACAAGACATCGCAAACTCATCAGTGTTGGTTGTGGAGCGATGTGCAAGGAGAAGCAGTTGGAGGGTTCTGGTAATTGGTGGTTTTTGATGGAAACCGATAGAAAATATACCCTTTTTGTGGATGTGGTAGGAGGTAGGATTTCATATCGACGTTGTAGAGAACTGGGAAGAGTTCAAAAGTATGCAATTGCTTGCAACATTTACCAACTTATTTTTAATCATTTAATTTAATCAATAGCATCGGGTGTTTATATGCTCCTAACAGCGTATTAACTTTTTTTTTAAAGTCCAAAGATTTAGGCACTAAAATTATATTAAACGCCTAAATGCATAAATGCCTCGAACAATGAACGTTATCTTTAATAAGCAAAGAATTTCATTTGCTGCTCGTTGAGTGAAACTATTTAGTTCTTTTTGCGCCAAAAGGTAGGCAATATTGATGCATTAAGAGTAAAGTTGCTTAAATCGCTTTGAAATAGAAAAAAAGTATACAAAAACGAAAGAAAATCACATTTGTAAACATACCATGCAACTTTTCAAGACAAGTCAACATATTTTGCATTCAAAGCAATAAAAAAAAAATCCTCCTCATCCCTTTCTCACCGTTTGCTGGCGGAAAACAATAGAAAAGTAGTATGCAATCACTGCCGGGCTGCAACGTCACTGCGCGCCTTTCCTTCTCCACAAGCAGCGCAACTTTACTGTCGACTTTTACAAAAGCATATGTGCTGCTGTGAAACATACTGACGCTTTACCGGTGATGTTAGCTGATTTGCATTCACCAAACCTTGTTGAGCGGTGTGTGTTGGTGTGCGTCGAAATTCAGCGTCGCATATCATTAGCATTTTCCCGTGAGAGCTCGGTGAGGTTTTGGATTTGGTATTGTTGGTTCATAAACTACTACTTCCGGGGGTACTGTGAGTGAGCTAGCGTGGGTGTGGATGCGAATTTTGAGAGCATACTGATTACTGAGCGGTTTGAAGTAGGTAGGTCAATTCGTCAAAAAGGACGGCAAAAAAAAAACGAACCTTAAGGAAGATGGAAGATGAACGAATGTTTGAAGGGTGCGCTTGGCACCCTTGGCACGGGAGTTAACCAGCCCTCGGAATCTCTTCTTCCAGCCGCTCATTCAAGGTATATCATCCCATAAGGATCCCATCAAACCATCAAAAAACCGTCGTCATTTCGTTCCGTACCATCCCCGGAGGACTCAGCGGATGGGTCGGTTGGTTTTGGAGAATATTTTTTCCCTCCTACCCCTAGCTGCGGAGATAATGCTTTTCCTGCTTCTCCTCCATTCAATCCTCCTCTTGCCCCTCCTTCCCTATTGCAAATTTTTTGTCGGTAGTTGGTCGCCGTACTCCAGACACATTCCCCAGAGCAGGCCTTGGCGACAACAGCGAAAGGGTTATCGTCTTTGGCATTCAGGCTGCAGAAACAACCCCATTTCCGACCGCTGGCGGGAAGAGGAAAAAAGCCCCACCCTTATTGGCTTGAAGCACACATGTACGGGTGCGGGCATGCACACATGTACACCACGAGCCTTACCGGGTTGTGTGCTTCACTTAGGCAGGATGAGCTTCTAATTTGACAAGAACGCACAGTTGCGAGCAGTGAAAGAACCTCATCGCTCCAAGGGACAAAACCCTTCACTCCGAAAGGTAGGCAAAGAGGGGGGGTTGGTTGGAAACAACATCCCTTTCTCTCCGGCCGAACCCAACCTCGAGGGTTGCCGCACAGAAAACTCACCACGCCACGCTAACCCGGGCATTGTCTGCGGGAGTAATTTAATTTCTGGATCACTTCAACGGATCAACCGATGATGCCTGCCAAAAAACCCTTTCCGCATCTTCACCCCCAACCTTGCCTTGTTCGCGGTGCGGGGGTTTCGGGCGTGTAAATGCTTAACGGCAAAATGTGTGCGTGGTTTTTTGGGTTGTGGGGAGGGAGGGGGGTGGGGGGGGGGGGGGGGGGGCTTGGGAAAAAAGGCGCTTCGTCTAAGTGCGCTGAAAACCCTGCGGGTTGCAGAAGACAAAGGAGCGGGAGAGCGGATGGAAGGGGGCTTGATTACTGCCCGGGTTAGTGCTCCCGAGGACACAAAAAAGGGAACCAGAAAAAGGATCACACCGCAGATGAGGGATGCTGTGCGATTTTGTTTTTCAACTATTCCTTTCTCGCTCTCGGTCTGTCTCTCTCTCTCGCTCACTCTCTTAGTTTGGTATCGATGAGAAGATTTTTTCTCTCCCCCCTGGCGGTGTTGAAGAAGCGCGGCTTTAATGTTGCTTCCCGTCTTTAATCTCTGGCCCAACGTGGCGCTGGTGGCTTTCGCACTGTAGCGTTTCAGCGTCAACCAGCCTTTTTAATTTGAATCGTTCCCATTGTGTGATACAAGCACGGTTGGATTATTTAAGATTATTTGCCACAATTTGCTCATTGTTAAGCGAAAGCTGTTTAATAGTGGCTGCTTGATAGAAAGAAAGCTAAATGATGGATTTTGAAGAGTAAATTTACTGTTCTTTTAAGAATCGTACTATTGCATACCTTCAGGCGTTTTGATAATATGGCTCTATTTGTGTAGCATTCTTGACCTATTTAGTTTCTTGACTTGTTTGATACCGAAACTATTTAGAAAAGTGATCATCTGGATGTCGGATAACAAAATATTGCAGATAATTAAATATGCGCCTAAATGTATGCGGACCAATATAAAAGCTCTAGTATCTTAGTGTTTTTTTTTATTATCAGCAAAGCATGCTTGTAACATTATTTTTATGCCTGTTTTCATACGTACAGACTCACAGACAGAAAAATTCATAAAATCTGTTAAGTTTTTGGAAAAAAATTCTCAAACTGTATAATGATTTTTGTAAAAATTTAGGACTTTATTACATGTTTGCTCCTGTGACTTTATCAGACATAAGTCATTTATTATAAGTTTGAGACATTTTAATGTTAGTACGAAAACCAAATAACCAAATAAAGTATGCTTAGTTATATTTGGATTGTTTTTGTAAAACGCCTAAATGTATGCTATTTTAAAATTTAGTAAGCATTCTTCCATAGCTACTAAGCTGGATAAAATCATTTAACCGTCAAAATAATGCGTTGTCAGCAAATGTAATCGAATTTTGATGACCAAATGTTATTGCAAAAGTAAACTCCACACTATAACTAGTGAAAGTGTTGTGAGGCTTGTAAAGTTGTCGAAACTATTAAAATAATAACGACAACAAGAGCGCCCCTGCCAG
This sequence comes from Anopheles maculipalpis, assembly GCF_943734695.1. NCBI lineage: Eukaryota > Metazoa > Arthropoda > Insecta > Diptera > Culicidae > Anopheles > Anopheles maculipalpis. The sequence goes on along the minus strand of NC_064870.1, from coordinate 10,396,134 downwards.
CGGGCCAGTTGCACCGTATTTTGCCACGGTAAGCACTTTACCTTTTTTTGTGGTCGGGCGCTGTGAAGCGTTTTCTCGTTTTGTAGCTAAATTAACATAATGTACACATAGCGGAGAAGTTTTTCAGCAAAACTCGTCTAATGATGGGAAGGCCACATTTAAGAGCGCGCGTAAAATCTATTCACTCAACTATGAAAGGGATGATATGCAACCGTGCGCGCACGGTATGCAGTTTTTCTGGTGGGTGCCCTTGAAAAAAACTGCAAACTTCAAGCAGCTTCGTTACGCGCGCGCGTTTGTGTGTGTCCTGTACATTTTTTTTTGTTGTTGCTCGCTTGCCAAGTATTTTTTTCTGTTCGAAAGTGGATGGGCTTTGGACCCCTTCAACTGGTGGTCCTGTAGATGTGGACGGAGTTCTGAAAGCTTTCGGTTATTCGATACCGCACACACAAAAAAAAAAGAGTAAAGCACACGCTAACACGAAGTACGACACGAACCCACACGGTTAGGCATTCATCTGCATTCAGCGTTTAGCAGCGAGAAAAAAACCTGCACCACAAGCGAGACAACCACTTGTGAGTGCGATCGAAACAGTCACATAAATGCGGGCGCATGCGACAGAGCAGTATGCAGGCGTGTGGAACGAAACGAGACGACTCGACAGACGGTCGTCGGAAGCGCCTGCGAGCTTCCGACACTGCAAGAATGCTTCAGCGGTCCAGCAGGTCGGCAGAAAGAAAGAGATCTTTCGTGTTTCGCCCAGTCGGCACCGGAAGTTCGCCCACAGTCCACGGTGGGCGAGAGCCATATTTCGCCTGCCGAAACACGAGCACTAGCTTAAAGCGAGTGGGAAAAGCGGGACCAAAAACCGAAGTCTCTCGGTCGGCTAACCTCCAATTTTTGTGCTTTTTTTGTGCGCTTCGGTCGTGTTGCTCAAGTTGGGAGAAAGAAGAACGATGAGAAAAAATAGAAGAACCCCAACAACACCTTCCCCAACGCTTTATCGCAATCGTGGATCACACGGTTCTTCGCGTGAACGCTTGGATAGAGAAGCCGGTTGGCTATCCGGAGCGAAAATGGGAGGCGTTTCCACTTGTACGCAAAAGGAGTTGCTTCTAATGAACGTGGGCAAGGAAGCTGATGATGGATGGAAAAAGCCCAGCCCCAAAAGTTCCGGTGGGAAGTGCTCGAATCGGAGCCTGGGCCCCTTTGTTCGTGGCAGTCTTAAAGCCATATCTTCTTGGATTTTCTGAGGAAGTTTTAGGTTAGAATCTGTACGACTTTTGTTTGATAAATTATATTGTATAAATACAGAGTATGGAAGAGATTGGTGGTTCTAGAAATGCAGTGCGTACTCTACAGGAAATCAGTAAAACATAGGTTTGTGTAGGAGCACAAAAAATGTAACAAGTTTGACAGTAGCTGTTGGATATGTCGGCCATGATGGAGTATTGAACACCGTTCACAAACCAATTTAATGGATTCTGTTCATTCTTTCCTGTTCACTTTGCAAGAAGATTCGTTCGCACTAAAGAACGAACATCTACAAATTCAGATTGCTACACGCACACACATGCCTGCCAGGATTCGAATCCGGACTATTGCCCGTTTCAACCGTTCTCGATCGATCGTACTTAGCCCGTGGCAGCGAACCATTGCTCTAGTAGTGGTAGGACCGTTTTGGGCGCGGTCAAACCCGGTAATGGCGCAAAACACACATCCAGCCTACCGATCGGCCATCTTGAACTTAGCTCCCTTACATACCAACAAATTATCGTTCAGATTTTGCAATGAAAATCAGCTGACAAGGTTTTTAGCATGCACACGCACCGAAACAAACCAAAATAACACAAATCGCTCGCTCATTTTGTTTGCGATAATGTTGTTTGATTTTGTTTTGCAGGACGGCACAAAAATGGCGGCCAACTTTTTGTTGCTGTTGTAATTTCATAGCGTACCGCGCGAGAAAAAAAAAGTATACAAATCCTGCCGAAAAAGTCAGCCACGAAAAGCGGCGAACTTCAATTTGCACCAGAAAAACTTCCGCAAGTTTGTTTTCGGCCGGGACGCCGAGAAAGCGTCGGGAAAGTTTGGACTCCGGGGCAAGGCCCTTTTGTGCGTCTGCCGAGTTGGTAGACAAAACTAGGGACCCTTTCGTTCGGGCGCGGGCCCGACAAAAATCAATACTTTGGATAATAAAATTAAAACTTTTGCCAATTCATTGTATTATAAATCTTCCTCCTTTTGTGTTGGGTGCTTTCTACCCGCGGAAACTTCACCTTCGGCTGGTAATTTCGGTGGCAGTGGGTAGCGTTGGTGTTGGCAGAGGCGCAAACTTTACCCCCCCCCCCCCCTATAAAGTGGGGGAGTTTTGCGACAACGGGATGTGTGTGTGTGTGTGTGTGTGTGACGGGGAGGGGTAGGGCAGTGGAACGCGATGTTATAACAACGAACAAGAGGGGTGTGAAAGTTTCAATGACTGCTTAAACTTTTCAGTAGTTCAAGGTTAGGAAGCAACTTTTTGGCTCAAATTAGCCGCCATGTTACTCCAGTAGATTCACAGGGTTGGGAGAGGGGGAGAATGGAAGGCAAAGTAGCGATGACATGTACTGATGAGTTGGCGAGAAGCGAGTGTGTATGTGTGGTTGTGGAGCTTAACTGCGAGGAAAGAGTTCAATGAGCCAAAATTGGGAGAAAGTTTCGATCGATGATAGGACACGTCAGGTGATCGTACCGCTAGGTGATTGGTCTAGTTCTGGAAGTTTGAGCCAGAAATCTCTGAGGACTCTGCTCAGACTGTCAAAAGAGACTGTGGTGAAGATCTAGAATTCACTCGGAGTAAAGATCTTGCCTGTTGGTGATCGATATCCGACGCTCTCTACGAGGTTGGACATACGCTCCAATACAGGCGCTACCCTACACATGTAAGTAAGTGCGAACTTCACGCATGTTGGACGTGTTTGCCGCGACGCGACACAGACGGATCGATGCCGAGCCCGAAAATTTTAATCGAGTTGCGTAGGGCAGGAACACTCCCCTCCGCCAAAACCCCTCTCGGAACCCGCTCCCTCCTTCGCCGCAAGGAGGGGCCCGCTTGGTGCGTAAAATGTTTGGTAAACTTTAATTAATGCAGCCTTAAAACTTTAGTGCCCCTCTGCGGCACCTCCCTAGCTTCTACTTCTTCTCCTTTACCGGCCGTCGAGTGTATATGTGTGCTATTTTTTTTCCTCCTGATGTTGTTGGTCGCTCTCTCGCTCTCGCTCCGGGGAGGGGTTTTTTTTTTATATGCCGCCCTGTACGGCGGCCACAAACGATGGGACAGAACAGTTAAAACTTTCCCGCCGAAGAAAGTTGCTTGCGCCGCAGCAGAAGTTGGTACCGCGGGTTTTTGATACTCCTCGTTTGCCATTTTCATTCATAATTTGCCTGCTTGAAAATCGGGCATTATCGCCATCTTTGTATACGCCGGTTGAAGGGAGAGCAATAGAGGAGGGAGTGGGGGAAAATTGGATGGTGATTAGCGTGACGTCACGTGACACGGTTGGCCGGGAACGGAGGAGTAGTGGTGCGAAGACACTTTTTGGTGAGTTTGTTTGACACGCGTTCGAGCCGCGTTGGTGACGTAGTTTTTAAACTTTTCTTTACAATGGGCTATCGATTTTGTTATGCGTGGTAATTAGCGCTCAGCTGATAGCGTACAGGATCTGTCGTGAGGTGGCGTTTAGATTGTGTGCTTCAGGTTCGTTGTTGAAGGCGGCGATTGGCATTGATAGTTCGGCGAATAAGAAATTAAAGGATGCTGTGTATTTTTAACGATCTTTGAGGTCTAATATTGTTGTTTTTGCTTACTTGGTATGTTAACTAGCAACATGGAACCCTGCATTGGACATGAGGTTAAGGAATTTACTTCATTTGTTATAAAATTGCCTACCTTTAGGCGCAAACACCTGTAACACAGATAATAGTAAAACTCTTTTGATTTCGTGGCCTTTGACGCCTAATTTGTGAGGTATTGCTTCTATGGTACATCAACTTCTGCTAGATGCATCTTGAAGGCGTATACTTCATGATAATAACTTTACATGGTGTACAAGGGATATCTGCATACCTTTAGTTGCTAATAGCTAGGATACACCATTTAATAAGTTCTCCTGTACATCATGTCCATGACTTAAGCTTGATTATTGTTTTATCATACATGCGCTTTCTTCGTCTTCTTCATCTTCTTTTTCTTCTTCTTGATTTTAGAACCTACTAGATCGAGTCGGCCATCAAATAGCTTACTAGACTTGCTAATAAAACGTATTTGGAGAGTCGATCCTCATTAAGGGTAAACGATCCTTATGGGATTTAAACCCTAGTCCTGCCGTGTGAAGGCTGACGCTCCTGTCGCCTCTAATACCTACCTGAAAATATGATGATTTTCTAAAAGATCCCTAACGAAATTAGTTCTTTACGTCTGAAAAACGCCTAAATGTATACAACACATTGAGCAGCTAACAAACCAACTCGGCAGTCTAAGATGGCCGCTTGTTCTTGAAATATTTAGCTTGAACCACAATGGCAATATTGGTGTTCTTGTTAAATGGTGTTTAGAGGAAAACCATCACAATTACTCACCTCGTCTGAATTGCTGCAAGCTTAGCTTAATAATAACAAATGATCGTTTTTGTTTCCCCAGAAAAGGTAGGTATGTGTGTTGGCAATGCAGTGCATTCGACACAGCAAAAGGCACAACAATTCCATACGTCTCTTACCGTATGCAATCTCACTAATTGGTACTACAACAATCGCCGAAGTACTGAACCTGCCTTTTCTGAGTAAGAGATTTACCTACACCAATTTACCAACTCGCCCGACGTCGTGTCATGATTCTTCGACAAACACAGCACAACCAGCGCTTCTATTTGCACCGTTTGACCAATCTTAGCAAGCGAAACACAAGCTAGCTGGTAGCCATTTTTACTTCACTTCATTTTCGGAGCTAAGTTTAATTGCTCACAGCGTTTCCCACCAGATTCCCAGAACGTGCGGTGCGGACCAAGCGATGCGGCAAAATTATTAAATAATGACGAAAGAGCTCGCGTACTGATATCGGTAGAAGTGAAGGTAGGCTTTGGTGGAGTAGATAATCTAATACTTTAGCTTCTCAACCTGTGACCAGCAAACAGTGGCCGGCAGTAAAAATTCGTCTTTTCGTTCGCGTCGATGTGCACTTTTTTGTTGTTGTTGCTGCTGTCTTTTCCAAGAAAACGTTAATCTATTTAAACAGCGCCTTGTAAAGACAACACTTCCGGCGGTGGCGTCTTTGCTTTCATCTTTTGTGCCATGATGCCACCCCTCCGTGCGGTGGTGTAATCGGATACTGAGCGTTGCTTTGGTTTTTGCTGCAAGGCGATACACAATCGCCTTAAGTAGTGTCTAATAAAGATCGTCCTTTCAACGCGGGGGCTTAAATCATTCGCTAGAAAAACAAAGGGCTACAATCGGTACCGGGTTCAGCCGCACTGAATTTTTAAAGCTTTTTAATAAATAACCACACAAAAGTGTTGTGATTGCTTTGCAAATTTTACTTAAGATTTAAGAATTGCATAGCTTTGGGGGTGTTATTTACTTTTTACTCATTTTCGCCTGAAAGTATGTATCTTCGATTATTAATTACTTACAGCACAGTCTTAATTTTGACAACAAATCTCCAGAAAAGTATAAAATGTGTTTAGTTTATACATTTATTCCCCCATAGAAGCACTAATTTGAAAGGTTTCATCCGGAACAAAAGTGAATAAATACAAGAAAAAAGAGCTTCACGCGTCGTTTTTTGTGCGTCGCATGATTTATAAACTGTTGTTTATGTACGTCTTCTGCTCACCAAAGCACAGAGACACTTCATCGTGCCGCCCGAAAGTATGCAACCGGGATGGGATGGGACGCATTTTATTATTTTCTCAATCTGCGAAACACTCGCAAGGCGTGGACGTACTACACGTGCACCAGGCGCAACTACTGCCTGCCACCAGTAGTGTGACTGAGAGCGTGTGCTGTGCCGTACCCAGTACAGTGCAGGTTGGCGGACAGTCGCCTGGCGGGCGCGATAATAATCTCGCTAATTACTTATTAATGAATTGTTTTTGCGTTACAGGTTTCGAGGCTGGCTGTTTGGGAATAAACGTGTTGTGTGTGTGTGTGTGTGTGTATGTTGGGTGCTCATCGAGACGCTGGGTTCCGTGCCCGCTGTTGCTGGTGTTGTGATGCATTGCTGGTGTAAATTAAAATTAATAATACCTCCACTCATTACTGGCACTGCTGCGTCGGTTTGGTAGGAGCGTCAGTAGCGTCCTAGGAAAGCATCGGTTGCGAGCATCAACAACAATAACAGCGGGCAACGAAAAAACCCCGGTTCCTCTTTAATGGATTAGACCAGCCAGCTTATGGACTACTTCAGGGTTTTCGTTTGTTTTGCTTCTACCAGACGGGAAGTTTTGTGCTGTTCTGCCTCAAGTACTTCTATGGCCACAAATTAGCTACTGTAACGCTAGCAGTAGCACCAGCACACGCCGCACACTTCATTATTAGCTTACCTTATCGCTCGCGCTGTAGTGTGGAGTAGGTCGCGCCCATACATCTAGCAAATCATTGGATGCATATGGGCTTAAATTATATGTGTCTTTCGGTAGCAATGCTGTTCGTGGTAGCTTTCAATCCTTTCCAACAGACAGTAATGCATGCCAAAAAGCTGTTTAGACCTGAGTTGCACTAGATAGTGCTGAAAGTAGGACCGGGACCTTTTGGTATGCTGCATGCGGGACTCCGGAGTTCCTCAAGTGGGTTGACGTCGTTTCACATCATATGCTGGAATCACTCATCGGAGTAGAAATTGCAGGTTTTTTGATGTCGTAATGACTAGCTTGTGTTCTCCTTCCAAAGCACAAAAAATGGCAGGACTAGATAGGAATGGCCTGGTTTGGTAGTTTAATGCTATTTTGCTTTAAAGCTAGTTTTTAGTTTGTTTGAAGCATCGCACGAAATTGTACACAAGCCCTATCTGAATGAGGCTTAACATGAAAGAGAGGCTTTTTGGTGAGAGGTTTACACTTCTGGTAGGAGTAGCAGATACGTTGGAGTGATCTCTCGTGCCTAGTAACACCTTCTTTACGGGTAGATGGAGAAAATGGATTTGATCATGGTCTCAAGTCTGAGGCCTACATTGGGTTATCTTACGATGTTTATTTACTTTTTTCATCTCTACGATTGGATGTCCATAAAATGGCGACAACGATTCCAGCCTTCACACGGCAGAAACGAGATTCGAATCCCACGGTTCGAATGTTCTGGTGTTTCCAGTAAATGCTGCTGCAAATACGCTGTATTCTGGTTGCCGTACTCTGTTGTAGAATATGTTCGCTTTATTACATATGGTGTTTTGCTTCGTTATCTCGTTTGTTTACTTTTTTTTTCTTCTTCAATATCATGGTAAGAAGCTGAAGAAGACATGAACTGACGCTGACACTTAAGCCGTAATGTATTTGCTATAAAATTATATCAATTAACCCTTGTGCTAACAATGTCGTTAAGTTTAAATAGACAAAGACAAAGTTCTAAGACTTTTGATGTAATAATGATTGATGTTTTTTTATGTAATAAAAAAACTGGCATTGGATGTATCCCTAAAGCACTTTCTTTTGCTCCAACAACGTTATTAAGCATCAAATAGATATTTCTGTGTAAGACAAAATGACATACAGAGCTTCAGAGATTGTTCATTCCTGCTAGAAAAATTCAAAGACCCTGGAGCCTCTCATATTGGCAGAATCCTTTCAACGAACACAGTGAATTCGTATAAAATTGACAAACTAAATCTTGCTATACACCTGCAAATATGACGCGACTGGCAGCTCAAGACTGGCGCTCTGTTTCTTTTCCCCGGCCCTGGTAAAAATTCTTATCATCCCCAGATGTCTCATGCTCTTGCGTAAAGGGAAGAGCACGGCGTTGCCTCATTCACACAGCTTGTTGCCGTTTATTTGTCAAACGTGAGCCTGTGCCATTTATAGCCACACGTTGACGTGTCAAAATCGTTTTTGATAGCCGGTGCAGCTGCCACCGTGGCAGCCATTAAAGCAAGTCACGCGTCACGTGGTGTGCGTCACTTTAAGAGCATCTTCACCTCGGACAATCTAACACGGTGCGAAAGAAGGCATTAGGCAACATGGTCAAGTGGTTGGTGCGGTGTGAGAGAAGCTGCAATATCATCCTGCAACGCACTGCTAGAAAGTGAGTATAAAGGATAAGACAACACCGTATACTATTAGTGTAACAAAAGGCACCACCATTAAGTAGCACAGTGCTGGGTTTTTGGGGGGGAAAACACCTATACTATTACTGCTATTGCTACTAAACGTTTGCTCTGGGTTATCCTTCTCCTTCTCGTGTTTCTAATTCTAGTGTGAGTTTGTCTATTGTGTGTGTGTGTGTGTTAAGGTCATTAATTAAAGCATACTATAAGCCCCCCAAAAACTGCTAATGGATTGCAATATTTTATTCTCGCACACACTTATCTTTTAATCGTCGTTGACCGAAGAAAATAATGAGCTTTTGCTTGACCCTCGGAGCGCTGTGTAAAGCGTTTTTTGGAGCTGGTATATTGTTGGTGTGCTGATGAGAATTTTTCACATCCTGTGCCCTCCTCGTGCATGCTGGCCACGTGGTTATTTTGTTTGTGTATGTGTGTAAGGTACGTGAGAAGATGAGAGCTAGCAAGCTCTAGGTCGCACTGCACGGTAAGATAATGGTCAAATGGTCAACTCTTTGCTGAACTTTCGTGCCCGAAGTGTGCTCAAGTGTGTGGTGTTTTGGGCGTTTCTTCACCATGATACACAGATACTCGTCCAGATGCAGGTACGGCTGGTACTTCGTGCAGAACATTAGATTACCGAAGAAGTTTAATTTATGGTAACCGGTTTTGAAGATATACTCAGCACAGTGGATCTTCCTTTTGCTGTACCCAGCATTTCGAACCAACACTTTGGGCTGTTAAAAGTGAGTACCACAGCACGGTCACCAGGCGTCTCCATCCGTGTCAGCCGCAATGGAAGCTGTAAATTCCTGCTTTACCATTTTTTCTTCTGCTGGATAGTGCTCTATACTTCTACCTCATCCCTGGTGCAGGATGTCTAAGGTGACGTTTACTGGACATTGGAAAGGGTATTGGAATTTCGGCGTTGTGTTTCTGACCGGTGACTAGGATGGAAAAGTTATTTAGCCGACCCGTAAGTCGGCTATCTTTCGCCACGCTATTTGCTTGACTGCCGCTTTTCTTACGAAACTTCCTCCCGTCCCCCCCTTTGTGTGTATGTTTGTCCCTCCGCAGAAGGAAAAGTGTAATTGTTTCGAGTAAAGACAACGTTCGTTTCATGCAATTATCCCAACGCCCGTGCCCTGTGTGTGCGTGTGTTTCCCCGGTTCGAAAATGCGTCCAAGGTTGCTGTGGTAAAAGCAATCAGCAGTTGCCTGGCTGACCCATGAATCTGACCTCTATCATGATGTCACTCACGTATAACTGTGTGTGTGTGTTTGTATGCGAAAAGGTTCGTCCGTTCGGCGCAGTATGTGCAGCAGCCAGCCGAAAACCCTTTTCAAGAATAAAATTTCACTTTTCACCAGCAGACCTGTCAGCCGGTGACTGCCAACCACCCAGAAACCCGACGTGACGTTGGTTCCGGGGCTTTCTCGAAGCACCGGGAACGATCGGTGAAATGATTTGATTTCATTAAAATCTCTCCGTCCGGTAGGACTGGAAGGTTAGAACAGCGAGAGCGGGGAGCTGTTGATTCACATTATCGTGTACGCCGTTGACAAGCTAAACTTCAGTTGCATTCGCTCAATATCGCCGTGCTTGGCGAAGGGAAAATTGATTCTGTAATTAAAAACAGCAAATCGAGCAGCATTCGAGAATACGCATAAAGATTAGATCTTTTTTCTTTGGCTTAAGCCTTGGAAGACATCATCACCAACGATCTGTCAAATCCTGAAAGTTGTCGTGAACCGCCACATAGATTGCAAACGTAGCCAGAGTAGCCTTTAGCTCGCAAGTATTTTAATAATGGAAAATTAATACCACTCTAGCACCCAACCAACAGTAAACGTACCGGAAGTGGTTGTAGGATTTTGTGCGCAAAAGTAAATTGCGGAGGGTCCTTCCCGTGGGTCGCAGCAAATAACAACAGTGGGGGTCAAGAGAGAGAAACAGAGAGAGGGAGAGAGATTTTGAGAGATTTAGATTGAAACTGGCTCGATCGATAGTATGGGGAGTCGAAGGGCGACTACAACACTACGCCGGACTACTATCGATAAAGATTAGCAGCAACCCGGATCCGGTGTCTGGCGAAAAATCCTGCAAATGCTAGTGAAAGAGGTTAAATCCCAACGCTTAATGTGCTCCGCATCTGGCTCGCCAGCGTTTCTCGTCGGCGTGATAGCAGGATTTATGAACCTTGCACCTTCCAGATACGGGATTTAGCAAGTGCTTTCACAAAGCGTCAAGCTGACCTTTTCGGTCAAATCGGGTTTGATTGCTCTTTTCTCTGTGTATTTGTTGAGTGTTTCTTCATAATCTTCATAATAGTAGTGGAATGATGTTCTGGGAGTTATAGTACACAAAAACCAACCTTCCGATTAGTAGATTGCTACTATTGAGTTCACTTGGCATACTCTCGCATGATGCTATCATTACGATTTGATGTAATATATTTAGTTTCCCCGTTTTTGCGCCACCATTTCCACCTACGAACGAAGAGTAAATCAAATCGCAACGCTATGGCGCAATTAGTGGAGGGGAACAAGCCACAAAAAAAAGCAAGCAATCAAGGCAAAGGGTCTCCGGCCCTGCCAGCTCGAATGTAATCTCACCAAATCAAAATGGGAAATTATAAGCGCAGTGTGAATATTCGCGAGGGAAAATATTAGCTTCATAAGCACGTCCGGAGGAAAAAAAGGAAAACAAAAATCCGCTACCAGCTGCCGGGTGTGAGGGATCCGGCTCCGGCGGCCAAATGGGCAAAACCACAGCACACGGCTTACTGAAACATCACTTGCAGTTAATTTCGATGCCATTCATAGTGAACCAAGCACCAAAAGAGAGGACTGAGCGAGAGAGAGAAAAAAAGAAATAACTAGAAGGCTCGAGTGGTTAATCTCATTATCGTGGAATTGTCGGTGGACCCCCAACGCGGGCTGTGGATGTCTTTCGCAATCTCAATCTAACTAGCTTGTTTCTCTCCCTCTGCGCGGGTGTGTGTGTGTGTGTACACATTTTCCCCATCCACACTTTCGAAACCGAAAGCAAAGCCAAGGGAAAAGCGGAAAAAACGACACGCGAAAGAAAACCAACAAAACAAAACAAAAAAACGAGCAGAACGCAATCCTCCAGCAAAATTTGCGTCGTTGGCGTGCGAACTCATCCAGAACAAAGTGGCGTTATTATGTGTACGGTATTTTATTTTATTTTTATTTCAACAATTTTTACTTGCCGGTTCTCACCTCACGGCCAGGATCTCACCCGACGGATCACCGCACACCGCACGCATCTTCATCATTAGCGTCGTTCGTGTTCCGTCAACGTCGTGCTCGTCCTGTCAACTGTTGAAATCGTGGCGGAGTTTGGCCTGGCCTCGTTATAAATTGCAACTATAGTTAGAAGTTATGGACTGGCCTTTGTTATGCAGTCGCTGTAATGTATGTGTGTGTGTGCGTGTTTCCGCTTTTTCTCTTTTCGTCGTTCGCTTTCTGTTTTTTGGCCTGTTGAGGAGCAAATCTCAGCTGGTTGAATATTTGTGCCGCAATTTTTGTTGGCAGTTAAGGGCAAACGGTGATGAAGGCATGTTGGGATGCTGTGAAGCGTTGAGTTTTGCCCCCCCCCCCCCTGAATCCCCCCCTCCCTACCAAAAAACGAACCTCTCATTTCATGACAGAAAGAATCTCGTTGCTGAGTTGTGGGATGTTTAAGAGTGTACGCCTAAATGTATGCAATTTAGTGTTTTTCTGCGTTTTTATTTTTACTAACAGGTTAATATGGTTCAACTACATTTATTTAGCTTCAAATTGTCTTGTTTAAATATGTCTATAATTGTGTGTCACTGCCCCTGAGTGTGAATAATATTGTGCGTTTAAAAAAATGTTGAAATATATAACTCCTTTTATTGTTTCAAAGCGTACGAGCATTTTCTTGTTGGCTTAACGACCTTCTAGGTCACACCGGCCATCGAATGGCTTACTAGACTCGCTAATACCACGTAGTTGGATAGTCAGTCTTCACTTCAGAGGGCAAGTACATATTCCGTTGTGAAAATGAATATCAACTGAAAATTATTATCATAATAAATCCCACTCGGTTATGACCTGAAACAGTAAAAAAAAACGGTCTGCACACGAACAAAAAAATCTCATTTATTTTTACAATTTTATTTTCCTCTCTTCCTCTTGTTTTTCTTTTTTTCTGCTACCCAATCCGTCACTTCACATCCGTGATCACGGTACCCTTCAGCTCTTAGCTTTTAGATAGCAAGTGGTTATAGACTGTGCTCGACTAAATCCGGCAACACATACAATAAAAAAATAAAACCCCTAGAAACGATTATTTCTCATTTTTTTCTATTGAAATGTGTGTGTGTTTGGTCACAACGTCAATGTTGCCACAACGTTCGTCATTTCGATATTGGTTTACGCTGCGTTGATCTCAAGTGGATTGCCTCGTGCGGTGATGATGCGTCCGCTTTCTGCATTTTTGTTCCTTCCTTCACATTTTCGGTTACTTTCGCCTGAATCTATGCAAACTGCTTTGCAAACGTTTCGCTGGCCAGCTTTAGCTCTTCAGATTGTGGGAAAGAGTGTGTATTCTCTTGCTCTCTCTCTCTCTCTCTCTCTCTCTCTCTCTCTCTCTTTGACTCTCTGTCTCGCCATGTTTTGCCCAGCTTGTGCTCCAGCATACTGCTTGACTTGCTCCGTACGCTTCAATCAATCTTTCCCAGCCGTTTAAGTGTGCGGAACCACTCGACTCGGAACTTTATTCAACAAGTCAATTTAGGGGCCACTCATCAAAGCGAGCGAGCACCGTACACGCGTTACCACTGCGCTGCGGTTTTAACTTGATCGGGAAGATGTTTTTTTTTTACGTCCCGACTTGCTGCACTTTTTTCTCTCGTTTGCGTCTTTTCCTGCTGGCTAATGGATGGATCTATTTTTTTTTCTGTCGAGCAGTTCGTACGTGCAGCTTTCCATTAGTTGCGGTAGGGTATGCTTAACCTGAAGTGGTTAAAAACCGCCGGAAATGAACAAGTGTCAATTGGAGAGAAATGTTCACTTTTTGGGTTCAAATTTCTACCCCTCCCCCACCGTAACGCGAAGTACTCGAATTGAGGAAGATGATTTTTTTTTAATGCTTGGACGTCAAACAAATTTTAAATTGGATCGCACGTTACAAACTCATAATTGTCATGCCGTTTGTTGTCTGTTTCGGTAGGTTGGACTTCCTCGGGTGGACGGTTGTAGTTGATGACACTCGAATGTGTTAGTGAGTGAGGTAATGGCTGAAGAGGGGTTCGTGTGACGGGGGAAACAAATGTTCTTTCGAGCTGTCAGCTAAAGTAACTGATTATGAGATGTCTCTGGACGGGTGAGGCTCTGTTGGTAACATTATTTTCGTCATTAAGAACTGATCAATCAACTTCAAACATTGACTACAATCTCGGTACCGGTACCGTTGTTGCTGTGAACGCTTTTCTCAAGCAGTCCGTTGTTCTTTAGCTTTGCAAAAGGGGCAAGAATGCTGAGCATTTGTGGCTTGTAAATTGCATAAATTCAAGCGTTCGAAAAAAAGAAAATCAAATATGCGAGCCCCCCCGGTAAAATTTTTGATTGAATTTTGAACTTATTAAACCATAACTTGACGGTGCGTTAATTGATATTTTAGAAACACTCACCGTGGGTATTTTGAACTCGAAAGCTGAGTTATCAATGTTTTCAACCTCATATTTAGCTTCTCCGCCGACGCAATCGGCTATGTACTAGCCGACGATGCAGGACTCGGCGGCGCCTAAAGTTAGGCTTTTTAATACAAGTTTTATTAGTTTTTAAACAGCTCGTCACTCACATATCCTTTTGGGATACGCTGAATTGCTTTATTTGATGCGGCAATGGTTGTTGTAGTGCATTTTAAATTATTAACAGAGAATTCCGTAAAGGGAAGCATAAAAACACCCACAAGGTACAAGAATCAATATTTCAGCTGGGCAGGGATGTCATGCATACTTTCGTGGAAGAAGCGCGTCCTTCCAGCGTCCAGAGCGTGTTGACGTTTTTTGGCAGGGTATATCTGATGTGTCTCTCTCTCTCTTTGCCTATCTCTTTGAGTTTTTTGGACGTCGTTAGGAGGACCGTTGTTTGCTTCGAGCAGCTGCGACATCAGAAGGAGGTACCCCGGTCGACGTCGACACGTATGATGAACGAAGGGGAATAGAAGGATGCACACGAAAAAGACGCCCGACGTCTGTCTGACCAAGCCCCAGGAAAAATGTCCCGGGCAGGGGACAGGTTTGTGCGATGATGCTCCCATTCATCGTCTGCGTTTCGTCATCATTACTTTTAATTATTAAATTGTTCCTTTTGAAATTTGCTTCCGTGTCGATGCGGCCAACGGGAGGGTGGGTTGCAAAAAAAAAAAACGAAACCTCAGTATGGTCCGGATATTGTATGTGTATATGCAGAAACGTCGACAAATTCAAAACGCCTAGAGAAGCGGGTTTCCTCGGTAACATCGTCGTCGTCGTTGTCCCTTTTTGTTGCGCTGGACGCCGCTGGTCACTTGAGAGCCCAACCGTAATACGTTCATTACCCGCTGTGTCTCAAAAGGATGTGTGTGTGTTTGTGTGCAAAAGAGAAGAAGAAGGGTGGAATAACATGTAAGCAACGCAGTGCACAACAGCAAAAAAAAAGCAACCAACGAATATATTTGAAACATAGTAAAAATCCATTCATGTGTCGTTTTGGGCCAAAACTCGCTGAAAAACTTCCTCCTTGTGCAGAGGCAAACCCCGCCGAAACATTCACACCCCACCCCACACACGTGTCGTGCCGAGTCGTGTTGGCTTGATGAATATTTCGGCCCCAAAAGGAGCGGTAATTCATCATTAGTTTTATGAAGGCTGGCTTTGGCCGGTTGGTGTGAGGAAATGAGTTTGGGTCTAATGGTTTTTTATGTATTAATTTTAAATTATATAATTAATACATTTATGGGTCGGGATGGAAATAAATGATGGGTTAAATCTCATCGTACGTGTTAAATCTCATCTTCAAATGTACTTTAAGAATATTTAAAACCTTTACAAACTTTACTGTTTATCTGCTTTTGTTTCGAAAACAAATTTTTGGGATTGTTAAATTTGGGTGCCGATAAATTAAGGAAGGCGCCTGCATGTATGCTTCGCGTACGTCAAAAACTGTTAAATCTAAATTACGCTTATAAAGAGATGTAACGAATGTGATTCAATGTATTCATTCAATTTTAGCGCCTCACAGTCCATTCCCACCAAGAAAATTAGTCACCTCGCTTTACATATTCAATATAAAACATTGCCTACGCCACTCTCTGCTTCACTGCTCAGTCCATCTACACCGAGATAGTAAACGCCGTTTTAAGCTGCTCACCATCAACTACCAAAAACTCGAGGAACCTTTTCGCAAAAACTAAAAAACAAGGGCATGGAGGTTAAGCTGGCAGCGATCGTCGAAACCATCGCTCTGCATCAGGCTGAGCGCGAACGGATAAAATTACATTAAACGCATCGTCTCAATTAAATTTAATGCTAAATTAATCTTTTTCTACTATTTTCCTCCTTTTTGCACACAGCACGCCTGGCTGGTAAAAAGGGGAAGGGAGCCAGGTTTCAGAAGTGTGAAGGGAGAGAGAGAGAGTCTAAACCTTTTACTCGAAACTATTTAGTCACCCGTTTGTGTTTCTTCCAATCATGCCTTGTTCGGCTGCTTGCTTCACCCGGTGGGTATCCGATTTGCGAGCGAAAATGATGATAGTTTTTAGCACGATGCGGCACCACCTAAAGCCGCTGTAAGTAGCGCGCACACCAGCAATTTGGTTCGTTGATTTTTGGGTTTGTTTATTGCCTGACATGGTCTAGTGGCAGTAGTTGCAATAATTCTGGCTGTTACCTCGCAAGCGGCGAGAGACTTTCGAGCACGTTCTTTCTTCTCCACTGCATTAGCAAACCTTCCACACTACACGGGACGGGTTAGGCAAAATCCTTACCGGCACTGCTTAAAAGCAACTTCTTCCAGCAAGAGCATACGCTCCACGAGAGGTTACGTTAATCGTGACGACGATGTAGAACTGTGCATGGAGGCATTAACAACAAAAGGAAAGCTGCTACTGTGTAAAGCATTTTGAAGCATCCTTTTGCGTTGTAGTGGTTAAGGATTAATTTCGTATCGACCCGGGTAAGACGGCGACTGTAACTGAAGCATGTGAGTGCTTTGATGCTGTAGAAACTAGTTCGAATGTTTTATATTAATTTATTTGCTTGCGCACGTTGCCTGGAATGTGTGTGTAGAAATAACGACTTTGTGTTGTAAATTGCATAGTTTCAGGCGCTTCTGTCATTTTGTTTTGATTGGTTTTTAACATTTTTTTTTTTACTTTCTATTCTAGTGGAAAAAAGAGTCATCATTGTGCCCGCCCGAATATATGCTTTTCGGAAAACAAAATTTAGTTTTTTAGCTTTTTTTGTATTTCAAGTACTTTAAAATAATTATGAAAAATCATCTTTATAGCTAGCATTGTATAACTGTAGGCGTTGTATAGCTGTAGCAAAAATCAAACAGCAAATTGCAATTTTGAAAACCAAAATTGACCTCCTTAAGTGCTTTTATTACAAATTTCATGTCACTTTCTACAAAGACGCTCAAGTAAGCTTGAGCGATGATCTTGCTGTTGCCTACGATGTTGCTCTGTCTGACGTTTACATGGACCACAACCAATCGACATAAGACTGTGTTGTTGTGTATTGCTCCGGGCGGGATGATAAGTGGCGGTTGTGGTGCCCGTTTGGTAAACCTCTACTAGGCGGTTTCGGGGTGGAGGTCCGACCAATATCAAAACCCGGGGCAGGATTATCTGTGACAGCTTCAGCCTGGAATCCCAACCATCCCAACTACCGACACACATTAAGATGTTAGTGTGTGTGTGTGTGTTATTGGTTAGTGACGAGTGACTTGATGGCGGCCGCCTTATCAGCCGCGCATTGCAGATTTTCGTCTGGTGATGGAATGCGATCAAATGTTTGCTCACTTGGCAGCCTCCGCCTACCCTGCCAACAAACACTTACTATACCACCCCCTGACCTCATAAACCCAGCTTTTACAGTGAATTGGAGTGTGAGGGCAACGTGACGGAGCCCGATGTTTACGTTATTTAAGCAGCCATTTTTAATGAAGAAATATTTACCTTAATTTGTAATGAGGAAATTTACTGCCCGATAGATACTACCAATCGTGGAAAAGTGTGTGTTTGTGTGTTGATCAAAAGCACGCGGTGTGTTGCGACAGGCGACAGCCTTCGTCTGACAAGTGAAATGTAAACAAATCATTAAAAGATGAAAACGTAACCATTCATTTCCGTATTCCGTCACCGAGATGATGATTTCCTGCCCTGTGCGCCAGCTTCATCTTACGCTGCCAGCAAAATCTCAGGGACATGTTCGGGGTTCGGGAAGATAAAGTGTTCCGTTATCAGTGAAGTCATTAAAATTAGATGATTCGATTTGATTGCTCCAAAATGACAAAACGCGCGCGCAATTTCCCGTTGCCTTTCCCTGGAGGTAGAGTATCCGATTGGTGCTAAGTTCGACCTCCCGTCCGGGTGAAGCTACCCTGGGATGGGAGAACGGAGGAAGTTGTTATGAACTATGGAGTAGCATATTTCATCCGCCGTGATCTGTGGATGATTCGAGTTGTGTATATTTTTTCCCTCTCGTGTTTTCGTGCTGTTGTAACCGTTGTGTAGCATTTTATCATCCTAAAGCGAGCGTTTCCGCGCGAAGCGTTTCCACTTCCAAATCGGCGTTAGTGTAGGTGCGATGATGCGCGAGGTGACATTTAGTGGTTTTTTGGAAAGGGGAGTGAAACTGAATCTGAAGGCGCACGTCGCGAGGAAGTAAATTAAGTTACACTTTCATTCATCATTCGTCCGGATGGGCGTGGGGCGGGGAAGGACTTCGGCCTGGAGTTTCCGCGACTTCCGGCGTTTTGAAGACTTGCGGGAATGGGTGTAAAATATGTTACCGAGGGAAAGGTGACCGCAGCGGCATCAGCAAGTACTTCACCATTTTCTATCGTAGTGCCACGTGCGCCTGGTCGTTGGTGGGCGCGTTTTGCATAGAAATTCGATAGAACGAACGATACTTGGTGCGAGAGATGATAAGCGCACGCGAGCGAAGAATGTGGAGGTTGAAGCGGCAAACGTGGCGCAGCAAATCATTAGCATTATGTCGGTTGATAAAGCGGATGTAAGACCAGCGTCCAGCGGAAATTTACTTTACAGTAAAGTTTATGTAAAATAACTTAATCGGTGCTCGTTTCGACTGCACGACAGCTTACTGCACGAAAAATGAGTAGAAATCTGAAGGAAGCTGACTGATAGGAGGTAAATTTAAGAAGGTAACAAGCAGAGGAATGGGTTGAACGCCTGAATGTATGTAATTGGGATGTAATTTTTTTTGGCTTGAGACGACAGTATTTCTTGCATAAGGAGTCAAGTTATAAAGATAAGAAAAAAAAGGAAAAATTACTCCAGAAGACCTCCTGCTAGAATTTGTTGTATACAGCACTGTTAGATGTCAAATTTATTGGATAGTGTAGTTTTGGTGAATTAGACAACAATTCGAAAATGAAAAGCCAAGCAAAACATGCATTTTGATCAGCCTTATTTGCTTACTTACTAGCAGTAAGCGTTACAACTGTTTCGTGGTCTTGATCTTTTGCTGAAACCCTCTAATCCACTCGTGGTCCAGCGCCGTCAAATACCAGTCCATTTTCCCGGAGGCTACCGAGCCATCAAGGCCGTCACACCATCTCAATTTACTACTACGCCGACATGGCCAGAAGTGTCTATGTGGACAACCATAAAAGACTTTGCGGGCTTCATTAGTGCCTAACTCTGCAAAATGATTGTTTTTTTTTAATATAAATTATTTAAACTAGCTGAAGCATATTTACTATTCCAGCGGAGCTCTTCTGCGAGACAAAAAGCGAGGAGTTGAAAATTGTGGGTTAGATGAGCAAAATTGTAGATCAAATAATTACAAACGCCAACATGTATGCAAACGAGATACATTAAATGCATTGAGAATCGACAAAAAGTAAGAAAACGAAAATAGAGTTTTTTTTAAATATAAAAAATGATGTTTTTATGTACGCCTAAAATTAACCGAGTATACCCGGGATTAGGCAAAGAATAAGGAGGAAATGCCTTATCAATATGATTATTATATTTATTCAACACAAGCGGTGTTGACAATACGGTACTGGACCGTCATAATAAATTAGAAATAAAAATAAATAAATGTACGCCTAAAAGTATGCAATGCCTTCCTTTTTCAGTTTAGCAATAAAATGGTTTAAGTTGGCTGGTACAGTATTGTATTTCTACAGGATTAGAATCGATGATATAGCATTAACCATATAATTTCTCTCAAAAGTGCAGCAAACAAGATATCTTATCGGTAATATTCATATTTTTTCTCTTAAGTCAACGATATGTTTTGACACATGCTAGACCAGTAAGGGATTGCTTCAAGGAGGAAAGATTATACTCCCCAGATAAGCACCACCACCAACCCACAAAGGGAAAGAGGAAGAAGTTTGGGAAGGTCCAGTCTGTCGATAGCAATGGTAATAACAGCCATTCTTCCCACAAACAACACACTTGGGCTCACGATTGAATTTGGGCATGACGTGAACGGCGACTGGCGACTGGCGACTGGTGTATTTCCATTGTGCGAGGCTGTGTGGCCACCCGCACGCATAAATCTTTATTTATGCGTCGTTTTGTAATGCAGAAGAGCATGGGGAGAAGAAAGAAGAAAAAAGGATAATAAAAACAGTGGAACAGTGGCAGCAAACCAGCCCAAAATGATGTGCATGAATTGACACGCAGGTCGTTGTGAAGCGACATGCATGCGAAAACTGGTTCCGCAGGTCTTCTCTACCAGCATCAATCAGGGATCGGCAAGTGGAAGAAAACGTTAAGCAATAGTATATAGCCTAAAGGTATGCAATTTAGGATTTTTAAAGAGTGACAGCGATTGGATCAATCCTTTTGATGTTGGCTAGCTCTCTGTGGACTTTAGAAAGTGTTTTCCAAATTGTCGATTGCGTACCTTTAGGCGTTGGATTCCCAAGGAGCCACCGGGAAGTGTTACGATCGCGAAAACTACGTACCTACGGGGAAGTTTGATGACCCCTGCTGTATGCCAAGCATTTCCAGTGTACTAGTGCGTACCAGTGCCAAGCGAAAGGCGTAAAAAATTGATTTGATTTGTTGTGAGTCGTGTCGTGTGCAAATTTGCTTCGAAAGGAAAACACACACTCACACATGACTACAAGAAGTGAGGGAGTAAAAAAAAAACAGAGGACTAAAGAATGCCCATTTGCAATCGGCTACATTTGAATACGCATACGATACGCATACGAGTTTCTCACATTCTTATGCAACCTTAGCCGAGGGTGTGCAAATTGTGGCCCTTGCCTTCTTGATCTAGAAATCGCCCAGCGCACAGCAAGCAAGCTATCAGAATGCCGGCATAGACGTCGGTGGGAGGTAATCGAGGTGCCTTTCATCGAGTTTCTCGTCACTAGTCCCATAGACTTGACCCGTCTACACAATAGCTGACCTTTTTTCTTTTCGTTTGCTGGTTGGTTTGGTCTCGTTTTGGCAGGAACTCTCCCTACTCCGGACGCTGAGCTGCTTTCTTTCTGTCAGTTTCGTGTTTTTTTTTTTTGCAAATCGTCTCGATGGTCCATTTGTTTCCCCAAAAAAGTCCAAGAAACGAACTCGTCATTGTTCAGCAAGAAGGATGAACAACAAAAAAATATATAGGAGAACCCTCTGGACGACGGGTAATTGTAGACCCGGATTTGAATAGTGGAAAACCACCACTTACTTTTTCTACTTTCTCGTCTACTCTTCGGTTCGGGTAAGCTGCTGCCTCTGGGCATCATTGGCACCAGTGCTGTGTGAGCCAGGGTTAGACCGGCTCTGGAAGGCTGAATGACTTCACCAGCACCAATGTGAACCCTCCTAGATTGCTCTTAATTTTAACAAAAACATTTCACTTCCTTTTACGACCAGTCTCACCTTCAACCGGCTGGCATCGGAGGCTGGCCGAATGGAGTGTGTGTGTGTGTGGGTGTGCGCGGGGGTATAAATCTACATTCCAAGAAGCGATGCCCTCATGCTTGCGGCATATCCATTCTTCTGCGGTACGACTAGCGTTAGGGGGAGACTTTTCCGGGTGTTCGCAGCTGGTGAGCTGGTTGGGATAATAATGTCAATCATGCGAGCCAGACCGTGCAAGTTTGGTTTCGGACGCGTTTTGGGCAAATATTGTGACTCCGGTGTCCGGTGTAAAGAACTTTCCGCACGAAGGAAAACCGTAGACTTTGAATAAGTTTTAAAAATTGTATGTCAACTCGGCGAAACTCTGGATGGAGGGAATTGAGGGGGTAGGAATGTGTGAAGTGAAGATTTGTAAAGATGAAGCGAGCATTGAGTGACGGAATGTGAATTGATTGTCGTTGTTATGGAAGGCGATGCTGGTATTGTTAGCTTAAAATAGTTTTCGTGATTCGTTATAACTCGAGTCGTTGCGTATATTTAGGCGAGAGGTAAGAACCTTTGGTTGGAGAGAGTTAATGTATATGTGTGCGTAATTAAGTTCACCGATGATGTTGACGGGTGGACTGAACGAATCCTTAGACCAAATGAAACCTCGAAGCGATCTAGTCGAAAGAATTTCAAGAGTCCTGGAATATTTTATGTCCTAAGGTCATAAGGAATGAAATCAAAATCATGTCCAGAAATGAATATGAAGTATGAATTCTTGATCCATATGCTGAAGTCTGCTGAAGTGAAGGCTCCTTGTACCCCTCCTGCGAGCTGAATCTAGTTGGAAGCAAAGTCTTTCTTTGCCAGAAAGCTTCTTAGCGTATGGTGTCAAGTGGGTTTGGAGAACCTGTTCTAAATACGACTCCTTGTCTGATCTTCACGCCTTTGTCGATAAACAATAAACACGCACTTGAACAAAGTAGGCGAGATTTTTAAAGGGATCCGTGCTGAGGACGATAATATCTAAAACTAAGTATGAAGTAGCTGGCAATTCTCGATCCACTAACACATACAAGATGAAGCTATCACTGCAGAGGGTCCTATAATAGTGCATAAAACATAATGTAGAGGTTAACTACTTCAAGAGTTGATACATTTTTAGAGGTGAGTATGAAATAGGTGGCAATTCTCGATCCAAAAACCCACGCAGGATGAAGATATACACTACAGAGGGTCCTAAAATAGCGCATTATAAAAAAGACAGTGATGTTTAATACTTAAAACGTATGAATTTAACATCACAACGTAATGTGGGTATGTACTTAGAGGAAGAGGACCCACCAACACACATACACACCACGTCGGCAAATGTCCAGAGGGCGCTAAAATATTTACTTATTTGAAGCGCCCTACTGGCAGGGCGCTAAAATAGTGTGTCGCAAAAATGGCTTCTCTAGTAAGCTGCTCCGAGCATAGACGGTAGCTGTATACGTTATGATGGATTATTGCATTATTAAAAGATTCCTGTTTTTTTATTCCTGTTGTTCAGCGTTGATAAATCGTTTAGCTCAACTCCAAAAACGAACCGATCCCCCGGAAAAAAGGTATTACTTCAGTCGAATTTTCATATATGTAGCATCTCCTTCTAACTGGCCTCGTACTGGTGCAAGGGTACGAAGCGCTAATATAATGTGTCCCCTAAGGTAAGAACTTTTGCCCCGAAATGTGCATGTGCAGCTAGGGCAAATGTTTTGACTTTATTTCCGGGGTTTTTTTTTTGATATCTCGATCTCTTTTCCTTTTCGTACGCTCGTACCGGCAAATCAAAAAGCGGACAAGCGAACAGAATGATGAACCGGTGTCTGAGACAGGGTAGGCAGCAAACAACGAGCCGGTTCCAGGATGGCAGAAGAAGTCCGTACTCTATGCACCGGTGGCAAATATTATAATGAGCAATAAATTATGAAATTTGCTTCCTGTATATGTTAACCGCGTCACATCCTGCGCCCGACATCCAAGAACCGCATGTCCTCGCTGCTTCTTCGTCAAGATTTCTCATCGTGGTGTGGAGTCATTGTTGAGTTTTTTTTTGCGCGTGGGTGTGTGCGCATATTTGTTCTCCATTTTGCTATCAACATTGTGCACCGGAGGCTAGGCTTGGTGTGTATGACCTCACATATACGCGCGGCAAGTTTGGTTGGGTTGTGTTAGCCCGTGATCCAGGTGCGGTCCTTCAGGAATCTGATGCACTTCCAGTGCTGGAGAGTACCGGTGCGGGCGTGTGTGTTCGAGGCACGCTATAAAACCCGACAAAAAGGAAGTAACCTTTGCCTTAACAACCGCGTTTGGTGGTTGATTAGTGGGGAATAGCACTTGCTGTGCGCCAAGACGGGAAGTTGTGAAGCACTCGTATTTGTATATTTATGCCGTGTAGCAACCGGAACAGCATTGTCGAGTCGAAGCATTGCCACCGGCACTACCAGACGAACAGCAAGAAGTGCGTGTGTGTGTGTGTGTGGGTGGAGGAGCTTCAAGGTAGGAGCTGGAGGAGCGCAAGCAGTGCCAACACCGACTACCGACGTGCTGACGTTTTCGGAAACGGTGTGGAAGTAGTCGCGAATTTACACGAGGTTTTCGTTGAAATTAAGGTCGAACCGAGGGAGGGCGAACCAGAAATGGGGAAGAACTTCCGCCGTACGAGCCGTCGTCGCCGTCGAAACATGCACAATTATCATGGAACATGAACCTAATAAACGCAGGACCACACAGTCCCGAGCAACATTCATAAAGATTTATTTCTTATGTTTAATTTGTATTTATCCTCGGGGTTAGTTTCGGGTTTGAGGTTAGTTAGCTGTACACGATGGGCGCACCGTTGCGTCTTAGAAAACCATGGCCAGACGCTTCAAAACCCGATGGAACGAGCCGTACACGTACACGATTTAAATCTCGGACCAAAAAACTACCCTTCTCGTTGTAGTTTTTGGTACCTCACGGGCACCAACAGCTCCACTGGTCCCAGCAATCTGCGAGCGCTGCATGTATGATCTTGGAAAGAAGTGTGTGTGTGTGTGTGTGTGTGTGTGTGTTGGCCGCGTGAGGATTGTGCTCCGCGTGCCACTCGTTTAATATTTAAATGAGACGCCGGTTTGCAGGGAGTGCGATGCGATTCCTGCCCACCCATGCAGGAAGGGTATTTGCAAGGGTTATCCCAGACGATTTCCGCTTCGCCGATTCACTCTCTCACATACACACAAGCACGAGGTGAGTGGTGTTTTCTTGAGGTCGTAGTTCGTTTGGCATCTTTGCCATCGCTTTGCCGGAGGATGGTCACCCAGTGCGCTCTGGTCGCAGTGGTAGGTAGGAGAAGTCCTGCATGGTCTAATGGTGCAGATGGAGAAGGCATTTCTGTGGTGGAATGAAGTTAATTATAAACACTCGCATCGCCTGCTGGAGGACACGGGTGCAAAGATTTTGTCGAGAGTGTCGAACCTTTCTAGCACCAACATCGACCATTAGTAGAATTGCCCAAAAATGCTGACTAGCAAGCTCGTGTGTTAATTCTATAAAAGTAGTGTGGGACGTTGTTGTTGTTTTAATTTCTTCAAGAACTCTTCGATTGCTAAAAAATTCTTCCATCTCGTATCTGTCTGTAGCAAATTGGATAGCGTTCGTTTAACTCTGAGCGGCAAAACGCATTACAAAATAATTCGATTTTATCGTCAGCCTAAATGTATGCAAGACACATGAAAATGCGCAATTTTGTGGGAAAACAATTGGCACTTTTTAGATAGTTTTAAGTAACCAAGTGTCTTTTTGTTTGACTTCCACCCAATGGCTGGAAAATATGTTTCAAGATCATCTGTTAGCATTCACGCCTCATGCAAGGTTAAGCAAAATATTTAGAGCCTAAAATAAAGCTTAAACACAAGAGGCTTTTGAAGGTTCTTTGCTCAATGAACCTTCGAAAAACAAACAAAACAACCGATTCAAAAGTTGAATCGAATGAAAAGACGATGGGATCCAGGGTTTTAATCTGTGTGAAGATTTGCCCACTCTGTCGTCCAACGCATCGCTCTCAGCGTCACAGTCACACAGGTTCAGCCGCTCGTCCTACGTCTGTTACCAATGCGTAACACATTACGTATGCATGTGAACGTTCGCAGTACTTACGCGCAAATAATCCGCTCTTAACATATATTAGACCGTCATTTGCATAAAATCTAGTGTCAATCGAGGATACGAGTGAGAGAAAAAAAAAGAGACAACGAAAAAGGCGGTTGATTGTAACGTGTCTCTCGCCGGGCGATTTTTTCGGCAGCCGGGACGGGCCGGTCGGCTTGAGTGCCGGTTTATGCTAATATTTTTATCACCCTAGATCTTTTTTGCACCTTCTCACCGTGCGGCGGTACGGCATGTGCAGGTGCAGGGAATCAAAATGGGAAGAACCGCGTGATTGAGCCGAACAAACTTAAATACTCTCATTTGAGTTTTACCGGGGGGCGGGATGGGATATCCGGTACCCTGTAGGTATAAAAAAGGGGTGAATATGGTTTTGGTGTTTTGGATACTTTTACGTTTCGTTCTACCGTGCTGACAGGTCACGAGCCCATATCCAGTAAAGAAGCTCACAGGGCTTTTGCTGCACTGTTACCTATCAACAGGATTTTCATTAAATTCGTCCGTCTTTTGGAATGTCTTGTCTGCGTGCGTGTGCACGGTGAAGGAGTTGGGTTGCTCGATGTAAGGAAGCAATATTTTCTCCTTGAGAAATGTGCCACTTGACACAGGGAATCTTTTTGTCTTTGAGTGTGACAGGTCTCATCAGCATGTTTAGCTAAATATTACTGTTTTAGCTGAATATTAGCTAAACGTGATGATTTTGTACAGCCAATTGCATAATGTTTGGCGTTTTCTGTAATATTGCACGGTATGGCAATTATTCGTCGAAATATATAGATCTTTGAATGATGTGTTTGGGTTGCTGATGGCATACATTTAGGCGATTGCTATATGATGCATTTGATGTGTTAACTGCTCATCTGTATGCAGCTGTCGTAGCTGAAAGAAACAGTGGTAAACAGTGCTTGAGTAATTGATTTTATTTAACTACAGGAGCATTCGAAAGCTGACATTCTCATCATGAGAAAAACACGCCTAAATGTATGCTACTTTCAAGACAAAATGATAAATTTCTTGCAAGAACATTTCAGGGGTTCTTGCGGGCTTGCGGGCTGCTTGAATGCAACTAGCGTTGTAACCAAATTCTTGCATAGTGTTTTTGTTGCTCTGATTACATACTTCTAGGCGAATGTTTTAACATTTTTTTTACTGAATGCATGCATGCAAAATACATAGAAAGTTGTTGCTCCAGTTATTCTCATACTAATCTTTTAAGCGATTTTGAACGCACTAGAAGAAATTTGCGCCTAAGTCTATGCAAATCTCATAACAAAAGGCGCTCCAAACGCTACAATCCACCAGCAAAAGAGCGTTTTCTCACAATATTTTCTTATTATTTACTACTTCCCATCTCCGTATAGTGACATGCGGCACGCAACGATACCAAAGTTCCGGTAGACAAGTGGCTTAACACAGTGCATAAACGTGCCGCGAAGTCAAAAATACAACTCGCCCATCATCTTCAGCTGACGATGAAAAAACTCAGGACGTGAGGCTGCCGCGTACGTACGAGCAGCTGATGTCATACGGTGTACTAGCGTGTTCGGGACGGCAAATTTATGACCACCTGACGCGTGTCGCTGTCGCATCAGCGGGAGAGTGAATATTTTCCCACCCGAGAGGAAGCTAACACAAAAAAAAAAGCAAACGCATCAACAAGAAGCCGCGCGTGGAAAATGATGCAATAAAAGGGGGAAAAAAACACGATGGGGAGAAAAACACTTATTGCTATATCTTTTACACGCTAGGTATGTACAACAGGCGGCCCTTCTTTCTTGGACGTGTTTTTGGCTGGAAGCAATGCCACAACACAACACCGTGTGATGCGTGGTAATCTGCACCGAATACTACGGCCGCGGCCAAAAACCCACCGACCGGATAAGGGGGTGCCACACAATCACAATCACTGTGAAAGGAAGGATGATGCTGATGGTTAAATAATAGCCGAGGGTAGCGTTAGCGGGGGAAGAAGAGTTTACCTTCTCACATGGTGGCGGCAAGAAGCAGGCAGAGTTGTGTAGGGAGTGTGTGTGTTTAGACACAAATTTCACGCGGTGCATAACCTACGAACGATTGTTGATGGAGCGTCGTGTGGACTTGTTTTTTTTATATCATTTTTACAGTGCTTCCACCAATTCTTGAGCGTCAGTCGCTTCCACTGGGTGCATCGTGTGATTGATTTATGTGCGACTTGTAAGGAAGGCTAGCTATTTTCTCAGAAAATGCAAGAGAATAAATTTAAAAATTTTTGATAGTTTTTCAACAGCATTTTGAGCTGAATTACACCTTGATATTGTTTTATTTCAGTCAAAGGATAAGACAAAAAAATCCTTTATCGATTTAAAAAGCCCATCCTTAACGCTGGGCTTAGGTTCGTGCAGAATTTGATACCACGTTAGTGAAGGTGCAAAGTGTGTCCACGACAGGTTGGCACACCTAAATAAATCCTTAAATTTTCGGGTTCGGATTCAAGAACAACTAGTCGTGGGTACAGTTGGAAATGAAGTGTTTTATTCAAATTTCATTTATGATGTAGAAAGGGAATTGGAAGAGAGTTTTGTCGATTGGCGTTTTCTTTAATTGGGTCAACCGATCGACGCGGTCTGTTATTGCTGATGCAGGTGCCGTGTTGTGTTGTGTTAAAAATTGCGTTTGTTAACTCGCTCAAAGCTTACCGGCGTCTACGTTCAGTGATTTGAAGCTGCAATAAATCATAATTGCGGTTTGAATCGCTTTGATTTTAATTATCTGTTTTGTTTGCTGACATTTTGTTCGAAACATTTAAAGCAATTAATTCTGCTGTACATTAGTTTTTCCTCTGCAAAAAAGGGCATATTATTATCTGAATCTGACAATACGGCATGCGGGTTTACAAACATAATCATATGCACAATACCTAAACCATCTTCAAAGGAGGCTATTGAAAAGTTTAAATAAAAAAGTGAACACAACTCTACACAGAAAAAGAACCATTTTGAAAACAAATCCGATCCATTAGTTCGAGCCATATGGAGCGCAAATGTGAAGCACAAACCCAAGCATTGTGTCAAAATGTACTGTGCTTTGTAGCGCTTTTTGTAGTCACAATATATTTGCGCTCGGCTTTGCGCTTACAGTGGATGAAAGCAGGTAGCAGAAAATACCGGATAAAATTGATTTTAAATTACAGTAAAATGTTTTTATACACTAAAATATTGTCATTCATATTCGTCGAAAGAACGATTTTTTTACAAACTTTTGCGCTTGACAGTTCGTTTGCAGATGTTTGCGCTCTACGTTTATGCATGCGAGAATAAATAATTATGCTTATATTTGACATAGCTAAGATAATTTGACACGTTTACTAAATGTGATGCTTCTTAAGGGAGACTAAATTATATCCTATTGACTGGTACCCTTTCAACATTAATTGTTTCCAGTGAGGGAAAATCAATATAAAAATCTGCTACGTGTCTATTCGGAAAATCAAACGTAACAATTATGGTAAAAATGCTTTTTCGTCGAGTTTTTTTCACTACGAAAAATAAAAGTTAAGACAAACAGCGTTGCCGACAGGTTTGTCTCTCAATTCGATTGCTCCCATTTTCCCAAAAACCTCTCCCCTCCCACTCAATCGAAACCCGATAACGCAATATAGATGCTTGGAAGTTTTACGCTCATCGGTCATCGGTTATTGAGAAAATTACCACACGATTGTTTTATTTGGCTTCGCACGGTGACGCATCTAACGGAGCCACGGGGTTGATGATATTAATTCGAACGATCGCCGTCTTTTATTTATGGCTAAGGTTCAACGGTTGCGTTTCCCGGATTGCCCATCTTTTTTTTGGGAGAGGTTGGCATATTGGCTCACCTCTAGGCAACAGACTGGTGGTGTGAAAAAAAAATCGTCATCGGAAATACAATCGGATGTTGCGGATCCTTCTCTCCTCTTCCGTTTTCAAAATTTTCCCCCTTTCCACCTGATGCAGTCACCGAGGGTATCGATTTCCATCGACAGTTTAAATCCATCGACGATTCCGTCACACCGCCTTCGGATGTGTTTTGTTCCCTTAGACCAAGAGGCTTATTTGTTTGTAAGGGATGGGCGGGTGATTGGGAGAAAGGTTGTTGTTGTTGTTGTTGTTGTTGACGAGTTGATTGTAACACTGATTGGTGTTTTTGTGTTGCTTTTGGTTTTTTTATATTTGCTTGTCAAATGATCAAGATCTTTGGGAAGCAAATATTTTATTTATTTATTTTAAGTATGATTGTTTGCACCATACTATTTTTGGGAAGCAAAACATGGGCTCCCGATTCCCGATTTTAGTGTTACGTAAATGCTTGATCACCCCTATTTATATTAGTCCGTTTCTGCAAATATTTATAATATGTAAATATGTCAATAATTTGAAACATCATGCTTCATGCAAAAGTGCTGGGTTTTAGCACTGTGCGGTAGAACGTGTCTCAAAGTATTTTACGCTTTCCCTAGCATATTTAGTTTCATCGTTGTTATTGGATGGATGTTTAGAGAGAGAAAAATTGTTATGACTTCAAACTCTAAAATTTGTAAAAACTTTTAAGCATTTTTTTCAAATTAGAAAGATTTCCGCTTTAGATTTAAGCATTTAAATTTTAACATTTATCAAATTAGAAAGACGAATTAACACTTCAAAATCTCTGTATTTAAAAAGCTTAACATATTCTTCGTTGTATAAAAAGGTCGTAAATATAAACGTTTTGTTTTAAATTGCATACATTCAGGCGCTGAGTGAAAAAATTTATTTGTTCAGAAAATCCTCTCAGTCCAAAATGTGTAATTTATTTATCAAATTGATTGATTCAAACCGTTGCAAGAAGGTTTCTCATCGGGCATGCAGACGTATCTTTGCCCTGTTTGAGTGATTTGACGTGACGTAGCTGACAAATAGGATTGCATCGCTTTTCCCAGGGTTAAAACCATGCTAAGCAAATCCAACCGTCAGCTCGTACTTGGAACGGACTGACCATGCCAATAAGCTTCATAATTTATGGTTTTCCCATCTCCCATTGGGGACCAACTACATTTCTTCCCTCCCACCGGTGAAGCTTTACTTTGTTGGCCCGTGACACGCAAAACGCAAAAAAAAAAACGGTTCCAGTAAAAATCGTAATCGTAACGCTCGAACTATCGTTCTCTATTGGTTGCGTTCGTTTTCACTGTTGTTCGGGGAAGCGGGCAAGAATGGGTAGATTTTATGGTTTTGGGTGAAATGTTGCGGTGTGCTAAACGTCAAACCACCGTTACCGAAAACTGAACGAACGCCCGAGGAGTAGGGCGTGCTACAAAATGACACCAATCCATCAGGTGGCTTCATTTGCATTCCGGTTTCTTCGTTCGAATGGATTAATGTGAAATGATTTCGGTTTCCGAGGCATGAGTTTGGTGGGTGGTGGGAGAAAACAAGGGGAAGAGGAAAATGGATGCATTCGGTTTTCCACCTTGTTTTTCCACCGTCACGCTTTGCTTGCTTTCATTGCTTGCCGCAAAACGACAAATGCGAGTGAGATGTCTACATTAGCCTGATGGGCAGAAAACAGAGTTGTTACGGGTTTGCCTGGAGACGACGAGAGAGCGGAAGAGGGGAAGCTAGGTGGGTTGAAGTATGGAAAGGGGAGGCCCAATTATCGCCCTTTCCTCCTACCCATTTGACTAATGATAATCAATTTGTTACGTCGGTACCAAGGACTTGCTAGCCACCGGTACGGACTGCATTCTGGATTTAGTGGGATTTGATGCGGTGCGAAGGAGGCAAAAGCAACGGTGCAGGAGGCCCGATGAAGGGAATCAGAGTGATATGCAAATGTCATACTACTGGAAAAGGGGATTTCGCAAAACACGATACGCTGACCACTCGCGAAAAGTCTCATACACCCTGCTGTGCCCCATCTACATAGTTGATATTGACCATTACGAGGGTTGTGCTGGTTGTTGCTGTTTGCGCTAGTGCAACGGAAATAAGGGAGATTACCATATTTCCCACGATTTGCCAGGGACGGTGTTGCAGTTCAAGTGTAGCGCAGATCGATGCTTACGATAGCATAAATGACCCTTTACCGGCTAGTGAGGGTTGTTTGCTGTCTTTTGTAGATTGTTTTGATAAATAATTGCTACCGGACTGATTATGTTACGAGAGAAGGGGGAATTGCAAGGATGGTATTGGGAAGAGGATTAAAGGAAACGTTTGATGTCTATCGAATAAGGCAAGACGATTTTTTTTTTCAAAAAAAAAAGTTTTAGTTTTATTTTATTAAGTTTAGTTTAGTTTTATTATTAGGAGTATTAATGTGTTCGTGCGGTTTTTAACCAAAGTTTTGGGCTCTGTTTTGGTGAAATGGTAATTTATTCAATTTTCAAAATACTGTCCGTCACTTTCCACAACCTTCTTCCACCTTTCAGGCAACTTTCTGATCCCGTCGCGGAAAAAAGATGGCGGTTTGGCCGCTAACCAATCCTCCATCCATTTTTGCACTTCTTGGTGATTATGGAACTGCTGGTCAGCCAGGCTGTGTTCCATCGACCGGAACAAATAGTAATCAGAAGGGGCAATGTCTGGGCTATACGGCGGGTGGGGTAGGACATCCCATTTGCGTGTTTTTAAATAATTTTTAACCGGTACCGCTATATGTGGCCTGGCATTGTCAAGTAGCAATATGACTTTGTCGTGTCTATCGGCGTATTGTTGTCTTTTTTCTTTCAAAGCACGGCTTAAACGCATCAATTGTCGTCTATAGACCTCCCCAGTGATCTTTTCGTTTGGTTGTAGCAGCTCATCATACACCACACCCAGCTGGTCCCACCAAATACACAGCATGATCTTCGCGCCATGAATATTCGGCTTGGCTGTCGATGATGTGGCATGTCCGGGGTATCCATACGTTGCACGACGTTTTGGATTATCGTAATGTACCCACTTTTCATCACCAGTCACTATTCGATGCAAAAATCCCTTCCGCTCTTGCCTTTGGAGCAGTTGTTCACAAGTGAACAAACGGCGTTCGACGTCTCTTGGCTTCAGGTCATAGGGCAACCAATTTCCCACCTTCCGGATCATTCCCATTGCTTTTAATCGAAGAGAAATGGTTGGCTGAGCCACTCCCAGTGTCTGTGCAAGTGTTTTTTGGTTTTGTGATGGATCTTCATCCAGTATTGCCTCTAATTCTCCATCCTCAAACTTTCGTGGTCCTCCGGAACGCTCCTCATCTTCCAAATCAAAATTGCCACTTTTGAACCGTGCAAACCACTTCTGACACGTTCGTTCAGCTAGAGCATGGTCACCATACACTTCTACCAAAATTTTATGACTTTCGGCAGCCTTTTTCTTCATATTGAAATAATGAAGCAAAACTCCCCGCAAAAACACATTATTTGGTACAAATGATGCCATGTTCGGTGCTCGCAGATACTATGTTATTTACTATTTATCAAAATGACAGATAGTGGATATTGTAGCCCAATAATGACACTTCAAATTGGCAGTGTTGCCAGATTCAATAAATATGTACTAAATAAATGGGAGCATTAATACCAAAACCGCACGAACACATTAATACACCTAATATTTTCTGAGAAAAGCGCCTAAATCTATGCAGTAGATTCAACAATGTGTATTATTACGTGTCTTTAAATTATTACTGCGCTTTTACGCTAATTTATGTTACGGTACATGAGCCGAGATCTTCAAGCGAAAGCTCAAAAAGCTGAAAACTTAACGGCAAAAAGTTTTCTTTTTACGTTAACAGAAAAATACCGTGGTTTAAAAGTAAAAAGTAGTTAATATGAATTTAATAAACAAAAAAGTATTTTTCAAACACTAAAAACATTAAAATCGAGATTAATAATCAGCATCTAAATCTGGTTACATTTTGTTTTCAATCAAATCGAAGGCCAAATTCTTTGCAGCTTATTAATATAATGTTTACTTTAGTAGGGAATAGAAAAAATACACAATATCCGACAAGGTAGTGAAATATAAGGCTACCAAATAATTTCGAGAAGGGTGGCCTGGCCGTAAGACAACAATTATTTTTAAATAAAAAACAAATCAGTTCACTAAGGACCTTTTAAGTGATCACAGTAGCCAAATCCTAAATGTATACAATTGTATTGTTAATTTTGGTGTATGATCTATAGAATTCATGTCTTAAACATTTTCAATCGCAAGGACTATATTATCCTAAATGTATGCAATGACTTTGGTTAAAATGTGGTCCATAATACATATAGTTCATAAAAATAAAGGTAAAATTGAAATAAATATTGGATTGGGATGCTTGTTTTGAAATGATTCATTTATAGTTTTAGGCGTATTTTTTAAAATATATTTTCATGAATGATATTTTTATCAATATTGCAGTAGTAATATCACAAACGGTTCTTTTTCTTAGCTTTTTATGAATTTGCTATCAACCTTACTGTCGTCTATCCTCATATATTAAACACAAATAGTTTCTGCTTTTTAAATGCCAATAATGAAGACCTAACCAATTCACCTCTCATTCCTAAAAGAAAGCTGAACCTCTGTCCTAATCGTACACCACTAAACTGGTCTCTCTAGGGTGTGTGTGTGTCTGCTCATTTCTTTATTTCATGGTGAGTTTTCTTCCTCTCCCACCCAATCACATCCACCGCGTTAAGTTTGTTTATTTTCCACCGTGCTCTAAACGTTCACGTTGGCCAATTAGTTACTAGCGAGCGCCAGTAGAAGAGTTACCGTTTACGAAATGGAAATGATTAGCGTACGCCTTCCCGTACGATTATGACTTTCCCGGGGCTGTGGTAACCGGGTGTAGTTAAGTTTTTTCATCCGTTGTGCCAAATGTCTTGCAAGCAGTCACCGTCGTCGGTTCTGCTACCCTTTTGCCACGATTGTAGCAGCGGCATGTCAGGCTCGCATGTCGAAGATAGGTTTTTATTCAATTAAAATTAATCATTGCATACATTTAGGCGCAAGCATTAGCCTGCTTGGACGAAAGGAATTGCTACAAAGAATGGAAAATAAAAAGCGCGACTCCGGTATTTATGTTTCCTACATCGGTGTGCTACACCGATGAATGCTGGGTGGGAAGGGGTGAAAGTTTTAAAGGTTGTTGACTCCCTCCTCAACAGAGAATGTGCTCCCTGGGCCGTTTCATTACAAGCTAGATTGTTCACCTGATACACCTGATGATGATTATGGTGTTGATGTGTGTATATGTATGTGTGTGTGTGTGTGCACCGTTGCGTGGGTTAACGAAAGGATGATAAACACACACACACACACACACAAAATGAAGCAAATTTCTACCCCACCCTTCGGGAGTCAATTGGCGCCATACGCCTGGCGCTTTGTGGCTTGGGTGGTGCGGCTTTTTAAAATTTTCGTTTAGATCATCGCCGCCGACCGCCGTGCTGGAAAGGATAGGGAACCATAATTTAATTCATATTGAAAGTATCGATCAAACAGCAGCGCGGATAATGGTGGTGGTTCGTGACTCTAGCTGTGAGCTGCTGCCAAACGGACCACACTGACTTTAAAAAAAAAAGGGAAAATGAGGCTAGGATGGAAGGTGGTTGGGGGTGTGGCGGGGTAGTGTAGAAGGTTGTAAATTTTAGCCATTATGGGCAAGAATGTGTATCCATCCGTTTTTGGTACGTGCTTTTTCTTGCTCTCTCGCAAGCGCGGCCTGTCGGACCGTAAGGGTGCGTTTTGCTGTGAATGACTCACATAAATGAGTTTTTATGTATCATTATGTGTTTGCGTGCGTATATGTTTGTGGTGTTGTTGTTTTTTTTTGTTAACGAATGATGATCAAGTATGGGTTTCTTCAAGGTAGACAGACGCGCTAAGAAACCGTTGATGATTTGACGATTGGTGCTCGGTTTTAAGTTTTATTTCCCTCTGTCTCAGTTTTATTTTCTTCTCTAAGGATGTTTGCAAATTAGTATTTGTACTGCATTTTGGGTTTTTTAATGTTTTTTTTGCGTTTTTTTTTGTTTTGAACACAAAATGAAGAATATTTTCATTTTTTTACACTCCACAAGTCATACTTTTATGTTTTATTTTCATAATTTCTTCAATAAAGAGCCTACCACAACTAAGCAAAACCTTGCTTCGGGAAATGAAATTTAACTTTGAAAAATTGATTGAAAATGGGTTATTTATTGCAGTTCAAAAAATCATATCCATCCCGCCTGCATAAATCCACAAAAAAGTAACCACTTTACAGTGCTGTTTGCTTTTCTTTGTTTATCTTTTTCTGCTATTTAGTTGCTCTTCTCTTTTATTTCTATTTTTTACCTGTTTCTTCGACTTCTCTCATTGCCTTGTATTTACTGTTTTGCTCCTCTTCTTGCCTGCCTCTTTCAACACCTTGTTCGTTTTACCAGATTTTTCTCTTTCTTATTGTAAGAAAAACATCCTTCTGTTTCCCTTTTTTATTGCTTCTCATGGATTCAATAATAAAACACTTACTTGCGTTTCTCGAATTCTATCGTTGCGTTTCGTTCATCTCGAACGGGATTGGTTGGATGAATTTTCTTTTTTTAAAGATGAAACACAAGCATTGCAAACCTTTCCAATCTGAGCAATGAGTAGCACTTTATAGTTGATTAATTTTGCAGTGTACAGAGGAAAAAAACTCTCATTGCTCAAAAAAATGAATTCTGACGCACATTTTCTTCTACATTAGGTTATCTATTCCCAGTTTAATTACTCTTGCTGTGCTGTTTTTCTTTCTCTCCTTTCTCGAAACGATACACACGTTATTGCGTGGAAAGCATACAAGCCGTTTGTCCAAACGAAGTAGCCCTTGCGTCGTTGATTTCATCGAATTTTCTGCATGAAAAATGGTGTACGAAGCATCAAAACCATAAATCGCTCCCGCTCGCTCGTTGCCTGTGTCTAACCGCCACGCGCATAATCTGCTTATCGATAAGCCTCTATTAATTTAAAATTTTAATCCTACCAAGAATGGAAGATAACAACAAACCCGCGCACCAACCAGCGATCAATTTTGCTGCTCACGTAACGCAAAAGGAACAGCGACAACAACAAAAGTACGGCAAGGCTTCCATCCCTAACTGATCGTTTCTGGTTTTTCGTTTCACGTTGTCGCGGTACGATTGATGAATGAAAATTCGCCTTCACATACCAATACACATACCAATCATGGGGGAAAGTGAGGAGGGCTGGAGAGGGGGGGGGGGGTGTAACGGATGTCATGTGCAAAATATTCGCGAGTCAAAAAAAAGGTCTCCTCGTGGATGATTGCTTCCTGCCGCTGGCTCAATTTATCTTGGCACGAGCATGCCAAAAAGGAAAATAAAAAAAACATAGAGACATAGAACCCCCCCCCCCCCCCCCCCCCACACCCTTGGGTGGGTTCGCAAATGCTTCGAAATTAATTTCACTGTCAACAGATTTGTGAATCTGGCGGGCGGTGACAATGCAAGGGGGTTTGTGAGGTTTTGACAAATCATCTCTAAATCTATACCATTAGCACGATTTTATTAATGATTGGAAGATTGGTTGATGCAACAGGGAAAGCGATGGATCGTGGTGCGTGGGAGGAAATGTATTAGAAAAGGAGTAGATTTAACTTTTTGCTTTTGATTTAGTGCTCTCATTTAGCTATTTTGTTTGACATTTTTTAATGTAAAAATGCTAGAAACGATTATTAGGAGAAATAATTAAATTAGCGCCTAAATGTATGCAGTTTGTCAAAATCTTTTTCTCTTAAATGCTTTAAGGATCGTTACAAACCAAAAAAATAAAGGGTATCAGTTATTCAGTGTTTTATACTTCTACCCTCGAATGTGTCCTCACCCTTTGTTTACAAATCCTTTCCGTTTTGTTTGATTTGCCAGTCATAATCGCACCGAAACGTCCATTTCAAATCACTCGTTGCTTTTGCTTGGTTCATTTTCATTCGTTCGCAACGTCGCTTACATCTTCATTTTCCATACCAGAAGGGAGACAAAAAATTTTTTTCAAAAACTGGAAAATAAAACACCAGGGTTTTGCCAAAATTGTCATCACCGCCGCACTTGTACGTACGTCAGCTTCGCACGACGTTGAGCGTGTATGTACGTCATTCGCCCTCGCTGTTGTGTGTGTGTGTGTATGTAATTTTTTTTTCTTCTCGCACTTGCAACGACGAGTACCCAATGAGCGGCGACTGCGAGTGCGAAAGTAAGACTTTTTATTTGCATTAAAACGGCGTTAAATTGGAAGCTGATTTTACGCGGAAGCTGTGAACCCATCCTTGATATCGTTGACGTCATTTCTTACCCTATCGCTGGGTGGTGGGTGTCTGTTTTTTTTTTGCGCGCTTTCTCCTTCTCTTCCTGCTTGCTACTTCGGATCTTAGCGTCCTTGCTCAGCGAAATCGGTTGGGAATAAAATGTGTTTCACACGGTTTTCGGTATGAATATGTTTTCTATGATCCCTTTCCGAGGCAACAAAAACTCCACCCAGTGCTAATGGTGGAATGGTGTGTGGGAAGAGGAAAAAGGGTGGATGGGGCAGGTCAAACGGGCCGTGGGAAATCGGTTGCACAACCATTGCAAGCATCTTCGTCACGAGCAATCGTTGTTGGGGGTTTTCTAATTTTATGCTATTTTAGTTTTATGTTTATGGTTTTGCTTGCATTTTGGGCTGCATAGAATTACGAAAGAAAAGTAGAGTATAATGAAGAAAAAGGTTTAGAACCCAGAATCGGGACCCGAGTGACTCTGGATCCAGGATCTGGAATCTGGAATCTGAGATCTAATATTCAAGATCTGGCAACTGAGAAAAACATCTATTCGCTCACTTGTCGGCATCTACTCGATCCCTGGCTGCAGTTTCTCATCCGTGTAGGCACCAGATCTCCGACAGATCTTCCTTCACCTGATCCAGCCTACAAACTCGCTGTGCTCCCCGACGCCTCGTGCCGAACTGGGGGTCGCTGACGAATACCTTCTTGGCGGGGCATGAGTCCGGCATCCTCATAACATGCCCCAGTCATCGTATCCTGCCAGTCTTTGCTACCGTCAGGATGTCCTGTTCTCTGTATAACTCTGGAAGCTCCGTGGTTCATCTTTCTCCTCTACACTCCATGTTGGAACAAACCGCCAAATATGGTCCGGAGGATGCGACGCTCAAACACGCCAAGAGCGTTTGCATCCTCCGCTCGGATGGTCCAAGATGGTCGTGGCCATATAGTACCACCGGGCGAATCAGTTTGCGATATATCTCACATTTCGTGCGGTCTCGAAGACTTCTGCATCTCAGCAGACGGTGAAGGCCGTAGTGGCGTCTCCGGATTTCGCTGCTGACATTGTTATCCGAAGTTACGACAGTTCCAAGATAGCAGAATCCCGAGGTTGTCGCCGTCGACTAACACGCTGCTTCCCACTCGGGCTCTGTCGCGATCACAGCCTCTGGCAAGCAGGAATTTCGTGTTCGTCGCATTGATCATCAATCCAATTCTTGCTGCTTCACGTATCAGTCGGGTGTACGCCTCACACACCTTCGCTGTTCTCTTGCCAACGATGTCAATGTCATTCGCGAAGCCAAGAAATTGAAGAGACCGGTAGAGAATCGTGCCACGGATGTCGTTGTCTAGCTCCGCGCTTTGTATGACACCTTCCAAGGCTATATTGAACAGTAGACAGGAGACTCCGTCTACTCTACTGAGGCCCCTTGCCTCAGACCTCTGTGAGGTTCGAACGATTCCAAACCCAGCTTGGCAGCTGCCGACCAAATCAAGGGGAGCAAGTCTGCAGAACAAGATCTGAAATTGATCGATAATACGAGCATTCCAGTCTGTCGCCCTTTTTGTAGACTGGTTGTTTGTCGCTCATGGCTCTTTTTAAATGTACTTCAATAGCGTTACAAAGTATACAACCTGGACTACTTGATGCAACACTTGTAATTTCTCTAACATGAAGTAAAAACATCTAGTAAAAACACGAAAGACATAAAAAGTAATCAAATGTTATTACGGTTGAAAACAACGCTGTAAAAATCTTATTTGGCTAGAGATTGTGTGAAAATAATAAGCCACAAGATAACCACAAGCGTTGTTTTACTTTACTAAATCTGCACAAGGCACTTTCGTTGTGCCTGGCGTAAAAGAAGAAAGAATTATCAAATGTACCAAACTGCTGGCTAATAATGGATTTAAATAGAAAAAAAGGATAGCGTTAATTTCGCGTCTCTGTTTCAGTTGCAAACAGGCGAAACGTGCATCGTGCAAGGAAGAGCTGACACGGAATATCCGGGTGCGTATTAAAGGAACGTCCATCCTATTCCCAGTGCCGGAAGTTTCCGATTTTTGGCGCTACACAATGGACAGCCGTACCGTACCGTTGTCCGGGATTGCAGGAAAATGTGACGACGTTGACGCTACCACCACCAGCACTACCGCCTTCGATGCGGAACGTAAAATGAATAAATGTGTATCAAATTGAATAGAGATAAAGTTCCGGGCAGCCGAGAACCTGACAACGGCACGGTTCGGTCGACTGGTGACGATCAATGGGTGGTGCTACCCGTTCCGGTCAGTCTTCTCGGGGCCCCGACCAGCACTGCCGGACCCGGGACCCTTTAGGGTCCGTAC
This sequence comes from Anopheles maculipalpis, assembly GCF_943734695.1. Classification (NCBI taxonomy): domain Eukaryota; kingdom Metazoa; phylum Arthropoda; class Insecta; order Diptera; family Culicidae; genus Anopheles; species Anopheles maculipalpis. Next base: position 10,355,960 of record NC_064870.1, on the reverse strand, counting down.
CGTGCGTTCGGTTCACAAGTTTTGAAGACGTATCGACGTGGAGATGGCAGCATCAGCGAATATCTTTTGCCGAGTGCTGGCGAGCGAGTAAAATGGATGGTCTCGTTCCGTAAAACGGGGCAATTCTAAAGGCGGTAGGTTCGTCTACGGATGGATGTAGGGTTAGCATAGAGGGGTGAGCTGCAGAATGGTTCACTTGACGATGACAACAACAACGACGAGGGCGACGAGGGCGACGATGGCGGTGTTGGTCGTTTTGCGGAAACTCGAGCTCTCTCGCTCCGGTTCTTCCCTTTACAGAATTCCCTTCCGAACGGCGCACCGAGAAAAGCCGAGGGTTGGTGTTGTTTTCTCCTTTATGAAGACGTATTGATGGATATTTTGTAGATTACAAACTCATTTAAGGTTTTTCAGGCAAGCCTCGTCTCCTAGAGGTTGGCTACGACTTGCTTACGCCGTCGGACGTTTGAGTACTTTGGCAGAAACTTTTCCCCCCTACGGGTCTCTCTCTCTCTCTCTCTCTATCTCTCTGTCCCAATACCTCGCGCCCCTGTCCATGCTGTTGTTGCTGACTTTTTCGGACAGTGATTGCTCACTCCTGTATCGGTTCACTACACCCTTAGGAAGTGGAAGAGACGTGGACCGAGTCAAAACCCGTACAAACAAAGTTGCTGACCAAAATGGTAACGACGATGAGGACGAGTATACCGTTCGCTTCCACCAGCCGGGACGGGAATCGAAGACACTGGCAACGCTTATGCGAACGCAGCAACGTACGACTGCTGTGTGCTAATGGATACGACGAATCAGATAATCGAAATGTGAAAAATCCCAAAAACTGCTAGGCAGTACTGCTGGCGATGGTCGAACATATTGGCGAATTTTTGAACGGGGAAGGAGCCGCATTAGGAGCGCTAACGCACGCAGGACGCAACTTTAAATTGATAACCACCACCATCACCACACTCGGGTGGGAAGCTGTGCGGAAGGGGAAGTCATCGGAGAGGCCCGTTGAGACGGGCCAGAGAGATGTTTGCGTTTCGATTGATTGACCATTCATAGGGCCATTCGGTTGTCGTTTGTGCTTGAACGAATCTTTGATGACTTCACCTTCGGTCGGTGCGTTGGGGGAATTTGGGAACGGTTTGTGGTGTCGTTATTGCTGACGTTCGATCTTCTGGGCATCAAGAATAGAGGCTTCTGTTTAATGTTTAATTTATAGCAAATAAGCCAGTTTGCAATTAAGAAGAATAAGAGTAAACATTCAAGCACGCTCGTAGCGAAGAAAGCTGTGGTACATTGAAAAAATATCCCTTTTTTGAATTCTGTAATGTAATGCGTCTTCAATTCTGACTGAAATTGATTAGGAACTTTAAGGGGAACGTTAAATTAGGATTAATTGCAACAAACTAGTGTATATGAGATGTTTATAAAATCGATTTGCTTTATGAAATAGTGTTTTGAAATATTTTTTTCAAATAATTATTATTTAAAAAATTCTACAAATCGACAGCGAGACTTTTTGACTTTCACACACACACACAAATACGAATACAAACACTCGAATGTTGTTTCCTGTGATCGATATCTAGGAAACAAATGGACAGATGTATTCCGTTCCCATCAAGTACGTGCTTCTTGTTGCAGAATTAAAGACTCTTTGTTTTGTGTCCTGCCTCCTTCGTGGTAAAAAAATCACAATCTTGCAACCGTTCCCTTGGTGGACTTCCAAGTTAAATCACAGTAGGCACGCGACTCGTCCAGCAATCCTAACTTGAGAGGCCCCACTTACAAACATACACACACACGGCAAAAACTCCCCAACAAGAAGAAGAAATAAAAATTAAATTAACAAACGGTACGGAAGCGTCCGAAGCGCCGTTGTTGCGAGGAATGTCACAACGGTTCCGTCCTCGTACACTGGTTTCTGGTAAAAGATGGTTCGGGCAACCCGCGTGGTGCTCATTAAATTATGCTCCCGTGAATTTAAGAGCGCCGAAGCCGATTTTCACCTACCCCCCGCTCGCCTAGTCGCATAAAAATTCTTCTTGGTGGCGCATGGCACAGAAATCGCAGGAAGCAACTGGTAAGACAAAAGGAAAACACATCCTCACACTCTCGCTGCTGCAAAATAAATGTCCAGTGTCCGTTGCTGGCCAGCAAAAAAAAAAAGGTCGTACACACCTAGGTAAGATTTAATTTCTCAAACAAACCTAGACAATGCGCCCGCTGCGCGCACCCTTAACGGTGGTGACCGGTGGCGTGCCGTGGCGCGTAAATAACACCGTTAACGGTCGGCGCATTCACCGCGGGAGGCGTTTTTAATAATGTCAGTTAATCAGATTAGAATGTGTCCTTTGTGTGTGTGTGTGTGCGCGCTAGAGCGCATATACAAAGGCCAAGATAGATATATTCCGAGTTCTCCCGGGGCATTGTCCCGATCGACCAACAACAAAAAAAAAGAGAAATATCCGGCGAACATCGTATTTTAAGTGTAATTTAAGTACTTCCCCCGAGCAGCTTTTGGAGATGGTTGTCGTTTACTTTTTTTTTTGGTGTTTCGCTCGTCCACTTTTCTTCTGCCTGGGACCAGGGACTTCCATCAGCGATTTCTCGTGCCAGATTGTGTCCAAGTGCCTGTTTGCACCGCATTCACCCTCTGTCGGCTGGCGATGGGGTAGGATTTTCTTTCGATTCGCCCGAACGCCTTCAAGAGTATTGTCCGCTTTTTTTTTTCTCTCTTCTCCACGTACAAACGTGTTGGTTTGTTGCGCTTGAAAATGCGCTTTTCTCGTTGCTCCAATTTTCTCGCCAAGGCAATCAAACTTAAGTTTTTCCACTGCCTTAAGGTATCTCTATCGGTGTGTGTGTGTGTCTGTGCGTGTATTTTTGTTTGATATTTATGTTAACCTCCCCCCCCCCCCCCTGTACAGACACATCCACAACCACGGTTTTTGTGGGAGGGGAGGGTAAAGATTTAAAAACAAAAACAAAGAAAAAGAAAACATCATCCCAATCGTCCTTCGCGACAAGTTAAGGAGGATTGAGGAGTTTAAATTGAATGAACCGTAACGGGACGATACCGATCGGGGGCACTTGCAGAGATGCCCGTTTGTCGTCCTTTTTTTTATTTTTCTAGTAGCAAGCTTTCCTCCATTTTATTCGCAATGGAAAAAAGAACTCTTGCTACAAAGGTATTAGGGCGGGGGCAGAGTAACAACTTTAGGACTTTAACTGGCATCCGAACAGCATCATTAAAATGATGATGAAAATGAGGAACACTGGCAGCGGCAAACGTGGTAAAAACAATAGGTAGGTGTGGTGGTACCGCTTCCACACTGTCATTATGGGCGCATGTTGGCGAGGACATTTTTTTGTTGTTGCTGTGTTATTCCGAAGATGCTCTTCGAAGCAGGTTGGAGGGCGTAGGGCAACCAATTGTTGAGTTAATTGTGCAAGTGCTGGGAACGGAGCAAAAGGCTCTTTACTGTTGGTGTAAAGGTTGATTGGCTTTCTTGTCGCTTGTGTTGAGCTGTACGGTAAGGAGACATCGTTTTTTTTTTGTTTTCGTTTTGTTTTGGAGAAAATCCTGAAGTCTTGACGATGGTGGACATCCGAAAAACAAGGCATCCGAAAAGAAAGGAAAACATACAGAACACAGTACGTATTTAGCATGATTAGATTCCAGTTTTAAGCGGGACCGAACCAAAGACACGCTTACACACCTCCTACAACGCCACTCTGGAGATATCTCAGGACTTCTTCCCCTCACCAAAAACTGTGCAATGCATCCTGTCACGCTCCTGTTGCGTCACAACCGTGCGGATGCGGTACGATGTTCGGCAATCTGCTTCACGGGCTCAAACATGTCGCCCGTGCTCCAAGGTTCATCCTGTACCTCCAGAAATAACAAGGCCCACCGCACGGCTTGCACCGTACTAGGTAAAAATTTGAATACATTATCTCCGTTTGTACCTTAACGGCCATCTGCTCCGGAGTTGATTTCGTGTGTTGGTGGTACGCGTCCAGCGACTACAGGTGGTACACTCAATCGTGCATTTAATATGATAATGAGACCGCTACTTTACGCCGGCGTTCGGGATGTTTTTTTTTCTGGATACTACACCGAAACCGGATCTGCATACGACACCGACTACGCATCGGTTTGGCTAAAGTCTTCACTTCCCATGCTCGGAATACACCCACACACATACATACACGGAGAAAAAAATAAATAATAATAATACACACCGCCCGCATAACGCGAATATCCCTGTTTCTTCAGGCAGTAGTAGATATGTCTTACTTGTGACTGGGAGGATGTTCCAGTATCTCTTCATCAAGGTTCTCCGTCAAGATTTGCGCCCACCCGTCTTGTTCCCGAAAACCACAACAGCTTGCCACGCGAGATGGATGGTTCGGTACTGCGGAGGGGAACCGCACCCGGACAGTAATTTGAATACCGACAGGAAGTGAAGCAACCCATAATTAACCATCTTGCCCACGGTAGGCCCACCGAGCAGAAGAAAACAGTCGGCAAGGAAAAGGCTACATAAATATTTATAAAAATCACATAAATTACTCACCATTTTTGTGTAGCTCTGTCCCCTGACCGCATCCTCTTCGTCCTGCTTCGCCACCCGGGCAAACCGTTTGGTCCACCTCGGAACCTGTTCAGGATTTTAAGGTTCGCCTCATCGTCGCACTACCACGGCCGAAAGGTAAAGCCTTAGATCCAGGGTTCCTTCTTGGCGCTGCTACATTTGCTGCCCGCCAAAATGGTTGATTTCGCATGGAAAACACGTAAATCCCGCGTGTCGGAGGCAAACCAACAATGAAAGAAGGAAGAAAAAAAAACCCCCCCTGGAAGCAACCTTAGAAAGCGATAGAAGGCGCAAAGGCCCGCTGGAGGGATAATTCTTCCACCGGAAAAAACCAAAGCATGCACACCGCAGAATCTGCCACCGTGTTTCGGGTGCAATTATTTGCCGCCACGCCGCGTACCAGCTCGCACACTTCGGCACCTGCCAAGGTTCCGCCAGGTCTAAGACACTGGTGAGCACCAAGCGGCCCCGAGGTGTGGCGGGGATTGGTTGTGTGCTATTTTGAATTCATACAGAAAATAAATCAAATTATACTCGCTGCTGCTCGGTTCGGCTTTGAGCTGGGGCTCGATTTTTGGTCTTCGTTCTGGCAGGTTCGCCCCGACCTGGCAGCACCCTTTCGGTGCAACCCTCGGGCACACTAGTCTTGCTGCGCGTATATAACCCTACGATCACCTTCGTTTACCCCTTTTTGCCCGTTATCGTTATCTGTTTGCAGCACGGCGAATGTGTTGTGCTGCAGGTAAGAAGGAGTTAAAACGTTGCCGGGAAAAACATAAATCATGACCGACTTTTGGGAAGAGCAACGTGTGTACCAGGTTCTCACTATAACTTCAGCCACCGAATAATTGAGGAAGGGGGGGGGGGGGGGAAGGGGGGAGTTCTTGCTCGATACTGTTCAGCTCTGTTCCCTGCTTTGTGGATGATTTATGTAGGCAGGTCAAAATCGAATTGTCACCTTAAAACCAAAGAAGATAGGCCGATCTAGCGAACGTTTGCCCTTCTTCTAAGCTGCTAGAGTATCCTCAAAGCTTGCTCAAGACGCATCCCTGGTTTTGGGAGAAGACGAAACAAAAAAAAAAACAAGAAGTAGAAATGCCTTCCCGATTAGTAGCAAGCTGTTTTGTCACACTCACCAGCATATTGAACACAGGCACTCACGCAGCTAGCAGCTAATTGAATTCTACCATTTGACAGCTTCCTATCGTACCGAATCTGAAGTGCTCTCATCCACACATCTGGGATTTACCAGTGTGTCCACAGCGCGCCCGTTGACCCATGTGTGTGTTTGTGTGTGTCTGTGTCCGGTGCAGAACTAATGGAAGGTTATATTTTATTCATTGACACACTTAAGCCTGCCATGCATCATCATGGCCCGGGAGGCCAAACGGAAGGCTTTTTTTGCAGTTTTGGGCAAATCTCGACTACCCACTGACGGGTTGTTTACCTTGCTTCTTCCACGTCTGACTACTGACAGGTGTATGTGAGTAGATTTTTAAAACGCTCACGCTTAAACCGGCCATGTTTGACTTTTATTGTTCTTAATTGGCAGCCTGCTACATCACGGGCTCATGTGCGGATGGCGTGTGTGATTGTAAAAAGCGAGAATCATCACCCTACAATAGGTTATGGAAAAACAAACAAACACAGACATAATGAGCTTGAAATAATAAGCACCACAATAGAGATAAATAAATAGTTGAACTGCTCATCGGTCGATTATGACATATTTAGTCATGAATAGTTGATAAATTGCAGCATTAGTTTTGTGAGTAGCAAGGCTTGAATTTGTGCTATAAAGCACATTGGAGGAGATCAAGACTTTTGCTTTTTGACTTAAAGTCCTCACTACGGGGAAACGATCCGGATCAAGAGTCTTGGAAGCAAAACAGACTCCAAAATAAATGGAAGATTGGTAGAAAGGAGTGTTCATGACGCCTACGTTGAATAGAGTTTATCCTTTCCTAGAGCCCGGTTTCGGAGAGTCCTCCTTTACCATATTTGGGGCTCTCTTCATGCCTGAGATTCCCATGACTTCACAACAGCAAACAGGAAGAATGTCTAAGAGTCTTATCGATAACACTTGGTTTGATAGTCGTCCCTCACAACGACGAAACGATACGAATGAAGACTCTTGGAGGCTAAAGTTTCTAAACTCAATGGAAGTTAGATGCAGTAAAGTGCTCATGAACATATCCTTTCGTAGTGTCCAGTTTCGGGGAGGCCTTCTTTAGCATGTTCGGAGCTCTCTAGGTGAGGTTCGCTATAATGTCAGTAGCAACAACACAGACTTTACGATGGAGGAACCTCATTAGTTCCAACAGTTATTATAGATGATTGGGAAGATGTAAACTCTGAGATTTCCTCCATGGCCCAAGCCTTGGAGATACTGTACAGGGCTTAAATACAACATCATAGAAATAAGGTCGAGTCCGGTGCTAGAGACGACAGCCATGAGATACCGAGAAGTCTTGTAAACCCATTTGATAGTCAGCCTGTCCTAGACTAGACTGTTAAGCCAAGACCCTTATAAAGATACTTTGTATGTACTTTGTACCATTATTTGCCCACAAGAATGTAGGCACGATAGAGCCTAGTTAACAGTGGTAACCTTCAAATTTTACACCCACATCAAGCATATAGCTGCAACTCAGATACTCATCAAACCGAGCCGGATCTAGCAAATCATCTAATTTATTTCCATCCTTAATGGTAGGCTGGTTTGTTGTTGCTGCTAGAATGCATTTTCTCCGGCAAAGGCAAACTTTCGCTACGAGTGTGCAATGGTATCGTGCTGCCTTGAAAAAATAAAACCTCCAGAAGGACCTAACTCCTCCTAACACTACAACTGATACGCGCCCGTGGCACGAGTACTCCTCGTGTAATAGTTGTGTCAGAACGAAGCAACCGGTTACGGAATTGCAGCAACTCACGCAATGTGTGTGTGCAAGTCTACTTCTCTACTACCTAGAGAGACAGAAAGATAGAGAACGAGCAAAAAAAAAGCACAGAAAACATCAGCTCCAGCACATCGGCTTGGAGGCATCCAGGATATCTGGAACCGTAGGCAAACTGCTACCGGCTACCATATTCCATATATCCATTCTTCCACTAGGAGCACGCTGAAAGTTAATCTAAAAATCATTACGAAAGCGTATGATACGCCTGATTGTTATGTGATTATCTGAAGGGGGTTACCATAGAAGTTGAGTACAGCGGCGGATGGGAGGCAAACAGCAGTAGTAGCAGCAGGGTCCACAAGAGCCTACCCCTGTTCGGTTCGTTCTTCTCCAATCAACATCACCGACGAAAGCTAGGCGTAATGGATGGATAATTACCCGAGGATGTGATTTAATCAAATTAGATTCTTACCAATATTTGCTTTTATTGTACCCGCGCCATTTTGTCTCGCTGGCAGTCGGTACCGGTCACTCCAATAAATGTCCTACCGACGGACCGGTCAAATGGGAGAGCCTCCCGCACAGCACAATATCAGCAACCCGGTAGGGTCGATTGCAATGTTTTAGTGAGATCATTTAGTTTTGCCATTGTTTTTGGCTTTCTCTGTTTGTTTATCGATAGCGAGGGCTCGGATGATCGGATTCTGGGAGAGATTTCGCCTATCACTTTACTGCCGGCTGATAATAATGACGGTAGCCATAAAAGCAGGCTCCTAGCGAGTGGGAAGTGAAAGCTATTAAATAGGGGAGGGGAGTTTTATTAGTGAGCCTAGGAGTGTCTGCACGCGACTCGCTGCCTAATGCTTTATTCGTTAGATCATACTTTTTTTATGACTGTTCTTAGGTTTGCAAAGTTATGATCGGTTTTCTAGTTTGGGATGTATGGGGTGAGCTCGAACAATGTACCCCATCTCTGCAACGTTTCTGATATCGATAGATGGATATCCACTTATTCACTATCTAATTGCATCGTTCATCTTTAACTGGCATCTTTCACGCATCGTGTAGAGTCATTTTAAAGCGAAGCTTTTAATTCCCATACGGGAACTCTCACCTGCGTACGCGGGTGAGACCATCCTTACTACCAGTAACCGCATCTGTGAGGATGGTTTTGATTTTGTGCCTCTCCATCAACACAAAGCCAGCAAAACGGCTCTGCCAAACCTCAGCCGCTTAGGGCAGTGGTCAGGCGGGCACTATGACGACTCGCACTACCACCGAGCCGAACGTCTGTGTCTGTGGCGAGGTCTCAACACGGTAGCTCCACAACACTCTGCCCAACGCACTGCAACACGAAAGTGTCACCATAGGTACGAAACCGGAAAATTACTTCCTCAGGCTGCTTGCTCACTTCATCGCCGACTCGCCAACAACTCGTCACTGTGTAATGGCGAGTAATGGGACCATTGCAGACATGTTCCGGATCCGAGCCGTTTTAAGAGCCATCTTTATAGTTGGTTTGTGTGAATGAAATTAAACGAATAACCAAAAACCCAGTCCCTCGCAAACTCCTTTTTTGGGCCCTAACAAGGTACGTCGGTGTGAGATGTAGTGTGTGTGTGTGTGTGCTTTTTTAGTTTGTTCCTTAGTCGCATGTAAGTTGATGTCTTGCTGGTATGAGATCTCGTTACTCCCTTTTTGTTTCTGGGAGGTTTTTTTGAGGTTAGGAAGCTGAAAAGAGCTGAACCCGAAAAAGTGTGGAATGATTTGTGTGTGTACTTGGGCGAGGTTTGGTTAGGGATGTTCCAACAACAAGGATTGTAGAGAGAAAGAGAATGTGTGTTACACGGCGGAGTCACAGTGATTTGATGCCGGACGCATCCAGTCGTGCACACTCACCGCACAGAAGCGTAACCGTGTGGCTAGGTGATTGTGTGAAGGAACCGTTTAGTGTTGATGAAGGATGGGTGTGTTGTGAGTGTGACGGCTCCTTGTTGCCATTTTTAATGTTCATATAAAATATCACCGTAGTGTTATGAAGGTAGTGCGTGTAGTTGAAAGGATTGAAAGGAGAGGAAATTGATATAAGGTACCATCAGCAGTAGATATGTGACAGACAGAAACACCAGTTAACGATTTTAATGAAGTATATAAATTGTTTTTAGGGAATTCTGGGTATCAAAATCTCTTAAAACTCACAATTGATGTTGCCTTTCCTTCCTTGAAAAGGACCTTTTACAACACAAATGAAATGCCATACATATACATCTCTCTCTTTTTCTCGCTGCCCTTGAGATTCGAACCCGGAGTCGTACGGAAACTTACTTTTCGTTCGCGCGCTCTTACCACTTACACTATCGACATGTCTACCCAACCACTCCACTAACATCCAATAAAAGCTTTCAACGCATAACCTTACAACGTAAATGAAGGCAGCTGCGACTTACAAAAAAAGACAAAAACCACTTACTAATCACTAACATTGCTGCGCACCATATCGATCGCTCCATTGTCGATAGTGATTACCTGTGATAATTAAAATTATTTCCACAATTTTCCGCTCAACTGAACCATTTCGGGTGTTTTTGGCGATTTATAATGATTTCGCGCTCGTAGCGCGGTAAACTCGACCACAATCATGAGCGTGCAGAAAAGATATTGCAGCCGGGAAAAGTTGGACGCTCTTCTGCACGGTTTCGTGCTAGTTATTTCGCTGGCAGGGCGTACAATTTCTTCGTTTGTTTTGGGGGGCGGCCAGCAGTTGTTGGAAAATAATTTAAAAAACAGCCACGAATTGTTGCTTCCCTGCTACTGCTTGCAAAGCAGCGAACCAGTGTGAGAAGCACCAAATAATACATTGAAGAAATTACAAAAAAAAGGCAGGCAGAAAAGAATATGGTGATTGTTTTTGTAGCCGGGTGAGCCTGCTTGTAGTAGAAACAATTCGCTTGAAGGTTGTTTGTCGAGAACTTCCCACAAACCAGACCAACCAACCAACCGGGACCGGGATGCTTTCGCGGTTCGAAACGGTCAATTGCCTATTGCCAACACCGAAGCACCGCGGTAGACGAGAGCGTGCAATACTAGCCTTTTATATATTTCATAATTTTTATCGTTTCACTATGCTTTTTTCCCAACTTTGTTTTCCTTCGAGTCATGCAGAAACTTTTGGTATTTACACAATTTGCTGCCCAATCGTAACTGTGCTGGCCACGAAAAAAAAGGAAGAAAAATGAAGGCTTGGGGAAGCTTTTGTTTTGTTTTTACCGTTGGGTTCATTTTCCAGCAAAACCCCGAAAAAAAAACTGAATAAAGGGTGGAATTATCGCGTATTCAATTCAATTACTGCTCAGCTCAGTGAGTTTTCGATGGATTTGTTTATTCGAACATCATAATTATGAATCTTTGGAGGGGGGGGGGGGGGGGGGGGGGCTTGAGCTCGTCCGCTCCATGGCCTTGGAGTTGGAGGGATGGGAGAGTTCTTGCGAGCATAATGCGAAATGTCGAAAAGCATCGAGATGCGGTTCGGAACGTCACAGGGGCGAGAAGTTTTGTTTCCCTGCTAGCCGGCATGGGCACGCTATTGTGGTGATTGAACGTCAAGGAAACAATACTCGACAGAATGCTGCTTGTGCTGCAGGTAAGGCGCAACCGAGAGCAGTGGGAATTGAATAATGAACTGGTGAGGGTTTTTGCACAAAACCAATAGCACTGTTTCAACCAGATATCTAGAAATAGTCCTTCAAATTGTAAGCAAAGCAGCTAGAAATGATTTGAAATATGTATTAGTTGTAGAGTATTGTAGAGACTTCGTAATACATCAGCAAACAGCTTATAACACGAGAGGAGGAGATTTAGAACTTTTGAAGAACACTTAGAAAAATGAGCATCACGCAGAAGCATCACCATGCCCCAATCAGGCGGTTTGTGGCGTCTACGGGTATGCCGAACACCTTCCGGAATTCTTCAAATGGCTGCCGAATTGTTGTAAACGGCTGTGTCGACGTGGATTAGACACATTCCTTCCAAACACAACTCCCATACACCAAAGCCCCGACACTGCAAATTGCTACCGTCTGCCGTACCCACGCAAATCGTCACACCGTTGGGAGATGGGAACCATTATGCCACGATTATGGTCTCACCTGTGTGGAAATATTTGCTCCAGGCGTATCTTTTGTGGTGAGAGTCTGCTGTAATTCTAGCTTTAAAGTCCTAGACACTATACTAGGGTGTGCCAAGTTGAAGGACTTTATTTTGAGTCGCAACTGTAGGAAGTTCCACGTGTGTTGGAGATAGTTTGGTAAATTTAGGGAAGCTTCTTGTCTGATACATTTGTATTATTTTTTGCGGCATTTGTTTCTGGCGGCTTGGTGGTGGAGCGAAAACGGCGCCGGTCTTTAGACGAGAGGACCGAGGCTCAAATCCCATCCGGACTATCCAACTGCTTGCTATCAATTCGTCCACGGTAAGCTATTCGTTAGCGGTCATGACCTTTAGAAGGTCGGCCAAGCGAAGCCAAGTTTAAGCAAAAGTTCCAAAATGTGCCTAGTAATTGCCTACATTTAGGCGTTTGTTATGTTAGTCCAAATACTTAATTTTTGGGATGTGTCTTGAGCAGCTATAGCTAATAAGTTTCTATGAGTATTTTTAGTATCCTTCTTTAGAAGTGGTTAGGTATAACACATCCATAGATTGCGGAGCTCACCAACAAAATCTAGCTTTAAACCACTTTATTCAAAACTAGCAGCGTGAAAAAATCTTGTTTACTATGCACCTTGCATCTGATTTCGGATGATTTCTTGGAGAATTCCGAAGAATCCCCATATCCCATGCTTCCTGTTCCTATTTTAGGCTAATGATTAGCAAATAGCATCGAGTTTTGCTCGTTTTCGCCCGTGGCAGAAGAAGTTCCGTACTGCCGTCAGCTTCTCCACACGGAGGAACGGGTTACACTATAGCGCCTAATGAGATGAAGGTGGTGAACGTGAAAAGTGCTGATTAGTACGATTTATAGCGTACCGTGCATCTTTCTCTCTATCTCTCTCGCTCTCCCTCTCTCCCTCTCTCTCCCTCTCTCTCTTTATCTCTCTTTCACTGTGTATAATATCTATCGAATATAAATTGATTCATTTGCAAATTCTTTTGAAGCACCCTTACCTAGACTACCTTGCTCGTGCTCCCACACCGGAACCGGAGCACGACCAGCCAACGTGGATGGAAGCAGTGATGCCGAGCAAAAAAAAAAAAGTTTTGCATCCTTTGATCAATGTTCGCCGTCATGTGCGCACAGAAGCCCAGACATGGAAGAGTTTAAACTCTGGCTGACTGGTTCTTCCGGTTGTCGCATGTTGTGCAGTTTCTTTTGATTCTGAGATGCTAGATTCTTCGTCGTACTTTTGTTGTTGTTGTTGTATCCCGTTTGCCATTTTCCGTTTTCTCGGAGATGACGGTTGTCGGAACGTTGTGTGCAGTGTTTGCAAAAAAATTGGAAAAAATTCCCTAAGATACTAAAAACGCAGAATTGCTCCACTCCCAGACACGTCAACCCCGTGGATCGAATTGACGCCATAAATCTTCGTTTGGTTCCTCCCTCCGCTCTGGCAGGACGCTTCCCGCTTCGTGTGCGATAAGCGAAACCCCGCAAACTATCAGCTCGATCAAAATCGGAATCGCCGGAATATGCCGGTGGTCGCCCTAGTCCTAGGGCTTCGCACATATCCCACGACTCGGTGCGGTAAAGTTTTGTGCAGCGATTGTAAACAAGCAATCAATCGAATCGGGAGAGCGAATTATTTGCAAAATATTACCCCCTTCTCTGGAGGGAATGCTCCCGCACACCCTGATGAAGCCTTTTCGCAGCCGGCTGGAAGGCGTAGAAAATCATGGCGCACGCCATGAATCGTCCGATACCGCAGAAGCTGCCGGCAGCTACCTATCTGTCTTTTAACTAGCGCTGACGCAAGCAGTTTCCCGGCCGGGCGAAGGATGCGAAGCAGTCGAAGCTATCTTAAGAACACGATAAGACCTGATGCTGGCGCAGTTTTTCGGCCCCGAAAGTTCGGCGGGGTGAGACTACTTTTTTGGGGAGGGAGGGGATGCGATGTTGCTGTTTGCAAAATCCAAACTTCTCAACCCGCCGGGCCGAGGGATGGCCCACTCGACAGTGACGGTTCTTGAAGACTTGGTACGTCTGGTACGCTTCCGACGAGGAGCTTCGGTATCGGTGGACGCGTCATCGAAGCATCAATTAGTTTCTCGAAGGCCTGTCCCCTGTCCCTTACGAAATTATCAAATATTAATGGTCTCCATCTGCTGCCAATTGGATGTAAATGCTCAACATCACGGGCTCATAACGGTGCGGAGAAAGAATCGGAGGGAGAAGCGAGAAGAAAAAAGGAAGCACCATCTCTAACACGGTTGCTGTTGAAGCACGTTCTAGAGTTGTGATTATCTGTTTATGGAGCAATTTGCAGCGACACAACGCAGCTCGGATCCCACTATCAAACCCCGGTGGTAAGCGTAACCCCGGGCATGGGGCAGCTTCGTAATAATTAAAGACGCATGACGCAAAATGAAGATCAATGAATGGCAGATTGGTGGCCGGAAAACGAATGCAGGCGCGTGACAGGGGAAAATAACGTGACGAAAGCAGGGGTGCTGGGAAAAACTTGTCCCCAAAATGACATCATCACACGGCTCTGGTTCGTTCGAAACCTGGCGATGTTTTTTTTTTTTTTTTGCGGGACATACTGTGACGGACGGACGGACATACCTTTCCCCTCGGAGGTGATGACGAAATTTGGACGCCTGTTCTGTCTTGGAACCTTGTTGGACGGAACCGCAACCAAGGGAAAAGGGAGAAATAGACATTCCGAGATGCGAGGGATAAGATGTTTCTGACTTGAAGGAAAAAAAAACGAAACTCCCTTAGAGCTGACATGCCTAGGGTTGGTAGGCTCTTACCGGAGTGTTTCAACATTCGGCACGTCATCTTGGACGGCGGTGGAAGGATACGGACAATCGAGTCGGCACATACTTAATGGTCACACATCGGCTCGATCGTAGCTCGGTGCTCGGTGCCAATGACCCACGCTTGGTAGGCCTGCCGAATGGAGCCAAGAGATAGAAACGCACATGTGACAGGACGTATGAGCAACGAGATAAATCACTTTGCCGAACCATCGTATCCTCACGGTGAGCACGAATCAGCAATTTTCCCATGTGACATATTCTTTTTTGGTTGCCGTTGTCTTTCTCCACACTCCCTAGTGTCTTGTCGCCATTATTCTCTTTTACCTACGTAGGACACGGGCCAGCGCTTCATCGTACATCATTCCGGGAAGGTGTTTGGTGTTGGCGTGCCGTGTTCGTTAAGGCGCACAGTAAACAGGGACATAAAGAGGAAAATTTAGTTTAATTTTTGTTGTTGTTATCTTCAAACGGTTTCGCACAAACTTTAAAGTATTTTGCAACCGGAAGGTAAGGTTTGCCCGAAGTTTGATGATGGTGATGTCGGAAGTTGGTTTAACATCTCGCTTCCTATTTCGCAACCATAGGATATCGTGGTTTATAGGGTTGACGGTGATAAAACTATACGTAGAATTGATACTATCCACCTGCTCTGAGTCTGCAAGACTGATTTACGATCCCTAAATCAAACAACGTATCGTGACGATAAAAATATCAAACATCATCCCAAATGAACTACGATTGCAGTTTCGAGAGCTGATCTAAAGTTGAGTAGTAATCCGGTTGACAGCTTACTGACAGTTCGCTTTCGAAACCTCACCTGACACACCCGGAACCTTACACTACACTATTAACCTGCTAATTCTCTCACCTTTTGTGCCTGGCTACGGTAACTTCACACCGGTGCAAAATAAAAGAAGAAAAACACGCGCAAACACTGCACAAATTGACACGCAAAACAACGAAATGACTGGTTATTTTCGTTACGGGCAGCGACACGGAACGAAGCAATCCTGTCAATTAGCTGTCACCCGGCACAACCACAAATACGCTAGATGATGATACACCGGTAGCGTATACCGTTATTGAAAACTCGGGAGGGGGCTTTTTTTTTCTTCTTTGCATAATACTGAGCAAACATCCAGCTCCAAACTCATACACCAGGCAACGGCACACATCATCGACTTGGACATCGTGCCTGGTGAATGCACCCTTACTTTTTTCTTCTTGTTTATTTGAACTCCTCCTCACATCTCCTGTAGAGTGCGGGTTCGCGGGTCGGGGACCGGTTTACATACGCGTTCGCGCTCGTCCACATCGATTGGGTGTCATTGAAAAGGCATAAATAATCATGATCCTGTTTATTTGTCCTGGGTGTGCTCTTTCCAAAAAACCGTCCGACCTTTTTCACTTCATTCTCACCCGTTGGCGTGTGTGTGTGTGAGTGGGGTATGGCCGGGAAGGACGGAGAGGGGCGGGGGGGGCGGGGGGCAAACAACGTGCAATAGATTCATCATCCTATTGACAGTGCAAAAAGGCCGAACAGAACGGCCAGTTTCAACCTGTTGTGTGACATCTCTATATATCCCTAACAACCTGCAGAACCTTTCTTTTTGGGCGGCCGGAAGCATCATCGCCGGCGTTACGGGTTCGGCACATGGGACAGGCAAAATATTGCACATTTGGTACCCGCCCGGCACAACGATGAACGTCAACCCCGGTGTATGTTGTGTTTTTGACATTTATTTTTTGTTTCTGCTCAGAAATACTGCTCTTGTACAGTCAGTCTGGTATCATCAATCCTTTCGTTCGGTGTGCTGTTGCCGTTGGGTTGATTTTAACGAGTACCGAGCATTGCAAGAGATTGTTTGCTGTTGCTGTTGGAAGGTTTGGTCAACGTTTGTCAAATTCGCATGACAGTGGAATGGATGTTGCAACAAACGAATACGACGACTATTGTGAGCTGCACGGGTTATCCAGAAGGTAACATCCCCGTGGATCATACGGCATAGAGCAATCCTACAATACCTTGAGCTCAGTGTGCCAGGTTCCAATACCGATCTTGCGGCTATAGAAACGGGCTGTGGTACAGCAAGTGTATTGTAATTGCAGTATGGCCGCTCGTTCGCTTAACTACATCACTTTGACAGAACGACCTGAAACGCTAGATGCTCTATAGGAAGGGCGGACCTGATGTTCCTTTTTTGTTGTATTCAACGGTTTTAACAGCACGGTGTTGTTCCGGTGCGCCACACTGTTGACACGAGAAACACTGGAGGGATCGAAAGCATCACCATGGACACCATGCATCCAGGTTCCTTTGGTAGGGTTTAAGCCCCATCATCGTTACGCTTTTGCGGTCCACCCTAAACACCAACAGGCAGTGCTAGTGGTCGGCAGTCAGGCGCCGTGTTTGTAGGTGGCTGTAGCGTCTGTTGCATGCCTTTAAATCGAACGACGAATTAGCTTGCGATAGCGTACGCTTTAATGGCACTCTTCAGGATGGTTGATGTGTGGTTGGTATCGCCTGTTACGATTATTTGTTACCCACCTGTTGCGACAGTGGTGGTGGTGGTGTTGGTTGACAAGCGGCGCTAGAGTGCGGTGAAGAAACGCAAACACAAGTGTGCATTTGTCGTCCCAGAGCACAGGCACTGCTACAGCCTACAGCCTGGTGGCCTGGTGATGGGAATGTAATTTTAATAGTTTTTTAAGCATCTTTTAAACGTTTAGTGTTTGGTTAGCTGGTTTTTGTGGTTATGTTGCGAAACAACCAAAGGCGCCCTCCCCCAACCGGCACGCACTACAAGCTAGACGATAGTAAAATTGTTAATTAATCAGCATTGTTTGTTCTCACTCTACTGTACCCTGCCTGCTATAGACAAAATATGACTCACGTTTTATGGTCGCCATTTTAAAGTTAACGACAAGCATACATCACACCAATGTTGTGCTGGCTGTAGCAAAACGTTTCGGAACAGAGGGACACAGGGCCTATCATTATCGCCGTGCTAGTGTACTCTATCGGAAAGTAGTTTGACAGTTGATGAAATCTACCAAAAAGCCCAATCTCTCCAATCCTTCGTAACAGGTTACTCAATTAACGGTCCCGGTAGCTACTTTCAAACGCCCGTTTTTACGATACGTCAGTCGTAAACGGTTTTGCCCTGCCGAGTAGCACATCCAGCAATGGTTACCGATGATTATCTCGTTTAAGGTGGTGCTAATTCGTGAATCGTAAATTTTACGGCAACCCAGGCCCAATTTCGGTCTCCGATTTATCAGATCAGCTGTTTTAATAGTTTTTTTCTTGTTTTGTCGCTTGAATGCTTGCACCCTGTCTCTTGACAGCTTGTCATCCCAGTGTAGTAAAGAATTCAATTTGATTCTTGTCCGGTATCACTCAGGTCAGGTGGTCACATCTCCATTCGAGTGACATTAAATGCGTTAAATGAGTTTCAAAAATTGTGGTTTAATCAAACAGTTGCAAAGCAAAAAAAAAACGCGATTGCTGTGTCAACGTTTTGTTTGCTCATATTTGCTGATGACTGTAATTGAGCGTTGTGGACCCACTTCTGGTGCTTGCCAAGTGCGACATGTTAGCCATTTTTTTTTCTCTGCTGAAAACCTCAGTTTGTTGAGTGTCGGTTCTGTCCGTCATCGTTCGGTCATCCATTCCGTTTTTATGTGGTACAATTCCCCGGCA
The DNA here is from genome assembly GCF_943734695.1 of Anopheles maculipalpis. Lineage (NCBI taxonomy): Eukaryota > Metazoa > Arthropoda > Insecta > Diptera > Culicidae > Anopheles > Anopheles maculipalpis. Next base: position 10,337,778 of record NC_064870.1, on the reverse strand, counting down.
CGATGTCATTGTCACTGCGGGGACGTTGGAGCGTCCTGTTAGCGTTGAAGTGGTCCAGTGGCGTAGATTTTTTTTGCTCTCTCTCTCTATCTCCCTCTCTCTCTTTCTCTCCCTGACTTCCGTTCCGCAACACCCAGTAATGGGAAGGGGATGGTTGAAAATCTCTTTATGCTGGACGACATCCTCATCCGAGTGAAGGACTCAATTATGTGATTATTGAACATACACTACCCGAAACCCCATATACACGTCGACCTGGTTTTGGTAGGTAATTCATTCCAAAGGTCTGTGGGTTTGTTTTTTTTCCTTGCTGCTTTACTTTTTCGCAACATACCATCAACCTCAACCGTGTAGGTACCCTACGCTACACGCAGTCTCTCGAGGATCTCGAGGGAATTTCCATTTCTAGAACATCATGCCCATGCTTCCGGGTGAATATCCACAATGCGCCACTCTTCCTTCAGGCTCTGTGACACACACACACACACGTTTGCTTTTCACCGTACCCTAACCTTTAAACCTAGCAAAATGATCCCGTTGACGGTGATGACCACGTTCGCTCTCGACAATTGCCGAATTGTCACCCGAAGGACTACGGCGGGGGCCTGACTGAGCTTGCTCGTGCTAGTGTGTGCGCATTTTTTTTCCCCCTGTGCTGCAGCCGTCAACGTCCAAGTGGTAAGGGACTCTCTGTCCCGTCCACGCGTAACCGCAATCCTCGATGGAGTCAGGGAGTCATTTGCCTGCACGGTGGACCAGCATGGAGCATGGAGTGACCTGTCAACGGATCGTCGGTTCGTAAAACAGTCTAACAATGGTGCGAGATATCGTATCGGGCGGCGTGCGAGTTGGTCCCGGAATTGGTCAAGTCCGTTGTTCACGGCACGAAACGCTGAAGAATCCTTGCACATGGCAGGAAGTAAAATGAATTATATAAAGCTGACATCAGACGATGTCGTTTCGGTGCCGGACGACTGTCTGTGTGTGTGTGTAGTTTAGATCATCTGGCGACTTGATGCCGACTGTGTGCAGGATTCAGCATCCGCACAGTAGTCCCGTGCCGTACTCGTGCGTGTCCAGGATGATACGGCGGCTCCTACCTAGGAGTCCTTGTTAGCTCTTATTCTTTGCTTTACATTTTTTCCCCCTTGCCAATCTTTTGCTTCTGTGTTTTCGCTTTAGGACGGACAAAACGGACTTCAAATTGTTGGAGCGTTGGAACGAGAGATACCGAGAGTTGAGAGGGAGAGAAAAATAATTCCAAAAAATCCTACATCCTTTCGTCATTAACGGTCACACCGTACCGGCGTACTGTTCTACCACTCTGGCGTTCCACCATTAACCTTCCTTTTCTCTTTTTTTTCTGTATACAGCTCGATCGGACACCACGGATCAGGCGACCGTCCAGTACCCCCGTGGTCTTCGTTTTAATTAAATGTTAAATGCTAATGGATGCCATATTTTATTCTAACGCACTTAACATTTAATTACCGGGAATTAAGAGATTTACTCGCTCGCTTTAGGTCACTCATCGCCCGCTCGCCGAACCGGTGTTCGATTTCATCACGGCACCGTGCCTGGACGTGTGCACTGGACTGTTTGCTGACTTGATTCGATTTCTGTGTTTTTTTTGCCCTTCCAGATCTCGCTTGCTCAGAGTTTGGTTACTGTCGTGATTTTTTTGTTGAGTGTGTTTGGGTGAGTGTAGTTATCGGATCAGAAATGCCGAGAGCCTGGAAAACAGGTGGTGTGCCGTATATCTTCCCACCAGTCAGATATGCCTGAGGTCGGAAGCGATGAAGTCAACCAGAAATGGCCGAATGAAAAATGGGCAAGCAATTTCATGGGCGATTTTTCGGGTGCGGCATATTTATTGCCGCCAGAAAAACAAACCACTCCAATCAAACGCCCTGTGTTGGTGCGTGCGTGTGTGTGTGATTTTCGGAATGTAGTGCCGGGATTGAATTAAAATGCCCAGCGGCGTCCATACAGTCTGTGGGTCGTAGTAGGGCACACAGTGTATCAGTCTACTGCTACCGATGTTGGCGTTATTAAATTCTCCGTCCTCCAAGGCCCATAGTCCACCAAATAGTCGTCCAATAAGTTCCAATCAAATATTTAGACGATTCAACTTCACCAACCGCAGCCCTCTGCGGGTGTAGCGGCTGGCGGGAAGGAGAAGAAAATTATCTCACTTACGTACGCGCGTACTATGCTCCGTTATGCAAGAAAATTGATTTATGGCGCAAAAGGTAGACGACTAGAACTAACCCTCCCTTCGCGCAAGAAAAAAAAGCCTCCAGAAAACGGGACAGGTCTTAACCTCAATACTTGGCGGTTCTTCCGGACATGGGAAATCTGAATATGGCAGCATCCCAACGATACGACGCTGCAGCAGGACGTTTGGTGAAGAAATTGAAAGAAAAGCCATTGTTTGCGGTTCGTCGCGTACGCGGGTGGGTGGCTGTGGTTACTTGCCCGGGGAACCATTTGAACGTTCGCCGTAATGCCGTTGTCGAAACAAGAAGATTGATGAGAGACGGGAAGGGGAACAAACGCGACCACGGTGGTGGCAGTGTTCCCCTCGCGAGCTCTAAACCTCCGCACGGCACATAAATTCGCAGCAACACACAAGTACATTAGGGCCTTTAAATATTCATAAGAAAGTGAAGGCAAATCGAATTCCAAACTCCGGATGCTGGGCGTGGGGGAGGGGGTTGGCGCAGCAATTGTGTGTAGCTTTGCCCGCTCCACATGGATACCGCATTGGATCTATGGTACGGAAGGAATCACAGGGATTTGCTGGCAAGCTGGTAACCGGGCGTCCCGGGCGAGAGGTATTGAGATTTATGGGCTTCACTGCTGTAGCAACCTGATTCCGGCAAGCGGTGTTTCGGCGGGGGAGAGAGAGAGAGAGACGGGGGGTGGAGGAGCCGTCACCTTTCGCCGAGATGGCCGATTTTGGTGTGACCCGAGACCCGGGCTGTTCCCATGCAAGTCAAAACGCTGTACCAGCGTTTGCATTTAGCATGAAGAACCGGGCTGTCGAAGTGTGCAATTTTCGACCCGACCCGACCAAGTGCTGCTGTCTGCGGTGCTGTAGTGTGGCGTCCATTATCGCTAAGACCAAATCCTCATTATTACTTTGGCTTCACGCAGACCGTCGTCCAATTCGGCGCGGAGAATACTGTTGGCAGTGCGGGACTTCGGGTTTACAGTGAAATTACGTCTGCCGCAACCCTTTTTTGGTGTTGCGGTGCGGAAGACCTGCTCTAAGGCATGTTTTGTGATCCAGGATAAAGAGGTTTTTAGACCATTCGTTCTCTCTCTTCCTCTCATACGGAAAAAAACCCATCATCGTCATCATCAGCAGTACCATCAACATGAGCATCAGCAGCTGGATGACGAATTGCCCCAAACGCTATCAAGCAAGCACCCAGGCGAGTCTTAGAAATCCATTACCAACTTCTTTTTCCACTTGGAGGAGCTCTCTACACACCTCTAGTTGTAAGCGCTGCTGTACAATTTGCTGTGTATTAGTGTACACACCGTGGCCACGTATGTGAGCAAGATCCACAAGATGGTCGGGTCTCGCCGGTTGCAAGGGTCCAGTGAATCTTTTACCGACCAGATTATCTGTCTGGATGTGTATGGGTACGAACGGTGCAAATTTTATGGGTTCCCCGTTGCGAGTAATGCGCTCCGCTCGTCCTTAGATTCAACAGTGCAGGCCTTCTTCATCTTGCAGCATGCTGAAAAAGACGATGATGATCATGATGACGCTGGTACTGAGGTGGAGCAATAAAGGAAAGCCAATTTAATCTTGACCGCACCCGTTTTCATGCATTATAACCAAATTTCGTGCAGCTGGGCTGACGGTCGCTCTCTTCAGACGTTGCCGCCCGGTCGGTCCACTCGGTTTGCGGGTTCAAGATCGTTTTACCCGTCCCCCGGGGTGACTAGCTTCTTTCTCTCTCTCTCTCTCTCTCTCTCTCTCTCTCTCTGTTGGCCGATAATTATTCTTGCTTAGATTTACGCCTGGATCCAAATTAAATTTATGACCTTTTTTGCTACTGCGCTAGTACCGCTGGTCAACCTCCAGTCAACGCCATGTTGGGAAGCTGTTTTTTTTTTCCTTCTCCTGAGGGTTTATTGGCGCTGTCCAGCACGAGGTGGTGAGTGTGGCTGAGTTTTGCAAATGAAGAATTGCAAACGAGAAAAAAAAACCCCAAAATGCCGCACATGAATCGTACTGTGCTCCAGTCGAAGTCGTCGAGTTCCTGCTTTAATGAATTTCTCCGACGGAGAAAAAAGACGATGAACCTGCTTACCAGTCTTCAGTGTCGAAGTTAAGGTAGTTATTTTTAAACAGCGACTAGGCATCAGGCAAAAGGGGTTTTTACAATGCTTCCCAATCGGAAAAAAATCTTGCCTCCGGCGTTTCTCTGATCCCGTTTTGCAGCTCCCAGAGTCACGTCCAGCGTTTTGTGCGGGCACCGAAACTGCAACGTTCATTTTGGAATTTCGGAAAGAGCTATTAAGTACTCGGTAACATTATGGGTTTTCGTATTGTGGTGGTGAGTTTGGAGGTTCCCGAATCGAGGACAAGATTCCACCCATTACTCAAGATCCCTTCCAGCGGCGAGAGGTAGAAAGAGTGTGGCGTCGGAATATCCGAAGTCGGCCATTTGCAGGGGTAAGAATTTATGACCTTCTCATATTTTTATTTCTTAACACCATTAATGTACGGTAATGCTGCAAGGAACAAGACGATAAAGTAGCAAGGATTGTCTCTCACACCAGCCCACCAGGCGCCGGTTGGTGATCCATGATGAGCTTCGACGAACGGTTTGGTTTGATACATTGTCTAACACAGTCTTCCAAACATCTCGACACGACGTTTGTTGCGAGCTCGGTCGTTAGAAAATCTGCATAATACCTCACGCGAAAATGATGCGCTTTAAATGATGTTTCCATTCGGTGTTTGCGCGTGCTTGCTTACGGCAATGTACCACACTGCCGTGGCGTACGCTTCCGACTCGCTAACATTAACGCGGAAACAACAATGTCTGATATCGAGCCCGCCATATTGCACGCTTCAGCATAAGCACCGTTTTGCAATCAGTGGATGATAAGTTTTGCAACTGTTTAAACAGTTGACTTCATTACCCCATGCACAAGCTCCAACGCCAGGGCCAGCCACGTATCTGGTTGGACTTTACCGGGGGTGCCACTGGCCGTTTGATGAACCTAAACATTGTCATAGGTTAGGGCGAGG